>NC_136807.1:6314278-6614278 GCF_951216825.1 Electrona antarctica | reverse complement strand
CCATTTGAAAAGATACGCCAGGGACCCCCATAAGAGAAGATTTTTACGGCTTTAGCAGTGATTCTCAACCCGTTTAATTGCAAGGACCCCCAGTTTGACATTCATTAGTCTACGTACGATGCCCCATTTAATGGCATTTCTATCTCTGAGACCCCAAATTATATTGTAAAATCAATGTTAATTTAACTCTGAGAGCGAACGAAATGGACCCTTCCATGTGGACGGTCTCAGAGTTACAGACCCATAAGGGTCCATTTGGTTCCAAACTATCATTTAGCTGGGGACCCCCTGGAACTTCCTCAAGGACCCTTGGGGGTCCCCGGACCCCACTTTGGGTACCACTGATCTAAACGCCAGCCGAATGAAACAGCGGTTCAGCTCCATCCAAAACAACAACGGCTTAGGTTCGCCGGCTGGACTTCACGCTATCCAGTGAGCACATGTATGCCTATATGACTGATGGTGTGACACTTTCTGGGTGGAAATAAACCACCCCAAAAAAATCCCACTGCTGAAGAATTTGAGCGGCTCCAATTACTCGTCCAGAGGTGCGTACGTATGTGCGGGGTCGGTCCGTACATCAAGAGGACATAGGAGCTACAGTACGTCGGTCCGTACATCAAGAGGACAGAGGAGCTACAGTACGTCGGTCCGTACGTCAAGAGGACAGAGGAGCTACAGTACGTCGGTCCGTGCATCAAGAGGACAGAGGAGCTACAGTACGTCGGTCCGCACGTCAAGAGGAGCTACAGTACGTCGGTCCGTACGTCAAGAGGACAGAGGAGCTACAGTACGTCGGTCCGTACATCGAGAGGACAGAGGAGCTACAGTACGTCGGCGTGGCGTTGTTTCTATAGTGTAACGAATCCCCTGCAGTGGCAAGAAATGACGAGTGACCTTTCATGTGCAGCAGGACCTGAGAACGGAGGCGCCCTGCTGTTCCAAAACACTTCTGCAAAGATGGGGATGGGACCTCTTCTGGCTCTGGGGGTGTGTGTGTGCACGTGTGTGTGTGTGTGTGTGTGTGTGTGTGCGCACGCACGCATGCGTGTGTGTGCGTGCGTGTGTGTGTGTGTATGTGTAAGTGTGTGTGTGTGTGTGTGTGTGTGTGTGACACATTCCTGCTGTGTGAGCGGTACAGCTGGTCTCCAGCAGCAGCAGACATACCACACTCACGCTCACACTTACCTAAGTCTCTGTCAGACACTTCCCTAATGAGCTCCTGCTCTCTGGCTACTTGACGTCTGCTGGAGAGTGCACTGCATGTGTGTGTGTGTGTGTGTGTGTGTGTCTGTGTGTTTGTGCGTTGCGTGCGTGTGTGTGTGTCGGGGGGGGTGGGGGGGTAAAATGTCTGCAGGGTCAGGGAAAAAGGGGAGGAGCGTGGGGGATCGAACCCCCTGCTGGCATGGCGGCGTGCGGTCGCCGCCACGAGACAGGAGTGACGTTATTAGTTTTTTCCCCTTTCCTGTGTTTGACAGCCCGCCCCTCCCCTCTCCTACTCGTCTTTCCTGTGTTTGACAGCACGCCCCTCCCCTCTCCTACTCGTCTTCCATCGTAGTCCATTTTCAAACAACAAGCGTAACCACCGACACCTCAAATAGCCCATCTACAAGCTCACAGCGTGCCACTTGTAGATTGCCTAATTCCGCTGCACAACACCAGTGTACAGAGTGTATAATTATGTAAGCATTAAGGCTATTTTTGACAATGTGTACCTAAAATGCCCATAATACGGACGGAGGGTTGAAATTGATTATGGAAGACCCACTGGTATAAATTGATCAGGAAGACGAAGACCCACAAGCTTAGAGTATATATTAATAGAGACGGCACCCGGAGGAAACCCTGAGGCGAAAATGGACATCGTGGCCGAATTTGGTATTGCAGCGCTGGCCCAAACACATGAACGCGCTGGTCCGTTGACTATCATTGCGCACGTTCACGATGACACGTGAACGCTGTTTCATACGTGAAGGCGTGCAATGATAGTCAACGGCAGCGCGTTCATGTGTTTGGGCCCAATCCATCCCAGAATGCACTCTGTTCCTACCCGGAAGGAGGAGTGAAATCGCCTCATGCGCTTTTGAGCAACTTAATGCAAGTGGATGGGAGGAGAACTCGGGTGCCGTCTCTATTAATACATACTCTAAGCCCGCAAGGGTCGAAATGTTGTTTGCATCCTATTTATTACAGTAATACATTTTGGGAGCTCAGGATCGGTGCGCGGACTTCCTACCTTCTTACACCGGGGCTCCACCGGACGCGTCCCTTTTTAATCAATGAAGGGTGGCTTCATTGCATTAAAATTGCCCCGGTTCGTTTTTTGACGCACGCGACGGAGACGCAACACGTCCGGTGGAGCCCCAGCGTTTTTTTTTTGTCCAGCACCCGTAGAATCGTTTTTGACATGTGCGATTCTATTTCTCAGGATAATACGAACCATGGGGACGGGACGGTCTCGGTCGGCTCCTACCGTGCGGGCACTCTTCCACATGTACTTCATGTAGGCGTAGGTGACATGGGGGTGCACGGTGGGCAACGGGTGGTCCAGCTGCTTGGACGGGTCCACTCCCAGCAGGAGCACCAGGGTTTTGTGGGCCAGCGCCTGGAGAGAAGGCAAATGACAAGACCGTCAGAAAAAGGAAAGGGACATTTAGCTGATTTTGTTCATAAGGGGGAAAAATGGTAAATGGTGCATTTATATAGCGCCTTTATCCAAGGCGCTTTACATAGATTGTGCATTACATTCACCCATTCACACACACATGGAAGCCATGCAAGGTACCAACCAGCACATTGGGAGCACTTTGGGGTTCAGTGTCTTGCCCAAGGACACTTCGACATGTAGACAGGAAGAGCCATGGATCATTGGACGACCTGCTCTACCTCCTGAGCCACAGCCGAAAAACCGAACGCGTTCTATATGCACACACGCCATTTTGGAAAGAATTTGGGCCCCTTCCCTACTTCCTTCGCAGGTGTTAACCGCTGATTCTAATGAAGGCTCTGTTCCATTCTGGTCAAACAGAGTCAGGGTGCTGCTATTGTGCGTGTTTGGCTCACTGGAAACACTCTGCTACACCAGTGGGTCTCAAAGTGTTCTTGAGTGGGTTCCAAATGGCCCCGTGCGGGTGTGTAACTCTGAGAGTGTACAAATGGAACCAAATGGACCTGTAAGAGTACCATTTGTACACTCTCAGAGTTATGGGGGTCCTTGAAATAGAAAAGTTTGAGAACCCCCACTGCACACTGAATGGAACAGAGCCTTAACTAATTTTGGGCGGGAACCCATTTTGGTGTTAGCATCATGTCATGCTTTAGCTATTGAAAAATAGCAGATCTACAAGCTTGTAGGTCTGCTATTTTTGAAAAATCGAAGAACGACTGACATAGAAACATAGCTTTTTCAGAAAACTGTCAGGATGTAGAAGACATTTTTAGAATCTGTTCTCAGGTCAAAATGGGATAATTAGTATCATCGGTAACACCTAGAAGTAGGGAAGTGGCCCAAAGTAGGAGGAGTTATTCTGTGTGTGTATACAGTAGCCCATTGGATCTCGGTATCCACATGGGAACGAGGTGGATCTCAGACTTCAAGTGACAGACTTCGGACATGTGATAGAAAACGTCAGTTGTCTCTCACATGTTATGTGACGTGTGACTACAAATGTGGCCCAGGTTTCACTGCGATCAGAGGCCCCTTTGACTTCTTTATACAATTATAAACAATACAATTATACAATTGAAGTTAAACATTTCAAAATGTTTTATGTGAAAAGATAAAGTGCACAGCAATGTGGCACTAAGCGGTCCAGCAGATTGCGAGATTAGCTCCAGACACACACATGGACACGCGCACGCACGCACGCACATACAGACAGACACTCTTAGAGATGGCTAGACTCTTGCATATTCCCATCATAAAAAACCCTATGCTTAGGTTTTCTGTACAATGATGTCAAATGTGTCTTTACATTGTGATTGATGTCATCTGGTCTGGTATATACTTTGGTATTACATTACATGGTATTGCATTTTATATATGTGATGTATTCCCATGCTTTTTTGTTCTTGCTTAATGTAAATCGCTCTGGATTAAGAGCGTCTGCTAAATCCCTAAATTGTAAATTGTATTACGCACATAAAAAGACAAGGACATACTGTAGGTCAAAGGGTATTTTTCCCCCACACTATATATCTCCTCACTTCAGAACAATGGGATTTAGGTTTTAAATCGTGTAGATTCCTGTTAACTTATTCAAGAAAAGCTAAATAACTTGGACCATCTTCTTTTTACACGCCCCCAGCACCCACAGTGTCCCCAGCGGGAATCGAACCCAGGACCTTCTAGCTGTGAGGCGACAGCACTACCGACTGTGCCACCGTGCCCCAACCTTGGACCATCTTAAGTGTGTGTGTGTGTGTGTGTGTGTGTGTGTGTGTGTGTGTGTGTGTGTGTGTGTGTGTGTGTGTGTGTGTGTGTGTGTGTGTGTGTGTGTGTGTGTGTGTGTGTGTGTGTGTGTGTGTGTGTGCGCGTGCGTGCGTGCGTGTGTGTCAAGGTTATTATAGTTAACTATCCGGTAAAACAAAAACTAGAAACTAGAAAGAAGACGAATTGTGTTTACAAAACGAACTAAAACAAGCACGAGAAAACGTCCTTAGCTTTCTTTGATATGAAATCTGTCTACCATTTTTTGTTTTGTTTTAGGTACTGAAGCCTTGTTGGCAAAAATAGATTATCTACAATCTCACAACGTGATGTGGGGTGGCTGGGCTTGCAGGCCACAGACCTCCAAGGTGGACGGGTAGTGTCTTATCAAACAGAGAAGTCATTCATCCCTCCATGCCTTCCTTCGTGTTTCCCAAGCAGCCGATGGCTCCAATCGGCCAATCACAGTTCTTTTCTCGCTGACATCATGCTGGATGTGACTGGGGGTGATTGCCAATGTGTGTGTGCGCGCGCGGCGTGGCGTGGCGTGCGTGCACTCGAGTGTAAGCCTGCAAAAAGGGGCCTGTCTGCAATCTCGTACAATCAGTTAGAAAAACAACATGGTTGTAGAGGAATTATTGTGGCACTTTTACTGGGCACATAAGGGATAGTGTTTCCAAACAGCATGATTGGGACGGCCTGTGCTGCTTTCATCAGTACAAATTCAACAAACCGACCTGAAATTAAGTTAAGTTTCACGGCTAGGGTTCACCGCTGTGCCCAGCCCCTGGGCAAGGACTAATTTCCCCTTTTTCTCGCTTTCGTTTGACGAAGTGAGAGTTAATCATCTTTGACCGCGTCTGAACAATGCATGAAATTATGCTGGGTCTGGGGCTGGCACGGGAGCCTCGGAGCTATAATAACTATAATACGACCCATTAAATCATGTTACAAAGCAGTCAAACACCATTAAAACCTGCATTACAGCACTATGAGTGCATTTTGTTCAGCGTTTAGGATATCACACAGAAGGTTATCTTTTATTTAAAAACCAAAAAGGAAAGAAAACACTCAACTTTGCCTTAGCCAATATATTATGCGTACAATTCTAATCATAAATTCAACCCATTGAGCAAGAATCCCATATTTGCCAAACGATTCAAATCTGATGTAAAAGACAAGAGTCATTTGTATGTGTTGGGCTTATTCCAGTTCTGTCTCTCATAATGTGACCCAGGGATTAAGCAACAGAGACCCCCAAATAGCCATAGTCTGTGGCCCCCTATTGTGAAATGGCTTAAGTGTTAAATCATGTGATACAGTAGTAAACAGGGTCTCAGTACCCATATTAATTATGGTTAATTTGAGGCTTGTTTAATGTGTGTGTGTAGCGAGTACTGACCAAACGTCCACTCTTTCCACAGAGACTGGCGTACTTGAGCCAGGTCCTCATGTCTTCATGGGGGTTGATGACCAGGGAGCGCACCATGAGAATCCTCTGCCAGTCCTCCACGATGCGCTGGCAACCCTACAGAGCAAAGAGACATGTGCACACGCACACACACACACACACACACACACACACACGCACGCACACAGTTAAAGCAACAATCCAGCAGCATTATTTTAATGACTTAAACCCCTGTACTGTAGTATACCACCTTTTCCGTCTACACCGAAGAATCTCTGATTGCCAAAAAATAGCCAATCTACGAGCTCACAATCCAGACCCTGGTGTTAGGACACCTGCAGGTTGACAAGACCCTGGTGTTAGGACACCTGCAGGTTGACAAGTAGTACTGCCTGAAGTTCATAAGCACAGTGTCTCCTCTGGCTGAGCAGGAACTGGGCAGCAGAAACTCTCAAGCCAAAGACCTACTGTAGCTGCATTTGAAGCCCTGGTCGGAGGAGGACGTCAACGTTACGGATTTTGCAGCTTAAAATTGATCTCTGGGAGTAGAGATGCACCGAATGGGAAATTATATATATATATATAAAATTACCAGTTTTTGTACCATTGCTGTCATGGCCGTAACGTTGTTGTAGAGCTACATTATAACTATTTTATTGCGGCTAGCTGTTAGCATTAATCCCAGTTCCAGGTGCCACCATACACGTTCACTTTAAAAGTCGGAGTTTGCCTGCCGTGGGACTGAACCATTATATAGACGGTAGTGTTGGCTTTTTTGCATAACCCGCCCGTCCTGCCCCGCCACAGGAGCCAGCCCGCACCAACCTGCCCTGCAAAACAATATATTAATCAACAACCCGCCCGCCCCGCGGCCCGCAAAAACAAAAGAACGCTATCAATATTAAGTATCACATCATTCGCATCGCATGCATAATCGCATCGCATTTGCTTGATTGCCTAGAAGTGACTGACTGAGACTGAGAGAGAGAGACTGAGAGAGGCGGCGGTACCGCACACCCAAAATAGCTGCTCTACAAGCTCACAACGCATCGCCTGCGACGCATTGTGAGCTTGTAGATCCTATAATTCAGTGTGTGCGCACTGTGCATGCCTGCACTGTCACACGCTAAATTAAGAAAGATTTAATGCAGATGCGCTCATTGCATGACACCGGCCAGGTTCAGACTCAGAGCCTCAGAGGGCGAGAGCCGAGAGGGGAATTGTTTTAACATGCAGTTCAGGATGGAGAGGACACTTTTCTCCGACGGTCAAAAAGGCAGGGGCTAAGCCCCCTTTCATAAGGACAAGATGAACAACAGAACAAGCTGATGATTTCAGCAGGAGGAGTAGGAGAGCAGGTACTGGAATTATTTTTTTCTCTGCTGCTTGATAAGCAGCAGAGCTTGATAATTGCGCTGAAAACTTTGGCCCGTCCGCCCCGTGGGACAGCCCAGGCCGGCCCGCACATCACTAATAGACGGAGTATACATTGGGGTCCTTATATATACGGACCTGGGATATGACCCCCCCTAGCGTCGGGGTACGTATATTTATACGGACATGGGAAAGAAAGACATAATGGCAAATACATGATTACATTTTGATCACGTCATCACAACAACAGTAGGTTACAAAAGGTAATCCCGGTTCTTTGACTTATTCGGTTTCGGCTCTAAAAATCAACCAAACTGAATAGTGAACTGAATAGTGAATATGCATTTTTATTCAGTCGAATAGTTTCGGTGGCCGAACATTCGGTGCATATCCCTATCTGAGAGTGTATAAAATGGAACCATTTGTACAATTTCAGAGTTAATGGAGGATGGATTTGGACTGAAAAACAACACCACACACGTGAGAGGATGATATGTGTGTGTGTCTTTGTGTGAAGGGGGTCAGGGCCAAAGATGTCCAGCAGGGTCCTGGGGGACCTACGTGGTTAACAAGGCTGCTTTTCTCTCTCGCTCGCACACGTGCGGAAAAAAACCCACTCACGTGTGAAACACGGCAATGTGCGCGTTAAGCGATGATGGCACAGCGTTCATAATGCGATGGCATAATTGCAGTCTTTCGAGGAAACGTGTGTGTGTGTGTGTGTGTGTGTGTGTGTAACAGACAGAGAGAGAGCAGGGGCTGAAGAGGGCTGCGGTGACTCCCTGACAGATGTGTGAGGTTAGCCACCAATAAATCACTTTGAGAGGAGAGAAAGGATGGGGGGAGGGGATGGACGGAGTGGTGGAAGTACTCAGGTTTCTTACGTAACGTAAAGGTAGCTATACTACAGCATAAAAACACTCTGTTACAAGTAAAAGGCCTGTATTTATCTATCATTTGACCTTGCAAAAGTATTGGCATCAAAAGATACTGTACTGCAGTACCAAAGTAAAAGAACAATGCAGATCTACAAGAGCCAAGAGGCATGATGTGAGGCATTGTGAGCTTATAGATCAGCTATTTTTGAATAGCCAACATATACAATAGGTCTTAACCCATTTTGGGCGGGAACCCCTTTTGGTGTTAGCATTATGTTATACTTTAGCTATTGAAAAATAGCAGATCTACAAGCTCATAGCGCGCCACCGAGTGGCGCGCTATGAGCTTGTAGGTCTGCTATTTTTGAAAAATCGAAGAACGACTGACATAGAAACATAGTAACTAGTAATTAAAGCTGCCAAATAATTGCAGTGGAGTAGAAGTTAAGTATAAAAGAAAATGGAAATGCTCCAGTAAAGCAGAAGTACCTAAAACAAAAAGCACGGTACTTGAGTAAATGTCCAGTACTTTCACCACTGGAGGGGGTTGACCTGTCAAGCCGCCCTGCCCGTCTCTGGTGCTGCCATTATGGACCCTGTCTGTGTGTGTGTGTGTGTGACTGTGTTTGTTCAGGGAGACCCCCCCCCCCCCCAATACCCTCCTCCACGTCCTCAAACACTAACTTCATCTTTTTATGAACGGAACACGTCACAGTGATCAAGGAGGCCTCATTTTACCATGCTGGGAGTGGGACATGTGCTGTGTGTGTGTGTGTGTGTGTGTGTGTGTGTGTGTGTGTGTGTGTGTGTGTGTGCGTGCGACCGTGCGTGCGGGTGTTGCCGACCTATGTACCCCTCCGGGGAGACTTTGAAGAGAATGGAAAAACCACCTTGTTTGGCTGTTGTCACGGCAACAGGTGGAGTTAAAGGGAGTAGTGTGTGTGTGGAGATGTTGGCGGTCAGGTTACTCAGGTACATCAACAGCGAATAAACCAGTGTGAAGTCCATGGAATGAAGTCGCTTGAAAGCTGATGTTTTTTTTCCTTCTTTGTTTGTGCTCAAATATCTTTACATTAGCATTATTATTTTTTTAAATGCCAAAATTACAGCGACAAAAATGAAATACGACCATTCAGAACAGCCCACAGAAGGATATTCTTGTCAGGGTGAAAAGAGCATTTATTGTAGATAGTCAATCATGTGGTAGAAACGCTGTCCAAAAATGACATAAAAGCCTGGCGTCCGTGTTTTGGGCATCTACAAGACCATCTACTGTACAAGCCAGGCTTATATTTTCACTGCGTGCCACCGCTGTATGGGCAAGTATACAATATGGCTAAAGTGGTAAAATGTGGTAAAATGTACGCCCTAGTGGGTTGGTATTCGTTAACGTCTCGCAGGTTGCTACATTGGTATATTCTCATTTATAAAGCCATTCTTGGTAATCTCCCACGTTACATTGGTTCTAAATTTGAACTTGTCCAAAACTCTCTCAACCTCAGATCAAATGCTTGGTTACGCTATGTCGTGCCCCCAACTAAATCTGGAAAAAAAAGCATTGCTTATTTCGGACCCTAGTCTTGGAATGACCTACAGACCAGACTCAAACTGGCTGCTGTGATTCCCCTAGTGAGCTTTAAAAGGATTGCCATGGGCACACTTCCCATGCATTGCTCCTGCTTTGACGTATAGCAAATGTCTGCTTGCTTTTTAGTCTACTAGCAATTTCCGTTGCTTAGTTTTTATTTATTAGTCCTTATTGGTCGCGTTACTAAACGTTCCTGTTCTCCCTTTGAGCTTCTTAGTAGTGGGTACTGTATTTATGAGCATTGTATGTCTGTCCTGTTTTTTGTTGTGTATTGTTTTGTTACTGGCAGAGCTGTGTCACTTATTTTGGCTCTTGTCTTGGCCAGTTCACACTTGTAAAAGAGACTTCAGTCTCAATGTGGTTTTTACAGGTTAAATAAAGATTAAAAAAAAATGTGTGTACAGTATGTCTATCGATCCGCTGCCTGGCAAGGTCAGGCCAACACTGGGCAGATATCATCTCTGTTGGGTGGAAACCTAATATGTCCAAAACTGGTACTTTTCAGGATTCTAATTCAAAAGCATCAAAAGTAGCAGATTTGCAAGCTTGAAGCTTTTGTGTGACATTGTAGAATGATCACATCGGGCATACATTTACCCAAAAAAACAACAACACAAAAAGTTTAAATATGGAGTTAATTAAGAGGTGTTTTTATAGTGATACGTCCTACGAAGGGATTATGGAACCCGTCATTATAAACAGAGCAGGATACCACGCTGTCACGCATAACCCATCGACACATTCGCAGATCACAGAGCCGCACGCACGTCGCTGAACCCATTTACACTTCCCGCAGCGTGCACAGACAAGACGGTAGCCGCTTGAGCGAGCCGCGCTGTGATTCGGTTATAATAGCAGCTGTAAAAATAACCCCTCTTTGAAATCTATCTCAAAGCGCGGTTTCATATCTTGGACGCGTATTTAGGGGTTAGTGACATTCTTCCAACGATTTGTGGGTCTTCTGCGTTATTTTGACAGCGTTTTATCAGGTATGACTGTAATTAACTGTAATTGCCATAATGGCGGTAATCGCGATCCGTCTGAAAGGAAGCAACGTGTGCTGGACGGGCGTTGGACTGTGCGTTATGCAAACGGGACACATTGAGGGACTTCCTCTCAAAACGTGATGTTCCAGAGTTTTTAAATCTTCTTTCTGCCACTTCCTATGAACAGGGGAAAGTAACTACGCGATGGATTGTCTACAGAGAGTTCTGTGTCTTTCATGTTAACACAATCAGTGCCGGAAGTCCTTCAAAATAGGAGCTCTGGGGTGCCGGAAAGACATGGCCGCTTTTACTCGGAAACCCATGACTCGGAAACAATCCACTAAAAAAAGTTTACTTTACATAGCTAGCTTACATTGCGATCGTTTTAGTTTATACGATATATGATCCAAAAAGCGTTCATATTTTGCGGGAGAGACGGATTTGGAGCAGAAATGAAGCGCCAGTATATCGATCCGTTTAACACCACGGAGAGCGCCCTGGATTAGGAGAGACGAGTCATTCTTTCCGCGCTAACAGCTATGTCAATGATAAGATAACAATTGCCTAGAGCGTAGCATACGGTAGCCGAAAGGCGAACTGACAAATTAAAAAAAAGGAAAAAATTCAGAATATTCTTATCTCGCCCGTATCATTGAGGATGCGCTAGGACATCCTCAGACGTCCTATGTACGCGTCGATTGGGACCCCTAGGACGTGTGGCAACGTCCTATGTATGGGAACGGTTAACATATGTGTGTGTACTTATATATGGCGTGACAAGAGTGTCCTACACTGATGATGCTGGATTGACGTGTGTCCATGTGTCTATCTGTCAAACTCCACTGTCTGTTCACGTCTGCCAAAAGCAAAAGAGGTCTTGCAGCATGCCGCCTTTGGAGTGCGTTGTTCAGCCGCACAAGGCCACAAATTCTGTGCACGCACAGAGATACAGTACACAGACACGCACGTGTGTGTCTGTGCGACACGCGTGTCGGGCCGGCACACATACCTGGAGTCTCTCCCACCACGTTTGGCGAATGATGTCCCTTCGCTCTGGAACCAGCTTGTACTGGATTACCTCCTCCAGCTCTGATAGCATCTGGCACGATACCATGGCCTGGGAAAATCACACACACGTGCACGCACGCGCACACGCACACACACACGCACACACGCACACGCACACACACACACACACACACACACACACACACACACACACACACACACACACAGTAAAGTGGGCAGTATATATATATTATCAAAGACCTCGTGTTGGAGTATAACCTTTCAACAGTCCAAATGGGACTGTTAATTTCATTGCTCCCGTGAGGCGCTGTTCTCAGCATTTATATGGAATCCTTGAGGCCGACATGGCGTTGCTCTGGTACATCTGGTAAATTGTGGTGTGCACAAAATGTGTACATACTGTATGACCTTCATGTGTCAAAGTCCATGGCCTGTGCCCCATCTGGAACCGTGTGGGGTTCTGCACATTGACCATTCACAGTCTAAATGTCTGCCGTCTGCTTGTGGTGGATTTGCGATGGCTGCTAGTGTTCTAATATCCAAATGTGTGCCGAATATAACGTGCCGTGACGCATTGTGAGTCGGGCTATTTTTGGCACAAGACAGCGTACCGTGCAATTGAAAGTATAAATCAGGTTTAATGTGTGTGGTTGATTTGCAATATCTGGTGTCTTTGAACATCCGAATTCTGCGATTCACCGCGTAGCGATCATTTCGTTTGTTTGGACCCAGGCCCTGCGTACAGGACTGTGGAGAATGAGCTGGTTGACTGATGTACGGAGCTTCATCCAGTGTGTGTGTGTGTGTGTGGTCTTAGAAGAGGGGATGTGGGTTCTTACTCCATAAGCTCGACTGTAGCTCTCTCCAGCCATGGCCGTCAGCTCGGCATCCAGCAGGTCCCTGGCTTTGTCGATGCACTGCGAACAAAAAAAAACACGGGGTCAGACATTTCACCCGCTAATATTTTTTCTGCTGAAATCATTTTTAATTTCCTAGTCCAGGTTAATATCCTGTCATTATTAAGCAACACTCTGTGTTCCAACTACTGGGGAGAAATTAAGCCAACTCTTTCCGTGAAATATTAATTCAATACCAACACCGACCCAAACACACACACGTGACGAGTGAGGCACACACAGTCAGTCAGTGTGAACTTAGAATACCCACCTCCCCAACATAGTGTTCTCGGTTTGGTTAAACATGTTCTTGAAGCTTACCATTGACAAATCTGGAAGTTTCTTGTACACTGCTTCAATACACTGCTGCATCACAAAGCATTGATATAGAGATTTAAAATGCCGCAACCACACTTTCTGACATGAACAATAAAGACATCAGACGTTTAGCACTCACTAAAGCAAATGACACTGATCAGCCCCTACTACATCTTTACTGGAAGAAGATACAGAACTTTGAAATGGCAAAAGGTTTTAGTACAGTTGGAGGCCATCGATATTGTCCTTTTCTTTTTGCTGAGGTTTGCGTGATCTGCGCAAAAGGACAGTTAACCCATTTTGGGCGGGAACCCCTTTTGATGTTTTAAACATTATGTTATAATTTAGCTATTGAAAAATAGCAGATCTACAAGCTCATAGCGCGCCACCGAGTGGCGCGCTACGAGCTTGTAGGTCTGCTATTTTTGAAAAATCGTGAAAATATGTATTTCAGAAAACTGGAGGATTTAGAAGGATTTTTTAAAATGTTGAGGTCAGGCCTAAATGGGTCAAATGATAAGGGACAATATCGGTGGCAGCCAACTGTAGCTGGTGTGTCCCTTCAGCCATTGCTGCACTAAACAAACTGCCTCGCATGACCTCATGTCTTGTCTTGGTGTTGTTGTTTCGTGCTACATATTCATGTGTTCTTTCTTTTGAAACAGACTGTGAAGGTGAATATCCCTCAGGCGACGACAATAGAGACTATTATTATTCATTTGGTTTTCAGATGGATCACTCACACAAAGCGGAGTTGACACAAGGGGGCACGGGGACGGATGGGGCACGATGTCACAAACCCACTCGCCAATCAAAGCCTCATCAAAAAAAATAAGCGTTCTGATATGCATGCATTATGTCCACATCTGATTGGACAACAGGCCAGCGTGGGACATTGCTGAAGCCGCGTGTGTCTGTGTGTGTGCATGACAGCAACACATGTTGCTTTAATCTCTTTAATTATTTTAATCTCCTTTAAAGCTCAAAGAGGTCTTGCCCCTAGTTATATCGCGGAGCTCTTGTCCCCTCACGACCCTCCTCGCAGCCTGAGGTCTGTAGGCAAGGGGCTCCTAAAAATCCGTTCCGCGAACTACGTCACAAAGGGTGATCGGGCCTTCGCCATCCGAGCACCAAAGCTCTGGAATGAGCTTCCAGAATTAATTCGCCTCACTGACTCCCTCACACGTTTTAAATCCCTATTAAAAACCCATTTGTTTCAAAAAGCATTCCTATAAATAACTTTTTAGTTTTTCCCTGCCTTTTACTGATCTTGTGTTATCTTGATTTGTTTAATGTTTGGGTATTTCTTGTTTATCGCGTTCATTATGTTAGATCATGTCACTTATTTGTTTTTTCTATTTTTCTATTGTGAATTGTCTTGTTATTCCTGTGCAGCACTTTGTGGCTCATGCCTAGAAAGGTGCTATATAAATAAAGTTATTATTATTAAAGTTATTATTATTACATAGAAGTCAGTAGCCGATACGCAGTGGTTAATCCACTACAGCACTGGACTGACAGCCTCAAGTTTATTATTCCTTCAACCACTCTTCTAAAGTTTCTATACAGACGCACACTGCTTATTATTCTATGATTAATGTTTGCCCAGAAAAGCACAACCTATTCTATCATTGCCTACATTACATAACCTAATGGCCAGGCTACTAGGTTACTATTTACATTGCAATTCAAGTATATTATTGTAAAAATGTGATTATACTAATTACATTATATATCAAAATGTATAGAACATGTGTCACTCCCTGACTCTTTCCCCTTTTCCTGTCAAGTCTGTCAATCAATCAATAAAGGCAGAGAACACAAACACAAAAACTATGTTAAAGAATGAAATACACATATTGAGCCCTGATGGGTTAAAGTATGTTACATATTGCCTCTTGCCAGCAGCCATAGTGATACAGGTGTTTGTGTTTGAGTGCAGGGGCATGGAGAGTCTAGCTGGGTCATATTGGTGTATTATTAATGAGGGCTTGAGTCTACAGGTGTGGCATCCTGGCATATAATCAATAGGTCCAGCAATGCTAAATGAGGGCAAAGACAGAGCAAAGCACAAGGGCCGAGAAAAATACTTATTACATTATTGAACAGAGGAATTAAACCACACCATATGATACTGTGGAATGGGTCTTTAATGCACACCTCCTAAATATCCTTTGATGAACTCAAAGTATTCATTTTATACATGACACTGACAATAATACAATGCTAAAGACTGTCATATGGACTTCACAAGCATCTGCGCCTGTAATCTGTGTCACCAGACCTCAGTAGCACTCACAGGGCTCTCCAAGCAAAATGTGGCACTTCCTCAGCAGTGGAAAAGAGTACGTGAACTCCAAACCGCATATCGCACCCGTCCGTCCCCCACGCCAAACCGCCTCAGCTGCGCCAACCGCAGCCACCTCCTCTCAGCCGCATCAGGAGCGAGCGGGCTCGGGCTGAGGTGTCTGGGCGCAGAGACAAACCCTTTGATGGGAGGCTTGTATAGCGCCGGGAGTAAATGGTTTTGATGTGAGGCTGAGTGCCAGCTGTTTTATGAGGGAGAGGCAAAACGGAACAGCCGAGGACAGCGGCGAGAGAGAGAGAGAGTTACGCAACGGAACGGAGGGCGAGGAAGTTACGCGCATTATCACGCCAGGCTGTCGTCCTCGCGTGTTTCTTTTGGGGCACATTTAAAAGGCCTCCGTAGAGGCGGGGCCAAGATGGGGAGGGGGTTACAGTAAGACTCAAAAAGGAAAAACAAAAATGGGACTGGTTATTATAAGAAGACTGGTGGACAGATAGACAACGCACTGACCGCAGACAACGAAAAGCAGTGGGATGATGCTACTGAGGAAAGCCCCTTGACATCGTATTGTGTGTGTATGTGTGTGTTTGTGTGTGTGTGCGGAGGGGGGGGGGGGGGGGGGGGGGCTGTAATTGGGGACTGCTGTCGGTGGGCAGCAACACGCAGCTGTTTCAGCCTGCCTCCCAGCAATTACTTTCTTGCGGAGGGGAGGGGAGGGGGGGAGGAGAGTGATGGCGTGCCAAAACACCTCGACAGACGAACACAACAAGGAGGGGGGTGATGGTGGTGGGGGGGGTGGGGGTGCGGTGGCTGGGGGTCGTCGGGAAGAGGTGACAATGAGGCTTGTTTCTTTTACAGCCCGGAGTTACTGCTCTGTTGACTTTAGGTTTAGGGCTTACAGCTCCGGGGGCCTCGGGCTGCATGGAAATGTGCAGCCCAGACGACTCCTGATAAATGCAGTGTCTGTGTGTCTGTTCAATGCTCAGCACAAACACATAGGAGAAGACATCCACGTTCCTCTTTACCTGTAGCCAGTGTCTGTGGGGCCGTGGCGTTCAGCACAAACACATAGGAGAAGACATCCCCGTTCCTCTTTACCTGTAGCTAGTGTCTGTGGGGCCGTGGCGTTCAGCACAAACACATACTGTAGGAGAAGACATCCCCGTTCCTCTTTACCTGTAGCCAGTGTCTGTGGGGCCGTGGCGTTCAGCGTTCAGCACAAACACATACTGTAGGAGAAGACATCCCCGTTCCTCTTTACCTGTAGCCAGTGTCTGTGGGGCCGTGGCGTTCAGCGTTCAGCACAAACACATACTGTAGGAGAAGACATCCCCGTTCCTCTTTACCTGTAGCCAGTGTCTGTGGGGCTGGCGTTCAGCGCTCAGCACAAACACATAGCAGAAGACATCCCCGTTCCTCTTTACCTGTAGCCAGTGTCTGTGGGGCCGTGGCGTTCAGCGCTCAGCACAAACACATAGCAGAAGACATCCCCGTTCCTCTTTACCTGTAGCCAGTGTCTGTGGGGCCGTGACGTTCAGCGCTCAGCACAAACACATAGCAGAAGACATCCCCGTTCCTCTTTACCTGTAGCCAGTGTCTGTGGGGCCGTGGCGTTCAGCGCTCAGCACAAACACATAGGAGAAGACATCCCCGTTCCTCTTTACCTGTAGCCAGTGTCTGTGGGGCCGTGGCGTTAAACGCTCAGCAAAAACACATAGGAGAAGACATCCCCGTTCCTCTTTACCTGTAGCCAGTGTCTTGACAAGACCTACTTGTCTTGTGTCAACCACTTCCAAGCTGGCATTCCAGGCTTTGTCATTGTACTTATAGATGCATTTTTTCTTTCCTAATTTTGCAACCCATTTTTTTTTGTGTCAATTATCTAATGTAATCCTGGGCGCACACAGACTCTCTCTGCCAACCTGGGGAGAGCAACGGACTGACCTCATGCTTCCTTCTATGCATGACGAGTCCAATTTCTTTTCACCTGAGCGGGGGTGGGGCATCAAGTGTGTGTGTGTGTGTGTGTGGGGGGGGGGGGGGGGGTTCTCCGATTGGACGTGGCGTGTGGAAGGAACACGCTGAACGAAAACAAAATTCCAAGGATTTCAACAAATACCAACATAACAGATCTACAAGCTGGGGGGAGGTTGTGAGGGGTGGTGGGGGGCAGGGGGGAGGTTGTGGGGGGTGGTGGGGGGCAGGGGGGAGGTTGTGAGGGGTGGTGGGGGGCAGGGGGGAGGTTGTGAGGGGTGGCGGGGGGCAGGGGGGAGGTTGTGAGGGGTGGCGGGGGGGAGGTTGTGAGGGGTGGTGGGGGGCAGGGGGAGGTTGTGAGGGGTGGCGGGGGGCAGGGGGGAGGTTGTGAGGGGTGGTGGGGGGCAGGGGGAGGTTGTGAGGGGTGGTGGGGGGAGGTTGTGGGGGGGTGGCAGGGGGAGGTTGTGAGGAGTGGCGGGGGGGAGGTTGTGGGGGTGGCGGGGGGCAGGGGGGAGGTTGTGGGGGGTGGCGGGGGGGAGGTTGTGAGGGGTGGCGGGGGGGAGGTTGTGAGGGGTGGCGGGGGGCACGAATTCTAAAGGACATAAGCGTGAGGATTACCTACCTGATCCACAAGACTAATCTGAGCTCATGTTTGACATTCAAGCATTCGTCCCCCTCCCTCCCTCCCTCGCTCTCTCTCTCTCTCCCCACATCTGCTTCTCGTTCGCCTTCTCCTCCGCCCGCCGTGACCGGACCCCGCCGTCGGAATAGAAACCTTAAATGACAACGGGGATGGCGCGGCCCCCACCTGGATGGCGCGGCCGCCACCTGGATGTGATTGTGATCACGGCGGAAGAGTTAACTGGGCGGATGAACCCAAGTCTCGCTGGCATCCAGCCTGAACCGGTCCGTCTCCAGGGACTGTGAGCTCATCAAGCCTTCCTCAAGATGAGGAAAACACCACCCGCGACCACCACCACACTTTGTTGATGCTGGGCTGTGGAGGAGTGTGTGTGTGTGTGTGTGTGTGTGTGTGTGTTGTGTGTGTGTGTGTGTGTGTGTGTGTGTGCACTGTGCACGTGAGGTAACAGGCTCTTTACGTGCCAGCAATAGGTGCATAGTGAAGATGATTTATGATGGAGGGTGTTGTGTAAAATGTCCAAGTTCCACAGTGTAGACTGCAGAGGGACATAATAAAAACTAGCAGGATTGTATTCATCTAAATGAAAAGCTCTTATTCGGGAGGGAGAGGGAGTGAGCTTGATTATGTCTGGACCAGCGACAAGGCTGTTACTTTTCTTTTCTTTTCTTTTCCTGTTTAAAAGGATTTCTTCACCGTGTTCTTTTCCACACCGTTTTTTAATGGCCACGGTGTAAACTTTTCACACCTTCGTAATAAAGTGTAATGCGACTGGCGGGAGGCTGGTCGAGAGATCCCATATGGCCATGTCTTTAGTTTATGGGATGTTTAATAAAAATACATACGCCTCTAATGTACACATACTTTAACCCATTCTGGACGGGAACCCCTTTCGGTGTTTTAACTAAGCATTACGTTATGCTTTAGCTATTGAAAAATAGCAGATCTACAAGCTCATAGCGCGCCACCGAGTGGCGCGCTACGAGCTTGTAGATCTGCTATTTTTGAAAAATCGTGAAAATGCGGCACAAATCTTTGAATATATATTCTCTTTCCGACGTCAGGCCTAAACGGGTTAAAACCAGGCAGACGGTTGGGCCATGGTGGTGCGTGGGGAACGGCCGCTGTCACTCACCTGCTGGGCCAATGAGAAGAGGTCCTGATGCAGCGCCAGCACAGCCCTGTAGAAGGCGCCGTCGTGCGTGTCCCTGGGGATCATGCACGTGTACTCCTCCATGCTGTCCCAGTGTCCTGGAGGAACACCAAACTCACATCAGCTGCATCCAATACCTCGTTCATACGTGGTTGTGTGCCGTGTCGTGCATGGAGAACAGCAAGCTCACAATGCGGCGCAGCACGCCGCCTTGTGAGCTTGTAAATCTGCTATTTTTGGTGTGCGACACTGGCGCGTAACAAATCCCCAACCTTAATTATTTCTCTGCTAGGTACGTATATATTCGTACCCCCAGCTATGGAACGTTATCCGCTAGGTACGAACATATTCGTACCCGCTCGAATACTCCAATTATGAACTGGTTGAGCCCCAGAGCAGCTTTTAACATTGATCCGGTTGCTATGCAACGCCTCCGTCACCACCAGCTATGGGACGTTACAACTCATCTCCATTTCTCCGTTTACATGTCGCTCCCGACATGTAAACGTTTCTGGCCACAGGTAAACAGTGTGCGCTAATGCTAATGATAGCCAATGGTTACAGTGAGTGTGTGCATGGGGCTACAGCGCTAATGCTAATGATAGCCAATGGTTACAGTGAGTGTGTGCATGGGGCTACAGCGCTAATGCTAATGATAGCCAATGGTTACAGTGTGTGTGTGTATGGGGCTACAGCGCTAATGCTAATGATAGCCAATGGTTACAGTGTGTGTGTGTATGGGGCTACAGCGCTAATGCTAATGATAGCCAATGGTTACAGTGAGTGTGTGCATGGGGCTACAGCGCTAATGCTAGCCAATGGTTACAGTGAGTGTGTGCATGGGGCTACAGCGCTAATGCTAATGCTAGCCAATGGTTACAGTGAGTGTGTGCATGGGGCTACAGCGCTAATGCTAATGCTAGCCAATGGTTACAGTGAGTGTGTGCATGGGGCTACAGCGCTAATGCTAATGCTAGCCAATGGTTACAGTGAGTGTGTGCATGGGGCTACAGCGCTAATGCTAATGCTAGCCAATGGTTACAGTGAGTGTGTGCATGGGGCTACAGCGCTAATGCTAATGATAGCCAATGGTTACAGTGTGTGTGCATGGGGCTACAGCTGGGAGGAAACTGATTATCTTAAAGTGGACGTCGCAGGTGCAGCTTAACTACATTTATGCTTCCAGCTAGTGGCACAGAATTATTATTATTATTTTCTTTTTTTAAATATTTTTTGTGGCTTTCGCCTTTATTTTATATTTTTTATGGAGGGACAGACAGTAGGCTGACAGGAAATGGGGCGAGAGATGGGGGGGAAGACATGCAGTAAAGGCCGTCGGGATCGGGAGTCGAACCCGCGGCACACTGCCAGACTGGATTACCAGCCAAGGTGCCTGGACCACTGAGCCATGGCCCAGGCCACAGAAATAATTATTAATGATGCTTTTCAACTTTATGGTACCAAGCTCGAAATCAACTTGACACTACTCGCCTGTTTTTGTTTTCCATCAGGCAAAGGTTGTATTGTAGATACAACCTGGTATGTTTTAGGGATAACCTCTGTGGAGGTTCCATGTGAGCTGAGGTGATAGAAAAAGTTGATGGGCGTTTTTACGCCGTGTTCGGTAGGAGGCGAATGGTCTAGAAATCGGTATGTGTGTCCGGGGCTAATTTCACAAACGTCTGCCCAGATCAGTGCCAAATTTATTGTGAAAGTACCATATGGCAGGGGTTCTCAACCCGTGGGTCGCGACCCCTCGGGGGGCCCCAAATTATGTTGGGGGGGTCCCCAAATAATAATAAAAAACAAACAAAAAAAAAACCTTTTTTTATGCAACTGAATGGCTGGAAAATGGAAATTAAGAGTTTACATATAGTACACATAGTACATGCATACACCTTCCCTAATGATTATATCTGGTTTCAGTATTTATTTATGGTGTATTGTCTCTATTATTAAGGTTATTGTAGCAGTCAATTTATATTGGGGGTCGGGAGGGGTCCCGAGACGTTGCCAAAGCATTTTTGGGGGTCCCCGGCCAAAAACGTTGAGAACCCCTGCCATATGGTACAGAACAAGTTACACAACACAATTTACAGTAGGCCTTCAGGTCAGGTGATGCTCTTATCCAGGCTGAAATGCAACAACCGAATACAGTAACCTTACTTTTCTTAGTATAATAAACAACATTATGATACGATGGGATGACTGGGGACTCTGGGGAGTGTCAGTACAGTACGTATTAAGGACAGGGTCAAGAGCTAAGCATAAATATTATTCCTTTGTTTTTGTTTTTACCTGAAACTAGGATAGATTTGAGCGAGTGCCGAGGAACATTTGGGGAAGCGGATTCAGGAGGGAGACGTTTTAACAATGGCAGTCTCTATTTCTTAACCCATTTTGAGCGGGAACCCCTTTTGGTGTTAGCATTATGCTATGCTTTAGCTATTGAAAAATAGCAGATCTACAAGCTCATAGCGCGCTCTGCTATTTTTGAAAAATCGTGAAAATATTTATTTCAGAAAACTGGAGGATTTAGAAGATTTTCTTTTAAATTTCGACTTCAGGCCTAAATGGCTTAAAGCCACATCAGAGCAAGCAAAGCATAAAAGAAAAGAAAACAGCCTTAATATTTAGTTTCCCTCTAGAAGGACACCCTGGAGCACACTCTGGATGTAGCGTGCTGTGTGTTTGGAGGTTTTACGGCTCACGTTGTAGGGCTTACGAAGCCGCAAGGCCACAGGGGGGTTGGATCAGCACTAAAGTGTTGGCACACAACGGTTAGTTTTGGATGGCGGCGGGCGGGCGGGCGTCTTTCTCCACCACTGCACGTTATGATATGTCGATGTTCTGAGTCAATGCCATTCCATCTGGATATAAGGACTGGGCAGAGGTTGGGGTTCGTTTTCATTAGTGCTTTGGCTCCAGAGAGAGAGAGAGAGAGGACGTATTGAATGCCCTATGCAGACGTCCTATGCTTCAAAGTGCTACTACACAGTCAAACTGAGTGTTAATTTAATTTAACCCTGAGAGCATACAAAATTGACCTAGACATTTGCTTCATTCCCACTATTTGTTGTATTGTGTTTATTACGGTGTTTTATTGCCTTTATTTTTTATTGCTCATTTTATGCAATTTTTTTATTGATGGTGCTATACTTTCCATGATTCTTCTGTTTCCTTTTGTAATTATTCCCAAGATTTCTTCCTTTTCTTCCGATCAAGGCTTTTCTCCCCCACCCGACTGAGGGTCAAAGGACAGGGCGTTTTGGGTTGTGTCCTTTGTTAGAAGATGTGGGCCTGAAAAGACCCTTGAGACTGTTACAGTGATTAATGGCTGTACTAGACTTGACTCGCGGTGTACTTTGTGGTATTTGGTAGTACAATGCCATAATTACCAGGACCGCTCTGGAGCGCACGTTTCAGTACTTACTACTTTGTAGTGTTTAAAACACAACTGTTGCCGGGATTCCTTCAAAATAGGAGCTCTGGGGTGCCGGAAAGACATGGCCGCTTTTACTCTGAACCCCACGACCCGGAAACAATCCGCTAAAAATAGTTACATTGCTATCGTTTTAATTTATACGATATATGATCCAAAAAGCGTTTATATTTTGCGGGAGAGACGGACGAGGAGCAGAAATGAAGCGCCAGTATATGATCGATCAGTTCAAAACCACGGAGAGCGAGACCTGGATTAGGAGAGACGAGTGATTCTTTCAGCTAAGTCAACGGTAAGCTAACACAAGCTCAGAGCGTAGCATACGGTAGCCGAAAGGCGAAATGACAAATTCAAAAAAAGGAAAAAATTCAGAATATTCCTCTCTCGCCCGGTATCATTGAGGATTCGCTAGGACGTCTACAGACGTCGTATGTACCCCTCGGTTCGAGTCCCTATGACGTTTCCAGACATCCTATGTACAGAATGTGTTAAAGTGTGCTGGTTTCCGATTTGTTCATCAATGAAACCAAAATGTGTCATCTGAAAATGGTGTGTTAAATCTCCCAAGACTTTGAGCTGGTACTGTACCTAGACCCCAGGCTGCGGCGGCAGCCATGCGCGCCATCTTGGCCTGAGTCTCCTCGCTGACCAGTGTCCACTCCTCGCAGCACTGCTGGTGCAGCTGGCCCCTGTGGGACGGACACACACACACACACACACACACACACACACACACACACACACAAACACAGCATCCAGTTAATACAAGGGCACACTCTGCAGCGCGGCCTCCCTGACACACTGGCTCCCAAACAGTGGGTCGGGAACCATTTGTATGAGTCACGGGACACATTTTTATGGGTCCCTTTATTTTTTGTTTCCTACATTTTGTTTTTAATTATTATTTCGAAACATTTTCAAAAAAACTTCTGCAAAAAAACTTTTTTTTCATGAATTAAAAACTAAAAAATATTCTTTTCCAGTACTTTCATGAACAAAAAAAAAAGAATGATCTAAGAAATTCCAGAAATTAGACTGTTTAATAAGTAGTGAAAATAGCCAATCTACACGCACACAACACGTCGCAAAGTGACACGTTGTGAGCATGTAGATCTGCTATTTTCACTACTTTGGGGCCCGGCGGGCAAACGTCTAATTTCTCTTTTGGGTCTTGAGCTAAAAAGACTGGGAACCCACTGCCCTAACGCGTGCACAAAAACAACAGAGGGACGTGAGGGCGGAGATCGTTTCCGTGTCAATCAAAGCAGAGGTCCCTTGAAGATCATTAATGGCGAGGAAATTAAGTTTTTCCATTTTGCAACGCAGCCATTTGATCAGCTGGCTCCCGAGCCACAGCTCGGCCACGTTGGCAGGGGATGAGAAGGACGGGTGACCGACAGCTAAACACCAGAGAGGCTACGACGCCTTGGCGAGAACCTGGTTTCTATTACACCGACCATTATTATCTATTAATTCATTCATTATTATAATTGTTTTATGACTGCATGTTAAAGCTGTCCAACGGCCTGCACACGTACAGCTCTGACCGCTGTCGAATATCCCAGTTGAACGGTTTGATGTTCCCGTCGGGGTCATCTGACAAAAATCTAATTCCACATTAACAACAATCAGTGCTGCGTCTCGCTTGCAACTCCGGGGGGAGAAACATGTGGTTCCCACCAAAGACGATGAACAGGGTTAGTTATGGGAGAGAGAGAGAGAAATGCATAGAGAGAGAGAGAGAGAGAGAGAGAGAGAGAGAGAGAGAGAGAGAGAGAGAGAGAGAGAGAGAGAGAGAGAGAGAGAGAGAGAGAGAGAGAAATGCATAGAGAGAGAGAGAGAGAGAGAGAGAGAGAGAGAAATGCATAGAGAGAGAGAGAGAGAGAGAGAGAGAGAGAGAGAGAGAGAGAGAGGGAGATATACAGGTTTAGAAAGGTGAATCATTTCCCCAGCTGCCTGGCTAGTGTACAGTATCATATATTAGACGTACAAGAACAAAAGGCCCCCGTGTGGCCATCATTTGATTCAGCATTGGAGCATTACTCAAATCTTTGGAATCTCACTTGAAATAATCCTAAAATAACCCATTTTGACCTGAGATCAGATTCTATAAATGTCTTCTACATCCTGACAGTTTTCTGAAAAAGCTATGTTTCTATGTCAGTCGTTCTTCGATTTTTCAAAAATAGCAGACCTACAAGCTCGTAGCGCGCCACTCGGTGGCGCGCTATGAGCTTGTAGATCTGCTATTTTTCAATAGCTAAAGCATAACATAATGCTAACACCAAAAGGGGTTCCCGCCCAGAATGGGATAAATAAGGAGCGATTGAAGAGAAATATTACTGCGATTTTGTACATTGAAACGAGTGAACTCTAACACCTCATTCAGAATGTGGCCAAACAAAATGAAAGCAAATCTCTATAGTGGATTTCACTCTAGACTGGAACGCCAACAGAAACCTGGATAAAAGGTTGAAATCTGCCCACTTTGTTTAAATTAAGCACATTAATCCTGCACGGTGTCCCTATTTTGGGCCAAAAATGTTCCAAGAGTTTTGTTTCTGCAATTCTTTTAAATAGCAGATCTACAACCTCACAGCGCGTTGTGACGTTGATCTTGCAGATTGGCTATTTTCCAATTGAAGTAGGGCTTGTGTGCTTAATCCTGCCAAACTGATCTTTCCAGACACATTTTTGTCTTTGGTTGATCAACTTGGATTAGCGAGACATTTTCATTTCTGCAACTCTCTTTGTTTAACTTCAATCTATGGTTCCATTTAGTTTGCCAACATCATTATATTCAGGTTTAATTGATGCAATGATTCAGCGACCAATGGGAAATTCTAACTCATTCTGGAAAATTAAGCAAAATGATGCATAACACTAAGTTGATATTTTTGAAATATGAGAAATTGATCTACGGTAATCTGATTTGCCGTTTCCCCCCGTGAAGTTATGCTTCATTATTGTAATTCTATAACACAAGATGTTTCCAATGTTCTGTCAGATGAATATCATGCAAAACTGAGAAGAGAGAGAGAAAAAAAAATTGAAAGCTTGAATTTATCTACAAGCTCATAGCGCGCCACCGAGTGGCGCGCTATGAGCTTGTAGATCTGCTATTTTTGAAAAATCGATTCTGAAAACTGTCTGGATGTAGAAGACATTTTTAGAATCGTTCCCAGGTCAAAATGGGTTAAAACAAGGTTTTAGCTTAATTAGTTTTTTTAAATGTCTGCAACCATTTAGCATTCGGGTTTTCCTTCTTCACAACGGCAGCAGTGATTAATGGCTTTACTTGAAGTGTACTTTGTGGTATTTGGTAGTACAATGCAGCAATTACCAAGACCCCTCTGGAGCAGCACGTTTCAGTACTTTGTAGTGGTTAAATTGTGCTGGTATTCGATTTGTTCATCAACGATACCAAAATGTGTTTCTCCTCTCCGATATATCAGTGCATTTGTTTCTTTATCCCGGGTATACCCAGTTGGATCCCCCTCCAGGCTCTGATGTCATCGAGTGAGATAATGTCTACCCACTCCCTGGGTGCCCACTGCTTCTATCTGCAGTATACATTACTTTTTTTTTTTATATATATATATTTTTATTTGGTTTTTAACATTTTAAAGAACAAAACATTTCATTTCCCCACACCTTCCCCCCCCCAGCATAAATACAAATACATCATTGTCCTCTTTCTCTGTCACATCTCTGTACACTTCATACTCTGTTTCCTCACATGATAGGTATTGGATAATAACAACAATAATTACTGCAACAACAAAAAATAACGAGTACATATATAAATATACACAACAGCAAAAGGAGATTAAGAATAAAGAGAAAGACAGCTTCAGGATAGACTTCGATAGACTTCAGTGATACATTACGTCAGGATGTGTATATTCATCGGAAAAACCGCAGACGTTTTGTTTTCAAAGGCAAAAAAGCGCCTGGGAGAGTTCCCCTTGAAATGTGCAAAACTCCTCTTTCTATCTCCTTGATTAGATCATGCCCCGCACCTGTATTCAATCTCTCTCTCTCGTGTGTGTGTTTGTGTGTGTGTGTGTGTGTGTGTGTGTGTGTGTGCAGCTCTGGACAGGGCCCAAATTAGCCAATTGATCACACCTAGAGCTCCATATATGGAGCTGGCCTGTTCCGACATAACAGGGACACAGACATAATACAGTGACTGGGTGGACATGCATTTCCAACTTGCATCATCCAAGTAGGCCAGTGCCCAATGGGCACCGCTCTAGTTATTTAAATTTGCATTAAAACACATTTTGGGCGGGAACCCCTTTTGGTGTTAGCATTATGTTATGCTTTAGCTATTGAAAAACAGCAGACCTACAAGCTCATAGCGCGCCACTCGAGCTTGTAGATCTGCTATTTTTGAAAAATCGAAGAACGACTGACATAGAAACATAGCTTTTTCAGAAAACTGTCAGGATGTAGAAGACATTTTTAGAATCTGATCTCAGGTCAAAATGGGTTAAAAAGAGAGACAAATAAAGGGGACACAATTATGTTATATGTACATTTGTACTCCCGGTGGGGGCTCTGTTCTGGCCCCCCGGTGGGGGCTCTGTTCTGTTCTGTCAGGTGAGCCAGTAGGGCAACACAGAAACGTGTGCGGAGGAATTGATTCGCATAACGACTAAATTGGGAGGAAAAATGAGTACAAAATAATAATAACAACAATTACAATTTAGATATTTAGCAGACGCTCTTATTGTATCACCGCGACTTACAATAAACAGGGTAAATAATGACATAAGTAGAATGGAGAGAAATGTGCCTCAATAACCCATTTTGACCTGAGATCAGATTCTAAAAATGTCTTCTACATCCTGACAGTTTTCTGAAAAAGCTATGTTTCTATGTCAGTCGTTCTTCGATTTTTCAAAAATAGCAGACCTACAAGCTCATAGCGCGCCACCGAGTGGCGCGCTACGAGCTTGTAGATCTGCTATTTTTCAATAGCTAAAGCATAACATAATGCTAACACCAAAAGGGGTTCCCGCCCAAAATGGGATAAACTAGGATACCAGGCAAACAATGAACCTAGCATCTGTCTAATATTAGCAATAATAGCATCTGTCAAATAAATGAATACATTTGTTTTTACATTTCAACTCCTAATGCGGACTATTCATTCAGAACTCAACACAAACTTCAAAAGACCCACACAGTTGCAAACTTTCAAGTCACGTGACTTCTAGGCAGTGTCGTCTTCCATCTCTGGTCTGAAACTCTGAAAACAGACAGTCTGAGAATAATCATTCTGCTGGAGGCCAGGGGAATGTTGTCTGCTCTTTGCTGAAGTACAGCCTTCTAAACTTAAGTTTCAAGCTAGCAAAACATGTTTTATTAGATTTCAAGCTTTCCAACAATGACTTTAAACCTTTCAGCGCTTTGTTTCTCCCCCAGTTTCTTTTAACCCATTCAGGCCTGACGTCGAAATTTTAAAAAAAAAGTTTTCTAAATCATGACAATTTTCGGAAAAATTTGAGGCACATTTTAACGATTTTTCAAAAATAGCAGACCTACAAGTTCATAGCGCGCCACTCGGTGGCGCGCTATGAGCTTGTAGATCTGCTATTTTTCAATAGCTAAATTATAACAATGTTTAAAACACCAAAACGGGTTCCCGCCCCAAAATGGGTTAATGGTTAATGTGGTTAAACGCTAACGTGACATGGATGCGTTCCAGGTCTCAATGGATTAAATATGGCATATTTATCCAAACCTTTACCCCAATTCCTTTGGGGCTTCATGTACGTGTATGAACGTTCAGAACATGTCAGACATTTCAGCACAAAAAGGTTCCTTTTAAGTCTTAAGAGTTTAGACTGGCGCTAAACATCCCGCTAGACTTTGAAAAGCTGTCTCATCTCATGGAACTGTACTAAACCTCTTTACCTAGGCTGGAAACAATGTGTTCCCACAAGAGATTTGACTCTTGGCAAGGTCAATAAGTTATGTCAATCCCACCCCACTTGAATCATTTTCCCCTCTTAAAATGAATCTCAGGAGTGTATACAACAATGGCACAGGCGCCCTTTGTTACGTAAGCAATCAGTGGACTGTTTAGCGTCCAGATCTGAGTCCATCCACATTATTTTGAGCCTTTGGACAACGTGTGCCTTTTGTTTACTCCACACAAAAGAACACTCTACTCCCAGAAGGTAATTTCTCATGTGTTCCCAACCGTGTAGCACGAAATCACCCGAGAATGTAGAGGGAAGCAAACGTGGTGGTCATTGGTTTTGGCGTTATATGCTCGTGGTCGAGGTTTTCACTGAGATTTGGCGTCTTGGAGCTTGATGCTGTTCTGGTACTTTCTGTTCTCTCGTGCCACACAGCAATTTCACATTGATCGTCTTACAGGAAGCATTTTCACTCGCATTTTGCTCAATCATCACATAGGCTTGATTGTCGGGGTCTCAATTGGAGAAGGGGGGGCCACCTACACAAATAAATATGCATGGGCTCTACAGTGTTCCAAGCAAACCATCACTCTTACTCACCATTAGAGCAGTGATTCTCAACCTTTTACATTTCAAGGACCCCCAGATTGATATCCATAAATTCACAGGTCCCCCATTACATTTTTTTTATCTCTGGGATGCCACTGTTAATACCCGAGTGTAAATTTAACTCAGAATGTACAAATGGAACCATTTGGAGCCTTCTGGCTGGCCTTGGGGAACTCCAGCTTTGCCGTTCACACCACACTATGCTCTCTTGGCCTGCCAGTGAGGAGGCCCCACCGGGAGGACGTGAAGCAGTGGTTCTCATCTCCGTGGTGTTGGGCAGGAACCACGGCCGGATCTACCATATGGGCACTTTGGGCATGTGCCCAGGGGCCCTTGGGCACCAGGGGGACCTAAAAAATAAAATTAAAAAAATCCCCCCCACTAATCCAAATGAAATAAATCGTGTCTAAGAAAATTAGTGTTTTATTGTTGGTGAGAATGCAGCTGTGCAATTGTGTGTAAAGCAACAACAATGCGCTAGATTGGCTGTTGTTCAAGGTGGGTGGGCCCACTGGGCTGTGTGATGTCGGGTGATTGGCTGTTGTTCAAGGTGGGTGGGCCCACTGGGCTGTGTGATGTCGGGTGATTGGCTGTTGTTCAAGGTGGGTGGGCCCACTGGGCTGTGTGATGTCAGGACAGGTTGAGAGGTGATTCTGGTGGAATAAAAGACGCCATCCAGCATTGTTTTGTGTTCATTCTGCACGCATGTGCATGTGTCAGGTGGCTCGACGAAAAAAAGGTAAAAACATTGAAATACACTGTCTGGCACTGGCAGATTCTCTCACCCATTTGCTGACTACGTTGGTCAAACAAAAAAAATGTGTTTGTTACTGCCTGACTGTCCCTTTGGAGCGGGGTAGGCGGCCGGGGAATAGGCCAATATACTGTAACGGAATAAAACTGCCCCAAAATGACCAATAAACTACCAAAATTTCACACGCGCTTTGCGCGCACACAACGGTTCGCACATGCATGTGCACGGGGGCCCTTGGAGCTTCAGTTCCCAGGGGCCCTCAGAGGTGCTAATCCAGCCCTGGCAGGAACGTTATCACTGCTCCACCCGAGCAACATGCTAGTGATTTTTTTTGCTTGTAAATAATTCTCTATAATGTAAAATTATAGCAAATGGCTTCAGAAAGTGTATAAAATTATATCCTGCATTACCGTAAAGACTTGGTAGAGACTTTCCGTTTCTTTGTCTTATTTCCACGCAAAGATTTCTATTAGTCAGACCATGTGGGTCGACGATATTCAATGAACCAAGTCAACTAACTTACAGTACGTCCAAGTGGAGATGGAGGAGAGATGGAGTCACTTCCTCAGTCGGTCATGGTGATTAAATTATTATTCAAAAACTATTCCAATCAAAATGACTATAGGCTACTTCCGTATGCAACAATTTAAGTAATTATCCCCTCAGGGTAACTGCAAACCATACTGGCCAACCGTGCGTGAACCGTGACGCTCGGGGGAGGCATCTTCAGAATCACGTTCGGCTCGTGTCCAAATTTCACATGAGATCGGGGATTTGTCTGCGAACAGGTCGGTGAGCGGATAACTGGGGCTAAACTCATTTAGTGTGAACCCGACAGGGACGTGCACACATAGACATCAAAGGGGGCTTCAGCCCCTGCCCTTTTACCCGTCTGTAAAACAACTGCCCTTTCCAGACCACGAATGCAGCATCTACTATGGTGAAATAAATGCAAATGCCCTCCTCTCCTTTCCATGCCATGCCGGAAGGCAGCATTCAGGATAATTAATTTTTTTCCCCGAAGTCTCCTGAACTTGAACACAGTATTTTGCGTTGAACAAATTTGTTTAGAAATCCATGTCGTACACCTGCATCTCCACTAGCTAAAGAGTGCTGGGTCGCGCCCCGAACATAGCTGATATACAAGCTCTCAACGCGTCGCAGCGTGACACGTTGTGAGCTTGTAGATCTGCTATTTTTGTGCCCTAAAAGTGTCCTCTTACGGGATGTCAGCCCCTGCCTCTCTAACACCCTGGAACCCGGCATAAGACGTACAGTGGTGAGCACTCCAAAGTGTCACTGGTGGTGCCACCCTGGCACCTCCCTGGTACCACGTCTTTGGTGGTACAACTTTGTTCCATGCTATCACCAGGAGATGGCAGCAGAGAGCTAATGTTCTAACTAATGGTACCACGGAGGCACTCAAGTGGTATCACTGCCAGGCTCAACTGCCCCCCCACTGTACCATTCTCCTAGGGCTTCTAAGCAGCGCATACGACCCAGGATCAGCTCAACGTACCATTCTCCCAGGGCTTCTAAGCAGCGCGTACGACCCAGGATCAGCTCAACGTACCATTCTCCCAGGGCTTCTAAGCAGCACGTACGACCCAGGATCAGCTCAACGTACCATTCTCCCAGGGCTTCTAAGCAGCGCATACGACCCAGGATCAGCTCAACGTACCATTCTCCCAGGGCTTCTAAGCAGCGCATACGACCCAGGATCAGCTCAACGTACCATTCTCCCAGGGCTTCTAAGCAGCGCATACGACCCAGGATCAGCTCAACGTACCATTCTCCCAGGGCTTCTAAGGAGCGCATACGACCCAGGATCAGCTCAACGTACCATTCTCCCAGGGCTTCTAAGCAGCGTATACGACCCAGGATCAGCTCAACGTACCATTCTCCCAGGGCTTCTAAGCAGCGCATACGACCCAGGATCAGCTCAGGGTCTTCCTTGTTCATGTCGATCTTCTTGTCGTACGCCAACAGGGCATCCTCCCACTCATGTAGCTTCTCATACCAGGTGGCTTGGATTTCCTAGTGAAAAAAGACAGTATGAAGAAACATTAACAAACTATTAACAAACACGTTAAGTCATTCATCATAACTCATTAACAGTTTGTGGGTGATCAATTCACTATGCATTAGTGTATTCTAAAGCAGTGGTTCCCAAAGTGGGGTCCGTGGACCCCTAGGGGTACGCAACGCATAGCCAGGGGGTACCCGAAATAATTCCCTTTTTTTTTTAACATTAAAATTATGTTTATCTACGCGGCCATTTCTGCCAAGTTGCGCAATAAACATATTTTTTTTTGGTTCATTGTGTTTCTCCCATGTTTGCTTTGGGCCAATAGCTGACATGATTACTAAAACTACAACATCAGTCAACCTGTCGTGACCCCAAACAGTAACAGCAGGACGCATGCTGCAGAAACAACAAAAAGACTCAGGACACTTGAAAGGTTTCTGCGGCCGCTTCAGATGAGGGGGTACCTGGAAAAATGTCTACCCCAAAAGGGGTACCTGGTCCAAAAAAGTTTGGGAACCCCTGTTCTAAAGTACATTGTAATCACCAGGAATTGAAGCTGCAATCTGTAAGTTCCATGCGAGATTCAAGCGTGGGTTTCCCCAGTGGGAGAGCAAACTTCTAATACTATTCCAAGTGGGAATCCCTTTATTGTGCCTATGAGCTTCAGGTAGTACTACTTGCCTACCAGTAGGTGTGCTATCTGACACCAGGGTCTAAATGTCTCATGGAAGAGTAAAAAGAGGCTACTTACAGTACGCTAGTTACAGTAGATTATATTAATCCATTTTGACCTGAGATCAGATTCTAAAAATGTCTTCTACATTCTGACAGTTTTCTGAAAAAGCTATGTTTCTATGTCAGTCGTTCTTTGATTTTTCAAAAATAGCAGACCTACAAGCTCATAGCGCGCCACTCGGTGGCGCGCTATGAGCTTGTAGATCTGCTATTTTTCAATAGCTAAAGCATAACATAATGCTAACACCAAATGGGGCTCCCGCCTAAAATGGGTTAACATACAGAGTCAGACTGGTTAAAATACTGCTTTATTCATTAAAATAAATATCGGATTGTACCTAAATAAATATGCACGCACGCACGCACACCCACACACGTTGTGTACATATTTTTGATGGTGCAGTACAGCATCTGGGTGGAATTTGTGATGTTCAATAACAGACAGTAAGAGTAATTTTGCAGCTGTGAACAACTACAAAATCTGTTTTGAGTTTGCACATTGTATCGAACGACCTTGTGAATTCTGCTCTTCAGGTTGTCAGTTGAGAATATTTTGAATAACATTTGAATAACATTTTGTGCCTTTGTCTTATTCCAACCTAAAATGTATCAGTCATGTTCTATCTAACAGTTAATCATGCAAATACCACAGGTTGTGGTGTGACTTTTCTATTTGAGAACAGAGGATTATGTAGCATAATGTATTGGACATTGGTTGTCCACATGCATTTATACTTTCATCCATACAGGATCTAACATGGAAGTTAGGTGGTTCTGGAAGAAACCATCTAACTCCACCTAACTCCAAAATGTTTATTTTTCAAGAAACGAAAAGAAAAATCCAGCTCAAGTGGAGCTTTTTAATACTTTTCATTGGTTAAATATTTTTTTAACCAACACACAGATGTAAAGGGTGTTCAATAGTACAGATTCATGAAAAAATGAAAAAGGCTAAATAGTTTGAGGATCCAATGGAGTTAGAAGGTTATCGTGAAGAACTTTTGAATACTTTCCATTGGTTAAATATTTTTTTAATCAACACACAAGCCTAAAGGGTGTTCAATAGCATTGATTTATGGAAAAAAAGAAAAGAAAAAAGGTTACTTTTACTTATTAGGACTGTATCTTCATGTACTCCTGTTTTATTTTTGAGTGGTGTAAACTACTCCTACAACTGGCTTTGTTAGTTTGTCTGTCTGTCTGTTCGTACCAAAAAATGAGCATGGTTGCTATGGTCACCCAGTTCACACGGGTGTGATTTCATTACGTCAGACATTACGTCAGACCACAGCTGATCAGTCTATATAAGACCTTACACCACTCAGTTCACACAAGGTGTGATGTTTTTGTATTATTACTGCATTTCTGTTACTGCCTTGGTTTGGTGTATTTTATTTTGTAGTATTGTTCTGTGCTTTCTTGCCTGCCCTTGTTTGGTGTTTCCTATAATATATATATTGAAATTGTATTTAATTTAATAAAAAGTTAGACGCCTCGTTCGGCTCTGGGGCGTGTGGTTCTCAAGAGTAGGCAAGCTTTCCCAGAGCTCTGGGGCGTGTGCTTCTCAAGAGTAGGCAAGCTTTCCCAGAGCTCTGGGGCGTGTGCTTCTCAAGAGTAGGCAAGCTTTCCCAGAGCTCTGGGGCGTGTGCTTCTCAAGAGTAGGCAAGCTTTCCCCGAGTTTCCTTGCGAAGCATAGTGGAGGCATGAGCGGAAGCTTCCGCGCGTGTCACAGAAGGGGACTTTCGGTAGGCCAATCAGAGGCACGTTTGTTTTCTCGTGCCAATAAAGCTCTGTTGAAAAGACACACTTCCGCTGGACTTCTGCCGTCGCTGGAGACAATGAACTGCAGTGGCCAATGAGGCATCCATTTATATGGTCTATGGTCTTACCAACCTGATTATTGTATCCCTAGTCATCTGTGTTCTGTTTGCTCGTTTGCCTGTTAGCCTATCCTGTGTTTGATTGAGTGTTATTTTGAGTTCATCTGTGTCTTGTTATCCCTGTCTATTTAAGCCCTGTGTTTGCATTGTGTTCTCGTTGGTCCGTGTCGAGTGAGTCAGTGTTTATTTATCTGAACGTCTTATCTGGCTATTTGGAAGAACCTTGGTTTAGTTTAATAAACACCTTGAAGTTAATCTGCTCTGCATCTTGTTGCCTGCTTTTGGTCCTCCTACTCCTGACACAAAAACAGAGTTGGGTGGTTTCTTCCTGGACAGCAACGATATGTTACGTCCAGGGGTGACCGGGCCTTAGCGGTGGCTGCCCCAAGGCTCTGGAACTATTTGTCCATACACATCAAAGCTGCCCAGTCGATAGTTATTTTTAAATCCTTATTAAAGACTAATTTATTTTCCCTGGCCTTCAGTAACAGCTGATGTAGCCCTGTTTCCCTTACTGGTGCTAATGTTTGTTTGTGTTTATTTCATTGTATGCTGATGTCTGTTTATATTGCATTGTTTGCTTTGATTGTTTGTTTATACTGCATTGTCTTTAACTTGTACAGCACTTTGGTGTTAAATGTGCCATATAAAATCACACCCGTGTGTACTGAGTGGTGCAACCCCCCCCCCCCCCCCCCCCCTCCTCTCTCTCTCTCTCATTAACAGGCAACAGTGCAGCACTATCTCGCTCTCTGTTTCTGGCACAACAGCGCCACTTTTGCCCCTACTGGTACTCATAGTCACACACATAGGTTAACACATGTCACATAGGTTAACATGGACATTGCTGTTCCTTGGAGTGGTTGCACCACTCACAAATAAAGTTTGAGTTGAGTATATGTGTGTGTGTTACAACATTGCAAATTATGTTACAACCTCAGATATAGCAAAAGCAACTTATTTTTTTTGGGGCATTTTTATGTTATCTTTGTTTTAGATCGATCAGTTAAGTGTAGAGAGACAGGAAACCAAGACCAGAGAGGAGAGACATGGCATGCGAGACAAGACCAATGTGGGATTCAAACCCAGGTGCTTGTGCTCACCAGGAGCATAGTGTATAGTCTGTGCACTACTGTGCTCACCAGGAGCATAGTGTATAGTCTGTGCTCACCAGGAGCATAGTGTATAGTCTGTGCACTACTGGTGTGCTCACCAGGAGTGAGTCTGTGCACTACTGGCCAGACACTGTGCACTGGCCAGACACTGTGCTCACCAGGAGCATAGTGTATAGTCTGTGCACTACTGGCCAGACACTGTGCTCACCAGGAGCATAGTGTATAGTCTGTGCACTACTGGCCAGACACTGTGCTCACCAGGAGCATAGTGTATAGTCTGTGCACTACTGGCCGGACACTGTGCACTGGCCAGACACTGTGCTCACCAGGAGCATAGTGTATAGTCTGTGCACTACTGGCCAGACACTGTGCTCACCAGGAGCCTAGTGTATAGTCTGTGCACTACTGGCCAGACACTGTGCTCACCAGGAGCCTAGTGTATAGTCTGTGCACTACTGGCCAGACACTGTGCTCACCAGGAGCATAGTGTATAGTCTGTGCTCACCAGGAGCATAGTGTATAGTCTGTGCACTACTGGCCAGACACTGTGCTCACCAGGAGCCTAGTGTATAGTCTGTGCACTACTGGCCAGACACTGTGCACTGGCCAGACACTGTGCTCACCAGGAGCATAGTGTATAGTCTGTGCACTACTGGCCAGACACTGTGCTCACCAGGAGCATAGTGTATAGTCTGTGCTCACCAGGAGCATAGTGTATAGTCTGTGCACTACTGGCCAGACACTGTGCTCACCAGGAGCATAGTGTATAGTCTGTGCTCACCAGGAGCATAGTGTATAGTCTGTGCACTACTGGCCAGACACTGTGCTCACCAGGAGCATAGTGTATAGTCTGTGCTCACCAGGAGCATAGTGTATAGTCTGTGCACTACTGGCCAGACACTGTGCTCACCAGGAGCATAGTGTATAGTCTGTGCACTACTGGCCAGACACTGTGCACTGGCCAGACACTGTGCTCACCAGGAGCATAGTGTATAGTCTGTGCACTACTGGCCAGACACTGTGCTCACCAGGAGCATAGTGTATAGTCTGTGCTCACCAGGAGCATAGTGTATAGTCTGTGCACTACTGGCCAGACACTGTGCTCACCAGGAGCATAGTGTATAGTCTGTGCTCACCAGGAGCATAGTGTATAGTCTGTGCACTACTGGCCAGACACTGTGCTCACCAGGAGCATAGTGTATAGTCTGTGCACTACTGGCCAGACACTGTGCTCACCAGGAGCATAGTGTATAGTCTGTGCACTACTGGCCAGACACTGTGCACTGGCCAGACACTGTGCTCACCAGGAGCATAGTGTATAGTCTGTGCACTACTGGCCAGACACTGTGCTCACCAGGAGCATAGTGTATAGTCTGTGCTCACCAGGAGCATAGTGTATAGTCTGTGCTCACCAGGAGCATAGTGTATAGTCTGTGCACTACTGGCCAGACACTGTGCTCACCAGGAGCATATAGTGTATAGTCTGTGGTCACCAGGAGCATAGTGTATAGTCTGTGCTCACCAGGAGCATAGTGTATAGTCTGTGCTCACCAGGAGCATAGTGTATAGTCTGTGCACTACTGGCCAGACACTGTGCTCATCAGGAGCATAGTGTATAGTCTGTGCACTACTGGCCAGACACTGTGCTCATCAGGAGCATAGTGTATAGTCTGTGCACTACTGGCCAGACACTGTGCTCACCAGGAGCATAGTGTACAGTCTGTGCTCACCAGGAGCATAGTGTATAGTCTGTGCTCACCAGGAGCATAGTGTATAGTCTGTGCTCACCAGGAGCATAGTGTATAGTCTGTGCACTACTGGCCAGACACTGTGCTCACCAGGAGCATAGTGTATAGTCTGTGCACTACTGGCCAGACACTGTGCTCACCAGGAGCATAGTGTATAGTCTGTGCACTACTGGCCAGACACTGTGCTCACCAGGAGCATAGTGTATAGTCTGTGCTCACCAGGAGCATAGTGTATAGTCTGTGCTCACCAGGAGCATAGTGTATAGTCTGTGCACTACTGGCCAGACACTGTGCACTGGCCAGACACTGTGCTCACCAGGAGCATAGTGTATAGTCTGTGCACTACTGGCCAGACACTGTGCTCACCAGGAGCATAGTGTATAGTCTGTGCTCACCAGGAGCATAGTGTATAGTCTGTGCACTACTGGCCAGACACTGTGCTCACCAGGAGCATAGTGTATAGTCTGTGCACTACTGGCCAGACACTGTGCTCACCAGGAGCATAGTGTATAGTCTGTGCACTACTGGCCAGACACTGTGCACTGGCCAGACACTGTGCTCACCAGGAGCATAGTGTATAGTCTGTGCACTACTGGCCAGACACTGTGCACTGGCCAGACACTGTGCTCACCAGGAGCATAGTGTATAGTCTGTGCACTACTGGCCAGACACTGTGCTCACCAGGAGCATAGTGTATAGTCTGTGCTCACCAGGAGCATAGTGTATAGTCTGTGCTCACCAGGAGCATAGTGTATAGTCTGTGCACTACTGGCCAGACACTGTGCTCACCAGGAGCATAGTGTATAGTCTGTGCACTACTGGCCAGACACTGTGCTCACCAGGAGCATAGTGTATAGTCTGTGCACTACTGGCCAGACACTGTGCTCACCAGGAGCATAGTGTATAGTCTGTGCTCACCAGGAGCATAGTGTATAGTCTGTGCACTACTGGCCAGACACTGTGCTCACCAGGAGCATAGTGTATAGTCTGTGCTCACCAGGAGCATAGTGTATAGTCTGTGCACTACTGGCCAGACACTGTGCTCATCAGGAGCATAGTGTATAGTCTGTGCACTACTGGCCAGACACTGTGCTCACCAGGAGCATAGTGTATAGTCTGTGCTCACCAGGAGCATAGTGTATAGTCTGTGCTCACCAGGAGCATAGTGTATAGTCTGTGCACTACTGGCCAGACACTGTGCTCACCAGGAGCATATAGTGTATAGTCTGTGGTCACCAGGAGCATAGTGTATAGTCTGTGCACTACTGGCCAGACACTCCTTTATTGACCGTTTTTATCCCGCATACAGAATGGTCACTAAGCTGTCAGCGTGTCCATGAGGATCAACACATTTTTGCCTTATGTTTCACTTGCTCGACTGGATTTGTTTTTATGACGGAACCAAGCAAATGAAGTATGAATGAGTCAGTGTCATAATGAAACTTTTAACGGCATACTCAAATTACTCCTTGGTAAAAAAATAAAGGCTTTCAGAATTCCTGCACTAAGTCATTCAGCAGATGCCGAGTTGGAAGTAAAGAACTCTCCATTTATAAGAAGGTATTCTGCAAGCGGTTCTTATTACGACACTGCACGGCTGACTGGAGATTCCCGCTTCTGAGCATTCTCATCCCGGTCACACTTCCTTTAGTCCATTTTGGGCGGGAACCCCTTTTGGTGTTAGCATTATGTTATGCTTTAGCTATTGAAAAATAGCAGATCTACAAGCTCATAGCGCGCCACCGAGTGGCGCGCTACGAGCTTGTAGGTCTGCTATTTTTGAAAAATCGTAAAAATGCGGCACAAATCTTTGAATAGGTATATATTCTTTCAGAGCGAACTTTTTTTATTTATTTCGATGTCAGACCTAAATGGGTTAGGCGACCGTAGCCAGTGATGCACAGACCGGGCACAGACCTGTGTTGACATAGTGATGAGCCTGATTGGAACACCAAACAGAAACCTCCCGTTGTAAAGCTCTCCAAATGCTCACCTCATAAACAGGATTCCTGGAAGTGCTCTCGGGAGCCGCTTTTACTGAATGTTTTCACTTTGCCCATAGTTTCTTTTAATGGGGGACATAATTGCTGCTTGCCAAGATGGGGGGTAAGGCCATTTTTCACCTGTGAAACAGTCGGCGGGCTAACGACTTGACTTTGGGCTAAAAGTAGCAATTCAATAAAAGCTGCATACTGTTAACAGATCTGTTTGGGTTGTTACTCCAAAACACTGTCTGTCACACAACACCGTTCCTCTCTTCTCTGGCTCCTTTCTTCCCACAATCAGCCTCATTCACTGGCGCACGCGCGCGCGTGTGTGTGTGTGTGTGTGTGTGTGTGTGTGTGTGTGTTTGTAGACTTCTTTGCTATTCAAGTTTTTCTTTGTCACCGTTTAGGTAAACACTCTCAAGAGGCCCAGGTTGGACTGCCAGCAGCAGTGCCTCCAGTTCAGCTGGGCACTCCAACAAACACAATTGAAAGGTTTGACGAGCAGGCGATTGTTACAACCCTGTGGGTTGTCTGTTCAAGAGCTGGGGAAGACAAGTGTGACCCACTGAACACATTAAAAACGTCCTTGAACTTCCGTTGGGTGACAAGAAGTGGCTGGGTGGGTTTTGGGTTTACCCGGTCTGGTCCAGTGTACGAAACCGGTCAGATTTCATGCGGACAGCTTGAATGGGTAAACGTCATTGTGAGACAGACGTGCTGGCAAGTTAACAGTAACCTACAATAGCAACCCATGCAGATACAGACAGCACTGTATTGCTGAGGCAATAAGAAATATGACAACTTGATTAACATATTAAATACCATAAAAATGGTAAATGGTGCATTTATATAGCGCCTTATCCAAGGCGCTTTACATAGATTGTGCATTACATTCACCCATTCACACACACATTCATACACCGATGGCGGCGGAAGCCATGCAAGGTACCAACCAGCACATCGGGAGCAATGTGGGGTTCAGTGTCTTGCCCAAGGACACTTCGACATGTAGACAGAAGGAGCCGGGATTCAAACCGCCGACCCATGGATCGTTGGACGACCTGCTCTACCTCTTGAGCCACAGTCGCCCCACATATTATGTTTATGCACTGTGGGAGGTTCTGTATGCAACTCCGCGTTTGCGGTAGTGCGTGTTTGTAGTACAACACGAATATATTACAGCAGCTTGTGACCTGTTCGGTCTACCCAACAAAGGCAAAAAACTACTGAACCGAACTACGCAAAAAGAGTGATCAAAAAGACTCCTTTGGGCCACTGGTAACAACAAGAATGAAATGAGACTGAGTGACGACACTCACACAGCGTGCTGTTTACGAAACATGAAAATCAAACCGTTTCATCCCAGCAGCTGCTGTTTTAACACTTTGACTCCATAAAAGGCTTCACCCGCTATTTAATCAAATATTCTACGTTGCCGAGATTGTTTTATTACCTTTAGAGCATACGCTGAAGTATTTGCAGCTTTCAACAACGAAAATCCGGCGACAAATGGTCCGTCGGCTTGTTATGATCATCAGCACCAGCGGCCATGACAATGCGAACGAAACCACAGTGCAGAGCAAGTTGTAGTCCAAACAAACCCCCCGTTCACTTGCATTGGGCTCAATTTCCCAGAAGCCCTAGCAGCCCAGATGATGACTTGATTTCCGGTTTCGTCATCATAACGTGACAGCCTCGTCATCAGGTCCCGGATAAATCCGCTGTTTCTTTTTAATTATTTTAAAACGGCGAATTAAACGCATTAAGCAAATGTCGGGTATAGCGTTTTACGCGCGGTGGAACACTGGATTAAACAATTAGCGGTCGTCAAACTGTTAACATCAGGGTTTATCTGATCGAGTAACCCAACCTGTTCACCCAAGATACATGAAATGATAAATGAACATGCTGGTATCGGTCAACAACGCGGACTGCTGGCAGTAGTTAAGTGTCACATCAAATTTGGTGATCTACAGTATCAAAACACGCAACAATCTAAGTATAAAGAATAGATGGGGATGTAGTATAAACAGCAAAAGCCATACTGGACTAGTTAGTTAGTTAGTTAGTATTGGACTAATGTTACACAAAGAATAGACTTTTCTTCAAGACACATGACTTTAGGTGCTTTCCGCTTGGCAGGTACGAAGTAACACAAAGAGACTTACAGTCAAAGACGGTACAGTAAAATGGCTTTACAAACCGTTCACGGTTAAGGTACTATTACTGCAAGGCACTCTGCTTCTATGGAGCGTTAAATGCATTTCACATTTGGGAGCGAAAGCACCCAATGTTTTTATAAAGCATATGGGAGATAAAAACAGGTATGCACACCTTTTTAATATGTGGATGAAAGAATCACTGACTCACTAACTGCTGACCGAGGGAGTCAGGCACATTCACCACATGCTGTGACTGTGTGGACTGGTCGGGAATGGGACATTCTGGGGGCGGGGTGGCTGTGAGTTTCATCCCCATTTTACGTAGTGGCAGTGTTTTACAGTGTTTAATAGCAGGAGTGCGTAGCGGGACTAATGTTGGAGATTTATACTGTAAATATGAAAAGTGAAAGAAAGAAAAAAACGAGAGAGGACAAAGAGAACACTCACCAGCTCTCCGAAGTGTTTCATGGCGTACTCCAGGACCCCGGCCGCCGCCTCTGGCTGCTGCAGCTTATTGTTGATGCTGCGAGAAGAGACAGGAAACACATGCTCAGTGATTCATCATAATCCCTCGTTACGACTCTCTCTCTCGCGCTACGGTAAATAGCCGATCTACAAGATCACGACGTGTCAGCAATAGCGGCGGTACCATGTACTGTAGATCGGCTGTTCACGGTGAATGACCCTACTACGACCAAGCATAAATCATCGTAAAGCATAAATCAGGCCTCAGAACAAGCGTTGGGTTTGGGTTTCTTTACTATCCCTGACCCGGAGGGAACTCTCGGGTGTCGGTGACGCACGTTTTGCTGGGGGTGATGGATATCTGCTGAGGTCACATGTACAGTATGCACACACACACACAGGAGTCGATGAAATGGGAAGAATAGGATCCAGGGAGGCACAGGTGTCACTGTGGTGACTGATGTCTCCGGACGAACCCTGATTTAAGGGCTGTTCGGGCTCAGGAGGCGACGGCGTCATGGAGTTGCACATGGGCTGCAGACACGAAACATGCAGCAGTACGTGTTGCGTGTATGTACGCCTGCTGTCTGACCACAGCTGACCAAAGGAGTCTGCAGAAAAACCCTTACATCACGTCACCGTGGACACTGGATGTGGAGAAACTATTTACTATGTGGCTGCCTGAATGTGTGCCTCACAGTGTGTGTGACTCAGTGGCACGCACGCACACGCACGCCCACACACACACGCACACACCACACACACACACACACACACACACACACACACACACACACACAGTGGTTGCGGTTAGGAACGTGGCACGTGTGCTAAGTAAGTATACCCTTGAGTGAAATATTGCAATTACGAAGAAAAAAAGGTTACAGTCTTTTGGTTTTATTAACATAAAATCTCATCATACATTTAAGGAGGGGGAAACTAGTAAGACTGCAAAGTATTAGTTCTTTTACACACCGAAGAGTGCAATACCCTAACGCCGGGGCTCCACTGGACGCGTCAGTGTTGCGTCTCCGTCACCTTCGCGTCTCCGTCACGTTCCCTTTTTAATCAATGAAGGGTGGCTCCACTGCCTACGATGCGTTGCGTTGCGTGACTGCTTTAAAATTGCCCCGGTTCCTTTTTTGACGCGCGTCACACGCGTCACACGCGTCACATGCGCCCGGTGGAGCCCCGCCGTAACAAAGCTACATTATCTAAGGTGTCTCCGTTAAGGTCTTTTCAAATGAAAAACGACTGACATGCCTAGAAAATACATTTTCAATGAGTGGTGAGCGTACAGCGCGTAGGGAGGCGAATCTGAGAGGCATAGCGACAGGGGGCTTGTGTCGGTGTTTGTCTCATGCACAGGCCCGCCACCGGAGTTGAAATGTATTGAACTTCTGTCTATGCGATGCATAGCAACACATCTACTCACAGGAGGAGCCCATGCGACCCGCCGACCATGCAGACCAAACTGTAAATTGGCCAAAGGGCAGCGGGCCAGCGGTGGGGCAGCGGGGCGGAGCAGCGGGGCAGCGGCGCGCCAGAGGGATAAAGATTCCAGGGAGCATAAATGCGATCAGCGAGTTCCATGGCAATCTGCCCATTGGGTTTTGAGGAAAACTTGCAAGTGGAAATTTGACCTAATAAGGGGTGGTGAATGAGTAAAGTTAAGGTCATTTGGGTCACCCAAATCAGTCTGGGGAGGATAAAGGAGCAAAAACCCATTGAGATAAGTTGTTTGGCTCAAAGTGATGGACAGATACACTCATCCTTAACCCATTTTGGCCTGACGTCGACATTTTAAAATGTTTTAAAATGTAATTTTTTTTCTGAAAAACCTCATGTTTCTATATCAGTGGTTCTCAATATTTCATGTCAAGGACCCCAAAAATGATATGTAATTGGCCTCCGCCCCCCATCTGAAAATATGTTGTTCCAGGGACCTCCCCAAGAAGCAAAGATTTGAGTTAAAAAAAGTTTGCTCTTAAAGAATATATATTTAGCCCAGGCGGTGGCGTAACCGTCTGGGCACCAGACTGGTAATCCAGTCGCAGTGTGCCGCGGGTTCGACTCCCGAGCCCGACACGGCCTTTACTGCATGTCTTCCCCCATCTCTCTCCCGTTTCCTGTCAGCCTACTGTCTGTCCCTTCAAAAACCAATAAAAGGCGTAAGCCGCAAAAAAATATCTTTAAAAAAAAAAAATAATAATATATATTCAAAGACTTGCACTACATTTTCCCGATTTTTCAATAGCTAAATCATAACATAATGTTTAAAACACCAAAAGGGGTTCCCGCCCAAAATGGGTTAAGGCCTGATTAAACTAAGCCTGTCAGTGTAGGCAAGATGGTCCGTGGACAGCGGATGCATAACCTAATGATGAACTGAAGCACTTGTGCCATGATGGCATGAGGCCATTTAACTTTATCTCGCCTCAGTTATTCCTGTGAAGTCCTGTTATTCTTGTTAACACAGTCATTCAGCAAAGCTTTGAGAAGTATTTTCTATTCAGGCTTTTTATTCTGTGCTGCTTCCTAAACATTTAACAAATCTTACAAATGAACAACATCACTTCCAGTTCAAGTTATTTATTATTGTCAAAGCTCATATAACACAGCGGGTAGCTACACGGATCTCCTCACTCAACCTCTTCTCCAACACAGCATCCGTTTCTGTTTTTCTTTTCTAGCGCTGCACGTGCAGTCAAGTGTACTAGTCCAAAGTACACACTGTCTGGGAGGCAGGCAGGCGGACATGCGCTGCTGAGGAAGTGTATGACATGTGGACCCTAGCGGACCGCCATGGCTAACACACTACAGTATGTATAATTTGGCCTTTAGAGCTGCTTTAGAGCAGCTGCTAGGAGAATCACAAGAAGACTAATGGCCTTTTGACTACTTGAAGACATGCAAAGCTAAAGGCCCATTAATTTCCGAGAGGAGAATTATTTTGACAAGGAATATTCCCACCATTTGTAAAAACAGCGGATCGCCATTTACTACTGTCTCTGAGTCTGTCACTGTCAGTACAGGGAGACGCCGTGGGTAAGCTGAAGCGCTCGCCTCACTTGTTTTGGTGTGTTAACCCATTTTGACCTGAGATCAGATTAAAAAAATGTCTTCTACATCCTGACAGTTTTCCGAAAAAGCTATGTTTCTATGTCAGTCGTTCTTCGATTTTTCAAAAATAGCAGACCTACAAGCTCGTAGCGCGCCGCTCGTAGCGCGCCACTCGGTGGCGCGCTATGAGCTTGTAGATCTGCTATTTTTCAATAGATAAATTACAACATCATACTATAATTAACCAAATGTCTGAATGTGTGCCTGTGTGTCACTGTAACTGCCGTAGCTCCTCACTGCCTGCACCAATCGATTCGCTCCCACTTTTCACACAGGCATTGACCATAATAATATGGAGGTCTTAACGAAGCCCTTTTTCCAATTTAACACATTATAAAAATTAATAATGAATTTATTAGTGAATTAAAAATGCGAAAATGCACCCGAAAATGCCCCCCGCGGCCACAGGGCGGCAAGTATTTCACAACGGGAAAGGGCTAGTAATGTTTAAAACACCAAAAGGGGTTCCCGCCCAAAATGGGTTAAACCAATACCTCCATCAACACGTGGCAATGCATGCATTTAACATCTGGGATACACTGTGACGCTTCATCTGCCCCCTCTGTACAACTCTGGTCAGAGTGTTTGACCTCCCCCCAAACAACCCTCGCTGTGCGTCTCATCTGGAAACACTCCCCTCAAACCCCAAAGTCTGTTATGTTTCATAGACTGCACACACATAAGCCCCGACACCCCTGAGTGAATGCATTTTGTCTAATGTAACGTTTGAAGGAGCTACACGGCACTCATGGCAGCAGGGGGTCTTATTGGCAGTGAGGGCAGAGTTGATGAAGGATCCCTGCATGGGTGCAGATGTCAGAAGCCAGAGTTGATGAAGGATCCCTGCATGGGTGCAGATGTCAGAGTCCGTGCTAGACGAGGGGTCAAGGCCATCCAAACAACGAGGAGCACAGTGGGCAGCTGTTCCACGGCTAAAAAGCTTCTTGTCAATCGCACACATATATAGTAATACTTACAACACAAAGCGTGAGAAAGGATGAACTGCAGCTGTACCGTTATGTGGTTCTATATGCAGAAAACATTCAGGTGAGTAACCTTGTAATACCTTGTAACAAAAGCTACTTTTGATCTAATCTTTGAGTGGTATATTATTCACAATAACACTATTTTTAGTCACAAGTATCTGCCTCCGACACTCGAGGCATTGAAAATGTACCGGAAATGTATTTAATTATGTGTTAAATAGTATCGTTTCTGAGACTGTGGCGCTAGAACCCTGCTGCAGTCATTTTGGAGGTACGTCCGTGAATTGTACAAACTGAAATGTGGGAATCGCAGTTCTAACTGCTATATACTAGCCTGGCTCCAGCCCTGAATCGCTAGCCACGCCCATTAAGAAAATATGTTCTGGCAAGTGGCGATTCAGGTCACCCCATTCGACTGGTATCATGCATATAATCGGCGAAATCATCCGTTATCAGCACGTTTGAATGGTGCCAAAATGTCCATACTGGCATCCTCACTGTTCAGTATGTCATTATCTGCGATTGTAGCATTGTCATTATCACTGATGTCCTGACGGAGGCGCGCCGTGTCTGGTGGCCATGAGCTACGTGAGGCACTGCCGAGCTAGGCGCTAGCCGAGCGAGTCGCCGTGCCGAGCGTTGCGAAGGCCACCAGACCCGACTCAGCGCCGAGTTACGTCCTGATAGGCAGAGAATAATATATATTAGTAGCTCCTAGTTCCATGCACCGACAATAGTTGGAAATGACACGTCCACCAGGGGGAAACCTTGACCAGGCTATGTGGTGAGGATGCCAGTATGGACATTTTGGCACCATTCAAACGTGCTGATAACGGATGATTTTGCCGTTCCAATGCAGAGATAACGGTCGAATCCGCTGTTCAGGTCTGGAGTCTCTCCCGACGACGGTGTCAGCTACGTTCGTAAATCCGAACGTAGCCAAGTAGTAAGCTGATTGGCCGTCAGACAACAAACATGGCTGCCCCCACTGCGGTAACTCACGACCGTATCAATCTGGCTATTAAATCGACGTATGATAAATAGTTTATTTACAGACACGAGAGGTTTTATAAACATCATCATCCGACATATTTTACCGCTTTTGTTTACATACTAGTAGCGCTCGTTGGCTGTGTTTGTTTGGTTAGCAACTGGGTTACCCATAGCCACATTATTGACAACAACGTCATCTGCTTTCCTACTATTCTGATTGGTTGGTATGAACCAATAACCGAAGACTGCCGCTTTGACGACACCCATCCCATAAACTGCTGCCGTGGGGAGGGCTTTCAGTCTGAATATAGCTATATACATCGCCAAAAAGACTACTAAAATGGATGCTACACAGTGAAACTTAAATAACATAGTTCAGAGTCAATAGTTAAACGCTACTGTGTATGACGTGGAAGTTCACGTTTCTCATATTTGCTTGTTTTTATACGGATTTGCTTGATAACTTCTTGCTTTTGAGACTCATTGTATACAGGACATAGAGTACAGTGCAGAGTACAGTATACTATATGTTTCTGTCGTGTCAGGATCAGAGATCCATTTTCACTATTACTAAGGGGGCATGGGCCATGGTTGAATAAAATAGAACAGTACAGCGCACATGGTTGTTTCCATTCATAGGCAATCAATATTTACAAGAGGGGATTCAATCAAACCTTTGAAATAAACAACTTTATGTAAACCAGGTGTTCCCAAACTGTGGTGCGTGCACCCCTTGTGGTGCGTGGGCTCATAGCGCAGACCTACGAGCTTGTAGGTCTGCTATTTTTGAAAAATCGAAGAAGGACTGACATGTCAGGATGTAGAAGACATTTTTTAGAATCTGATCTCAGGTCAAAATGGGATAATACCAAATCTGTGGTCTGTGGTCTCATGAGTATCAAACTGGGGGTCCTTGAAATGAATATGATTGTGGAATCACTGTTCTAATCTACAGTATAGATATCACCCTGTTCTAATCCAGGGGTTCTCAACCCGTGGGTCGCGACCCCTCGGGGGGGTCGCCAAATTATTTTGGGGGGTCCCCTAATTATTTAAAAAAAAAAAAAGAAAAAAAAAAAGATTTTTTTTTCTTTTTGCAACTGAATGGCTGGAAAGTGGAAATGAAGAGTTTACATATAATACACATAGTACATGCATACACCTTCCCTAATGATTATATCTGGTTTCAGTATTTATTTATGGTGTATTGTCTCTATTATTAAGGTTATTGTAGCAGTCAATTTATATTGGGGGTCGGGAGGGGGCGGGGCGGGGGTCCCGAGACATTGCCAAAGCATTTCCGGCCAAAAAGGTTGAGTACCCCTGTTCTAATCTACAGCATACATATCATCCTATCACGGCATGTATAGCCTTTGAAGTGACTTGACAGAACAAGCTGGCGTAGACCGGTCGAGGGAGCCGGTCAAGCACCAAAAAACTAAACGGACAGAAAGAGCACGGGTTGCATAACATGGAAACCGGAGCTCATCTCAGAGAACCTGTCAGCGTGCCGTGATGAAGAAGTGTTCAATGGTTACCTCTAACCACCACGTTTACATTGTGTCTAATAAATGCGATTACCATGATGGAATCTGTACCCTGGCAGAGTCCAGAGACTGGCACTCTGCACCACTGTGAGCGTAGCACTAGCTTTGTCTAAGCTGTGAGGCATTTTCAAAAGCCTTTCCGTGTCCTGCCATACTTAAGCCATTCTGGGCGGGAACCCCTTTTGGTGTTTTCAGCATTATGTTATACTTTAACTATTGAAAAATAGCAGATCTACAAGCTCATAGCGCGGCACCGATTGCCGCGCTACGAGCTTGTAGGTCTGCTATTTTCGAAAAAATCGTGAAAATGCGGCACAAATCTTTGAATATATATTCTTTCAGAGCGAACGTTTTGAACTCAAATCTTTGCTTCCGAGGGGTTCCTGGAATAACATATTTTCAGATGGGGTCGGCGGCCATTTACATAACATTTTTGGGGTCCTTCCTTGACATGAAATATTGAGCACCACTGATATAGAAACATAGGTATTTCAGAAGAAATGTTTTTAATTTTGATGTCAGGCCTAAATGGGTTAAGTATTCTAAAGCTGCCCAGATCTGTCAACCAGGGACGAGGCATCAGAACGAGGAAGAGCTCTCTGTGCCGCTGGACCCTGGGGAATTCACTGCCATCTGGCCGCCAGCTCCCAACATGAACTGAGCGCATCCAGATGACAGAGCTCCAGCAAACCGGCTTCTTCAGTGAGAACGCCGCCATCAACAGGCCCGACCCGTTAGTGAGCATAACGCTTTTGGTGACAGACCGTCCTGTCCCGTGTGTGTTCGGTACAGCTGGCTTCACTTCCTGTCTACTCCTAGTTCTTATTAAGCCATTCTGACCTGAGATCAGATTCTAAAGCTATGTTTCTATGTCAGTCGTTCTTCGATTTTTCAAAAATAGCTAAAGCATATCATAATGCTAACACCAAAAGGGGTTCCCGCCCAAAATGGGTTAACGCATTTTGACCTGAGATCAGATTCTAAAAATGTCTTCTACATCCTGACAGTTTTCTGAAAAAGCTATGTTTCTATGTCAGTCGTTCTTCGATTTTTCAAAAATGGCAGACCTACAAGCTCGTAGCGCGCCACTCGGTGGCGCGCTATGAGCTTGTAGATCTGATCTAACACCAAAAGGGGTTCCCGCCCAAAATGGGTTAAGGCACAAGAGAAGACCTTACCACTTGAGCCCTGTTTTGGACTCGGCCATGAGTTCTTTGATTTGATCCAAATGTCTCTGGGGTCTCAAAATTAAATCCAAATACAGATGTTTATATGATTCCAAAATGGTTTACGTGTTGGTGGAGACAAAGGCTTTTGTCGATTTGATCAAAGTTTTAAGAATTTAAATACATTAAGAAACAGTCCTCAGACTGAACTCTGAATCTCTTTCGCAACTTCTCAACTTCATTATCTGCCATGTTTGACCACATTCTCCACTTACTCCCAGAGGCGGTGTGTGAACAGGCTGATTATATTTCTTAGCTTTCATTCTTAGCATCATGTCTGTTCGTTTTTTATTACTCCTATTATAAAAACAGGTCTCTATACCACTGTTGTTCATCACTTCAGAGCATAAAGACCCCTAAGAAAACACGTCTAAAATGAAATCATCCACTCTAAAAACAGACAGAGCAGGTCATCATACAGTAAAAGCCATATGTACATCAATCTAGACGGCTTTGGTTTGGAAGCCATTATAAACGTATAGTCGTGGTAAAAGCATTAAGTCAGTTCTTTAAGTCAGTTCTTTAAATCCAAAATGTTGATTGAGTGTTGCCATGTTGATTGAGTGTGCCACCCCACCACATGTCCCCCATATATGGGGACTAGGTTGGCGGAGGGTGTGTAGACTAGCCCAGGATCACATTAGATAATTGACACAGGCCAGGGGTGAAAAATGGGTTACAAAATCATGGGATAAAAATGAAAGGAGTGTTGCCATCCGGGCGTCCCAGCCAGGTAATGAAGGCAGGGTGCCAAATCGGAACAAAACCAAATCACACTTCACTCGGGAGGAATAGCAGATCTACAAGCTCTCAACGTCGGCCCCAACACTGTGGTACCAACAGCTTATGTTGCAAACGCTAAACCAATATGTGCTCATTAATCATGACTGAAAATTAAGCGAGAGTAAAGGTCATTACACACTGGCGAATTAGCGACGCGAATTAAAAATTCGACACCGGAGCGAACACCGGAGCGAACAAATAAAGAGCGAAAACGGTCGCATTTTCGCACATTCGCACATTCGCCACTGATGTGGAAGCTTGCATTGACTTCAATTGGTTTTAAAAAAAGGCGAATTATTCGCGCGAATAATTCGCGTCGCTAATTCGCCAGTGTGTAATGACCTTAAGTACGCACTACCTTTGGTTAGAAAGCAGTCAAAGCGCCTAGTGGGAATTCAGTAACTTTAGCCGTTAAAATGTGAAAGGCCTGGCTCAGTGGTCCAGGCACCTTGGCTGGTAATCCAGTCTGGCAGTGTGCCGCGGGTTCGACTCCCGATCCCGACGGCCTTTACTGCATGTCTTCCCCCCATCTCTCTCCCCATTTCCTGTCAGCCTACTGTCTGTCCCTCCATAAAATATATAAAATAAAGCCGAAAGCCAAAAAAAACAAAACATAAAAATAAAATAAAAATGTGAAAGAAACTCAGCTCTCAAGTAAACTTAACACAGGGTGGAGAAACACTGCTTCCGTTCTCATGAAATCATCCTCACTCCATCCATCAGTATGCCATTCCATGTTTTAAAGTAGGGATGTCCCGATACACTTTTTTCGCTTATGATCCGATCCCGATACCTCAATTTCTGTGTTAGCCGATACCGAATACCGATACCAGTGTAGTGATCTCATGTTGTGTTTATAGCTTTCTATAGCTATATATCTCGTGTTGTGTTTATAGCTATCTATAGCTATATATCTCGTGTTGTGTTTATAGCTATCTATAGCTATATATCTCGTGTTGTGTTTATAGCTATCTATAGCTATATATCTCGTGTTGTGTTTATAGCTATCTATAGCTATATATCTCGTGTTGTGTTTATAGCTATCTATAGCTATATATCTCGTGTTGTGTTTATAGCTATCTATAGCTATATATCTCGTGTTGTGTTTATAGCTATCTATAGCTATATATCTCGTGTTGTGTTTATAGCTATCTATAGCTATATATCTCGTGTTGTGTTTATAGCTATCTATAGCTATATATCTCGTGTTGTGTTTATAGCTATCTATAGCTATATATCTCGTGTTGTGTTTATAGCAGACTCCTCACTCAAATGTGCACTTGCAGTTTGGGCAACTCCAAAGCAAACTCCACATGTCCCGACATTGTATTTACCTGCCATAGTGTCAACCCTTTACCCCTGTGTTGGATCGGTGGTTAGACTGGCATATTCACCGATACCGATATGACCCGATATGACAAATAAGGGCCGATCCGATACCGATACAGTATCGGGACATCTCTATTTTAAAGCATTCCATTTTTGCTTTAAAATGACACATGCTAGAAATATACAGCTACAAATGAAACCAAATGTACGCTTATGGATCCATTTTTCGGTTCCATTTGTACACTCCCAGAGTGTACAAATCTCCCCACAGAGGTTACTTCAGATGTGTGTGAGAGAGGAAAATCCAAGTCTCGCTACTGGACTTTGTCTAATCTAATCAGGAGGGGATCCACTTCATCCCCACTGATCCTTCCATTCCTCTATGCCTTTCGCTTGCCAAATGTCAACTCCATTCCTTAATGTAGACCATTTAGCTTCTAAACTGCAGGAGGCTCGCCCACATTCTGTATGAGTTAAGTAGAAAGCAAGGTCCCTTCAAATGATATATTTTGTTAATTGTTCTGAACATTTGAATATTGATTCATTTACCGATTACGTTTAAGTTAAATCATAGAGTTATTAACCCATTTTGGGCAGGAATCCCATTTGGTGTTTTAAAGCATTATGTTATACTTTAGCTATTGAAAAATAGCAGCTCTACAAACTTGTAGGTCTGCTATTTTTGAAAAATCGTGAAAATGTGCCTCAAATCTTGAATGAATATTATTACAGTGAACATTTTAACTCAAATCTTTGCTTCTGGGGAGGTCCCTGGAACAACATATTTTCAGTTGGGGAGGCGGAGGCATATTACATATAATTTTTGGGGTCCTTGACATGAAATATTGAGCACCACTGATACAGAAACATAAGATTTTTCTGAAAACTGTCAGGATTTTGAAGACATTTTTTTTAATTTCGACGTCAGGCCTAAATGGGTTAAAACCCTACGGTATGTGCCTGAGGTAATAACTTTCTTGTTGTTCCTGAGTCGAGGCTGAAGACAAAAGGTTGACCGTTATCTTTGCTGTCAGGGTTCATCAACTCAGGAACAAAGTGCCTGAGGAGCAAATAGGCTTCTTTGAAATCACTTCTTAAAAAGTATTTAGAATTTAACGGCCATTCCATAAAGTGAAGCTTTATTGTAAGAAGATATACATCTCTGCCCAACGCTACAATACGCCGTCACCTGGCAGGTGCAGCGTATAGACTAGACTATAGAGTGTGGAGCACACCAGACTGATGAAGAGCTGAATGTGAGGGGAACTCTATTGAACTTCAGTCCTATACAGTACACTACGGTACTTTGTAGTACGACAAAAAGTGAAAATACCCAATTTACTACTAGCTCATGGTGCATTGTGAGCTTATTTTAAAAAAAAATCACCCTCGTGTGATGTGAGGGGTGCTCTTATCATACATCATCATGACGTAAAATAGACACTATTTTAATTCTCCATGTGTTGTCAATGGGAATTTAATGTTTGTTTAAGACTAAGTTTATGGACGGTAACCAACAGCTGGATGTAGGAGGGAAAAAAAAGAGGTCATGGAAGGGGAACCTTCTGAAAGCAACATGGGCAAAAGATAATCAACTTCAAAATCTCAGTGGTTGCTCTACTGGTGAAGCATGCAAAAGGGGTGGTGGTGCAAGTACGGTGTGTTATAACCAATTTTATTTTATATTCCTTTAAACTATGCACCTGATATACTGTATACCAGCTCAGTGGCCTTGTGGTTAGAGTGTCCGCCCTGAGACTGGGAGGTCGGGGTTCGATCCCCGGCCGGGTCATACCAAAGACTCTAAAAATGGGACCCGGTGCATCCCTGCATTAGCATCAAGGGTTGGATTAATTTGGAGGTAAGTCCCTGTGACATACTAGCGTCATGTCCAGGGGGTGTACTTGTACATCAAGCTGTGGCTCAGCGGTCCAGGCACCAAGGCTGGTAATCCAGTCTGGCAGTGTGCCGCGGGTTCGACTCCCGAACCCGACGGCATGTCACCCCATTTCCTGTCAGCCTACTGTCTGTACCTCCATAAAAAATATAAAATAAAGGCGAAAGCCACAAAAAAAACATTTATAAGCTGCCTCACGCTACAGAAACAGGAGATATAGGTCGTAGCACCTTGTCCCAGCAGATTAACCCATTTTGGGCGGGAACCCCTTTTGGTGTTAGCATTACGTTATGCTTTAGCTATTGAAAAATAGCAGAACTACAAGCTCATAGCGCGCCACCGAGTGGCGCGCTATGAGCTTGTAGGTCTGCTATTTTTGAAAAATCGAAGAACGACTGACATAGAAACATAGCAACAAGCTGTCGTATGGGCCTCATGGCTCGGCATGGCTTACTTACCTTATGTATCACCGTACATACAGTGTATAGTTATTACATATACTGCTATTAAACTGCCTAATTCCACTGATATTTATAACCACGCACCATATTATGTACACGCTACTTTCCTTCTCTATTTATTTCTACCTTTCTTGAAACTGCACTGATGGAGCTTGTACGACAAAGAATTTCACCCAGGTCTTTTTTGAGTGGTGCAAACCACTCCAACAACCAGCTTTGTCTGTATCTATGTTTGTGTCTATGTATGTGTGTACCTGTACGTGTGTGTGTACCTGTACGTGGGACCCAAAACAATTAGCATGGTTACTATGGTCACTGACATTACATCAGACCACAGCTGATCAGGCTATATAAGACCTTGCACCACTCAGTTCACACAGGTGTGATTTTTTTAACACTTGTAAAGCTGCGATTTGACAAAAAGGTTGAGTAAGCAAATGTACTTGTGTTATTACTATGTTCCATTATGCAACACTTTATGGCAGTATACCACCGCAGCTTGCTTTATGGCAGTATACCACCGCAGCTTGCTTTATGGCAGTATACCACCGCAGCTTGCTTTATGGCAGTATACCACCGCAGCTTGCTTTATGGCAGTATACCACCGCAGCTTGCTTTATGGCAGTATACCACCGCAGCTTGTGTTATTACTATGTTCCATTATGCAACACTTTATGGCAGTATACCACCGCAGCTTGTGTTATTACTATGTTCCATTATGCAACACTTTATGGCAGTATACCACTTTATGGCAGTATACCACTTTATGGCAGTATACCACTTTATGGCAGTATACCACCGCAGCTTGTGTTATTACTATGTTCCATTATGCAACACTTTATGGCAGTATACCACTTTATGGCAGTATACCACTTTATGGCAGTATACCACTTTATGGCAGTATACCAAAGAATTTCACCCAGGTTTTTTTTTGTTTAACACTTGTAAAGCTGCAATGTGACAAAAAGGTTGAGTAAGCAAATTTACTTGTGTTATTACTATGTTCCATTATGCAACACTTTATGGCAGCAGTGTTGTTTTTGGCATCAAATATCCATTTTAGTTTTAGTCATAGTCTCTTGAATAGTTTTCACTTTGTTTTAGTCACATTTTAGTCACCTGGAATGTATTAGTGTTAGTTTAGTTTTAGTCACATTTTAGTCACCTGGAATGTGTTAGTGTTAGTTTAGTTTTAGTCGACTAAATGTCATGAGATTTTAGTCGACTAAATCTACAGTTGATTCAGTCGACTAAAATGTGTTTTGGCGGGCCTTGATACCGTCATAATGGCTGATTTTACATTTGCTGAAAATAGCCGATCTACAAGCTCACAACGCGTCGCAGCGACGCGTTGTGAGCTTGTAGATCGGCTTATACTGGATCTCTTGTCCACTAGTCCCTTCCTAACATTTTAGTCTAGTTTTTATTTGTTGACTAAATTGTCAGAATATTTAGTCTTAGTTTTAGTCATCACACCTTAGTTTTCATTTAGTTTCCATTTATTTTTTGTCAGTGGAAAAAGGTAGTCGACGAATAATTTTCGTATTAGTTTTAGTCGACGAAAACAACACTGATGGCAGTATACCACCGCAGTTTGCTTTATGGCAGTATACCACCGCAGCTTGCTTTATGGCAGTATACCACCGCAGCTTGCTTCATGGCAGTATACCACCGCAGCTTGCTTTATGGCAGTATACCACCGCAGCTTGCTTTATGGCAGTATACCACCGCAGCTTGCTTTATGGCAGTATACCACCGCAGCTTGCTTTATGGCAGTATACCACCGCAGCTTGCTTCATGGCAGTATACCACCGCAGCTTGCTTTATGGCAGTATACCACCGCAGCTTGCTTTATGGCAGTATACCACCGCAGCTTGCTTTATGGCAGTATACCACGCAGCTTGCTTTATGGCAGTATACCACCGCAGCTTGCTTTATGGCAGTATACCACCGCAGCTTGCTTTATGGCAGTATACCACCGCAGCTTGCTTTATGGCAGTATACCACCGCAGCTTGCTTTATGGCAGTATACCACCGCAGCTTGCTTTATGGCAGTATACCACCGCAGCTTGCTTTATGGCAGTATACCACCGCAGCTTGCTTTATGGCAGTATACCACCGCAGCTTGCTTTATGGCAGTATACCACCGCAGCTTGCTTCATGGCAGTATACCACCGCAGCTTGCTTTATGGCAGTATACCACCGCAGCTTGCTTTATGGCAGTATACCACCGCAGCTTGCTTTATGGCAGTATACCACCGCAGCTTGCTTTATGGCAGTATACCACCACAGCTTGCTTTATGGCAGTATACCACCGCAGCTTGCTTTATGGCAGTATACCACCGCAGCTTGCTTTATGGCAGTATACCACCGCAGCTTGCTTTATGGCAGTATACCACCGCAGCTTGCTTTATGCAAGGGGGCAGGCAGACTTTCCAACGTTGAAGCTCTCCTCCCTAGTGGTAGGAGGAGGGACTACAGGCGGACCCGTGGATTCATGACCGGGAAACCCCGTGCAGCTGGGCTTTAACATTGAGCGCTCGGTTGCACTTCCGCATTTGACCACCAAAATGTGGTGGTCAAATGCGGAAGTAGACGTTCTGAGACGGTACTTCCGGCAGTCTTCCGGGTGCTTCAAAACGCCACTGAGCAACTTCCACTGACATGAATAGCTGGGGGGGCGGAGCTTCGCGCCAGTTCAGTCTCTATTATATATATACTCTATGGCTTTATGGCAGTATACCACCGCAGCTTGCTTTATGGCAGTATACCAACGCAGCTTGCTTTATGGCAGTATACCACCGCAGCTTGCTTTATGGCAGTATACCACCGCAGCTTGCTTTATGGCAGTATACCACCGCAGCTTGCTTTATGGCAGTATACCAACGCAGCTTGCTTTATGGCAGTATACCACCGCAGCTTGCTTTATGGCAGTATACCACCGCAGCTTGCTTTATGGCAGTATACCACCGCAGCTTGCTTTATGGCAGTATACCACCGCAGCTTGCTTTATGGCAGTATACCAACGCAGCTTGCTTTATGGCAGTATACCACCGCAGCTTGCTTTATGGCAGTATACCACCGCAGCTTGCTTTATGGCAGTATACCACCGCAGCTTGCTTTATGGCAGTATACCACCGCAGCTTGCTTTATGGCAGTATACCACCGCAGCTTGCTTTATGGCAGTATACCAACGCAGCTTGCTTTATGGCAGTATACCACCGCAGCTTGCTTTATGGCAGTATACCACCGCAGCTTGCTTTATGGCAGTATACCACCGCAGCTTGCATGCAGCTGTCCCATCTAGTAGAGGAGAGCTGAAGGGTTCCTCACATGGATTTGCATTAGTCAAACAAGGCAATCTCCCCAGCGAGGCTCAGAGAGCTAAAGTACAGAATCCCCACATGTAATTGAGGCCAGCTGGAACATGAGTGTGTACATACTGAACTACTCTGAACACTACTGATCCCCTTATGGTGTCACTTTTTTTTCTTAACCCATTTTGGGTGGGAACCCCTTTTGGTGTTTTAACTAAGCATTATGTTATACTTTAGCTATTGAAAAATAGCAGATCTACAAGCTCATAGCCCGCCACCGAGTGGCGCGCTACGAGCTCATAGCGCGCCACCGAGTGGCACGCTACGAGCTTGTAGGTCTGCTATTTTTGAAAAATCGTGAAAATGCGGCACAAATCTTTGAATATATATTCTTTCAGAGCGAACGTTTTTTTGAGTGGTGCAACCACTCCAAGGAACAGCAATGTCCGTGTTCAACTATGTTTGTGTGTTTGTGACTATGTTTGTGTGAGACTATGTGACTATGAGCCCCAGTCAGTACCAATGAGTACCAAAAGTGGCGCTGTTGTGCCAGAAACGGAGAGAGAGAGATAGTGCTGCACTGTTGCCTGCTAATGAGAGAGAGAGATAGAGAGAGGGGGGATTTGCACCACTCAGTTCACACGGGTGTGATTTGTATTTGACGTCAGTCCTAAATGGGTTAATCTTCTTTTTTTTTGAGAGCATGGGGGGCTTACACAGCGGTACACTCCAAGAGAAACTGGCCAAAAATGGATAAAGCGACATTTCCAGCCTGTCAGACACAAGTCTGGCGTTCTTGCGCCTGAGGTACCGTAGCATTTGCAGGGCGGCCAGAACGCAATCAGCAACGGTCTCAGACAGTTGGGACGGAGTGAGCGAAAGCATCCACCGACGTCGGGGTATTCTTTCCATTACGTAGTCGTAGCACCTTGTCCCAGCAGATTAACAAGGGTGGAGCCGGGAGCGAGGGCTTTGCATTTTTGACAGCTCACACTCGGCTGCTTCCAAAACACTGCTTAACCCATTCTGTACGGGAACCCCTTTTGGTGTTTTAAACATTATGTTATAATTTAGCTATTGAAAAATAGCAGATCTACAAGCTCATAGCGCGCCACCGAGTGGCGCGCTACAAGCTTGTAGGTCTGCTATTTTTGAAAAATCGTGAAAATATTTATTTCAGAAAACTGGAGGATTTAGAAGATTTTTGAGTGGAGCAACCACTCCAAGGAACAGCAATGTCCGTGTTAACCTATGTGTTAACCTATCTATGTGACTATGTTTGTGTGTGACTCATGTGTGACTATGCGTACCAGTAGGGGCGCTGTTGTGCCAGAAACAGAGAGAGAGAGATAGTGCTGCACTGTTGCCTGCTATTGAGAGAGAGGGGGGGGGGGGGCAGGGGAGTTGCACCACTCACACAGGTGTGATTTTTTTAAATTTTGAGGTCAGGCCTAAATGGGTTAATTTGACACTGGCACTTTCCAAGTTGACATTGTACACAAAGGGACCTTTGGAAAGAAATCCATCTAGGATATAGCATATAGCATATACTGGGAAGTACTGACATGCTGTTGACTGACTCCTTTCCGACAGAGCTAGAGAACTAGAAGTAGGAAATGGGCTTGGAAAAACAAAAGCACCTGTTAGTTGTCGAGCCATAAGGTCACCTCTCAACATAAGAGTCTTAACGACTTGAACCAAAATGACACCTTGGTCTTTGAGGTTTGAGTTGTGTAGTTGACTTGCCAATATTTGGAATTACATCATGACAAGGTAACAAAGTAACACAAGCCAAACCATGAGATTTTGATTATATATAGAATATTAAAAAAATAGCCAATAAAACAAACATATGTACTCCTTATATTCTCAGATGGACTGATGTGATGTGAAGTGTTTTTTGTATTGTTTTTGTTTATTATTATTATTATTATTACATTCTGTCTGTTTTGGTGATGTGATGTTTTCTGGTATTGCCGTTTATACACTGTACTTCCTCAAAAGATGAAAAAATAGCCAATCTACAAGCTCAAAAGGCATCGTTGTTGTAGATCAGTTCTTTTTGACAATAATTGAAAAATCTTTATATTCATTTTTTTTTAATGACCAGATTTGACTGGGGGGGGGGGGGGGGGCTGCAATTGTGTAACCTCCAGCTTTTCACCATAGGAGAAAAACTGAAATTATTTTTTTCTTATCCAAAATGAGTTAATAGCACAGGCAGACTCTTCACATACTAGAGCAGGGGTCCTCAATAGGCGGACCGCGGTCCACGACCGGACCGCGGACCACCTCTCTGTGGACCCTGGGCAAAAAAATAATAATAAAAAACTTTTTTTTAACTTGACAAAATAAAAGTGTTCTTTGTGCCTCAACACAATACCTCTAATTTTCTGTGAAGTTTTGGAGGGGAATATTTGTGAAACATTCTATTTCCATACTCTGCACCCTCTGGTTGGTTGGGAGGGGATCCGATTTGTGAAATGAAATGAAATGAAATGAAATCTATATTTACCCAGGGTATCTGGGCTTGTATAAGCTTGCCTTGGTGTGACTGTACTAAACAGGCATAGAGCCCTGCTCTCCGCTGGCCGCTGTGTGGCCCGCGCCGCGCTCATGGGACCGGACCTTAGTCTTTAAAAAAATGATTAGTGGACCTTCAGCATTTCTAGTTGAGGACCCCTGGACTAGAGCATGTCTTAGATAAGTGTCAGAGCTGAAATCGACATGTAAATATGAAATAAATGCTTAAACATGTAGCTAGGTGTAATGTTAGAGACCACAGAAGTGAACCTTTCAAGACTGTTTTCTCAACTCGCTGTTTTCTGTAAGACATTACTCTATAAGCCATATCTCCAAAACTGGTGGGTGAAACTGAACAACCAATATGTCAATTTGAAGCTACGTATGATTCCATGCCTTTCATATGACATGAAAACACGAAATTAAAAAAAAAATCCAATGGCAGTCCCTCAGTCAAATCTAGGCATGTAACGATTCACTCAACTCACGATACGATTCGTATCACGATACGATTTTTCACGATATTAAAAAAAATATATATTTTAAAGAAAAATTACTGTTTTTTAAATTTTATATAATTTATCTTCCCCCCTGAGATTTCTTTTCTAACTACATTGCATAAAAGTAGCATTACTTTTGACAGTGCAGAAACATAATTGCCTTCCTTCAACGACCATCATCACCTGGGCACAGTCACAGACACACACAGCTCCCCTCTACAGTGCTCTACTACTGAAAGTGACTATCATTTCTCTCCAAAAGCACTTGAATATGATGGAATATGACTAAAGCTCACATTTCACATCACACACTAGCCCCCCCCCCCCCCGATTTTTTTATTTCAATGAATCGATTCATATCGTCGGGATTAATATCGATATATATCGATATACGATATATCGTTACATGCCTAGTCAAATCTGGTCACAAAATAGGATGGCAGGATTAATGTGGCTAATACTATAAGTCATGTGTGCAGTCATACCGCTGCAGGGCATTCCGGTAGGCTTAAGCTTACTCATCTGTTGCACTGACTGACTAAACACCTTAACCCATTTATACCTGGGAACGATTCTACAAATGCCTTCTAAATCTTGACAGTTTTATGAAAAACCCTATGTTTCTATGTCAGTCGTTCTCAAACATTTTCCTCCCAAAAATATATGAAATTGGCCGCCGACCCCCATCTGATGATACTCCTCCCAGTAGCAAAGATTTGAGTTAAAAACGTTCGCTCAAAGCTGTTTTTCTGTTTTTCTTTGATTTCTTTTATTGTCTCTGTTTTTGTTATGTATTTTTGTTTTCTTGTATTCACATTTATGTTTGATTTCTGTTTCATTGTTCGTGTTTCATTTTTTGAAATAAAAACAAAGTTCAAAAAAAAAAAAACGTTCGCTCTGAAAGAATATATTCAAACATTTTGGGCCACATTTTCACGATTTTTAAAAAATAGCAGACCTACAAGTTCATAGCGTGGCTATGAGCTTGTAGATCTGCTATTTTTTAATAGCTAAATTATAACAATGTTTAAAACACCAAAAAGGGTTCCCGCCCAAAATGGGTTAAACACACACAGCCCCTGCAGTGCATCGAGTTCAATGTCTTGGTGAGAATCTTTGAGATTTCTCATCCTCCAGGAAAAAAAACAGCCCCCTCCAAATTAATGTGGTTGAAGCTAAAACTATCTAGGTTTACAAGAAAGATAGAAGGTTCACAAGAATGGCAATACGCTGTGCCTTCGCTGGTGTCACACAAGAGCCAATCAATATGCTGTGCCTTCGCTGGTGTCACACAAGAGCCAATCAAACCACTGGAACAATACGCTGTGCCTTCGCTGGTGTCACACAAGAGCCAATCAAACCACTGGAACATTCTCTCCATCAGTAAAAGAGTGCACGTCTTCCTGTGGAAGTGGAAGTGCTGCATGCATGACTTGCTCTGGACAAAGACTATTAACTAATGTTCATTTACATCAAATAGCAGCGGGGCCCGCGACGCAGAACGAAAGATGGATTAGAATTGAATGAGGGCAGCCCTCTTGACAATACCCACTTCTTTAATCTCATTCCAAAGACATTTTTGGAGAACTGATCGGTATCAAATTCACCACATTAGATGGCCGTACGATAGTGAGCAGTTGAGTACATTAGGCCAAGACTAGCTTGGTTTTTTCCTGCTCCATGATCCATAAAAACGTGCGCCAGCAAAGCTCCGACAATTAGGAAATGATTGACACAGAAAAGGCAGAGTGTTCCTATTTTTTCAGCTGGATATTTCAACAGGAGCACGGCCGAGCATTGACTGAACGAAAATGATAGTCTGCTACCGATTATTGACACACGTGGACGGACAGATGGATGTGCCGTGTGTAGTCACACAAGCTAAACTTCAATCATTTAATTTAAGCTGTGGAACTACTTCGGAACGTTTGAGTTATCTCGTGACTTCTCGTTGTCTGCTTGAAAGGGTCCGGTCCATCTTCAAAGTAAACTCCAGGACCTTCGATAACAGAGCTATGTACTGCTAAGTACAGGGTAAAGATTACTATGAAAAATACTGCGTGGTATGAGTACCGCTCCATTTTTCAGGATAAAAAAAAAAAAATCTAAATCTTTCAGATCTAATCTTTTTGGTACTTTTGCACAACACTGTCATATTTATGGTTAAGTATAAAATAGGACATTCATTTAACCCATTTTGGGCGGGAACCCCTTTTGGTGTTAGCATTATGTTATGCTTTAGCTATTGAAAAATAGCAGATCTACAAGCTCGTAGCGCGCCACCGAGTGGCGCGCTACGAGCTTGTAGGTCTATAGAAACATAGCTTTTTCAGAAAACTGTCAGGATGTAGAAGACATTTTTAGAATCTGATCACAGGTCAAAATGGGTTAAGGAAAAGGAAAACACATATAAAACAAATATGAAATATGGATATACAAGGTTTCTGTCCGACAGCAACAACAGTATAAACCCTAAACTTGCAGTACGTGAAACACACAAACGTAAATCTTCCAGAAGCACAGACCCCGCTGTGCTCTAGGAGAACATCGATCCAGCCAGTCTGTAACGCGTTATCGCTAAGGAATACAGGCTCTGAGCACGGAGGAGCATCTGTGGAGAGAGCAACACGTCACTGCATGACGCGATGAGCGCAGGCAGGGTGTCACCCCTTCCAGATGGTCCTGGAACTGCATTCATCCCTAACGCTTTGACTACTTCGTTCGAAACCGTTTGACTTGTGCCATTGTTTCAAAATGGGCAACAAGAAAAGGGAGTTGTTTTAATGCATGAGCGGTTTGCACTCTGAAGAAAAGAGAGAGAAAAACATTTCTAGCTTTTGTTTGAAATCATTTGTGGTTGGAAATTAACCCCATTAACCCTGGCTAACCCTCCATTCTTTGGGGCACATTTTTATTTCCTTTGTTCTGTTAATTTGTTTTTAAATAGCCGATCTACGAGCTCACAATAGGGTCATAGAGTGATGCATTGTGGGCTTGTACTCCATTTATTATAATGTTTTACATTTTTTTACGAAAATGTTTGCCACATTTTGAAAATGTGCCCAAAATAGGGACGACTGGACAAATGTGGTTAAATGGATATAGTAGGAACGGTTCCACGCCATAGATCGAAGATTGAATAAAATAGAAAAGAGAAATAATAACAACCCATAAACGTTCTCTTTCAAGGACGTGATGATCAGTCATCTGAACATCTGAGAGTGAACCGAGGTGGGCCTTCTGTTGAACAAGCATTCAAGTTAAAAGTATGACGGTCATTATCGCTAATGTTCTGTTTGACGTTTTCTTTTCCCGCTTTCTTATTTTCCGGCCAAACTCAGTTAGCCCATTCTGGGCGGGAACCCCTTTTGGTGTTAGCATTATGTTATGCTTTAGCTATTGAAAAATAGCAGATCAACAAGCTCATAGCGCGCCACCGAGTGGCGCGCTACGAGCTTGTAGGTCTGCTATTTTTGAAAAATCGAAGAACGACTGACATAGAAAACATGGCTTTTTCAGAAAACTGTCAGGATGTAGAAGACATTTTTTTAATCTGATCTCAGGTCAAACTCAGTTAGGCGTGTTAGGGGACCACTGAGACGGCAGCCGGAGAAGCCATTCCCCATCTATATGTTTACGCCACGCTGTTAACACATCGGGACACTGGGGGCAGAATGTGTCTCCCGGGTCTCTCACCTTCGGGTCAAGAGGCCGAGGGAAGAAAGTGAATCCAACAGCAAAACAAAAAAGAAAAAGGGAACAAAAAGCTGGAGCCTATAGCCGTTAGGTCATCGGAATGCTGCGCTTGTATTACCGTTTGGATGGAGACAAAAGGAGCAAGCTTTGAACGTCCATAGTGTCCATAGGCTACACATACAAAAATGCATTTAACGGTAACAACTATCCACCCACATCTGGTTTCCTTGAATTATTTCAGCTCTGTGATTTACAGTAATCCTTTTGTTCTAACAAAAAAATGAATTATAATAAATTTCCCTCTGGCTCTATGGAAAACAAGCTGCGGGAGGGTACAGTTGTCACAGTTTAACAGTGGGATTACGTTAGAACCATAAATTTGCAATGCTGGCTATTGGTCAAAGGAACAAGTGTGTCCTTTACACACCGCATACAAACATAAAACTAATTTAGTCATTCCAAACCCAGGCCATGGAAAGAAGTATGGCATTTGTTAAGGTGATGACCATGATAAAGAGGCGATTACAGTACACCCTTTTTTCAGAATTTCTATCATCAAACTTAATGACACTATCCACTTAACCCATTTTGGGCGGGAACCCCTTTTGGTGTTTTAAACATTATGTTATAATTTAGCTATTGAAAAATAGCAGATCTACAAGCTCATAGCGCGCCACCGAGTGGCGCGCTACGAGCTTGTAGATCTGCTATTTTTTTTAAATCATGAACATTTTTAACTCAAATCTTTGCTTCTGGGAGGTGGTCCCTGAAACAACACATTTTCAGATGGGGGTCAGCGGCCAATTTCATATATTTTTGGGGGTCCTTGACATGAAATATTGAGAACCACTGATATAGAAACATGAGGTTTTTCAGAAAAAAATGACATTTTAAAAAAGACATTTTTTAAATTTCGACGTCAGGCCTAAATGTGTTAAAATGGGTGAGAACTTGAAGTACGCCCCAGAATAACACAAACAGACTCCACTGTCGTCAACAAGCAATCCGAAAATGTCAACACGACGGTTCCTTTTCGTTTGGCCCCGATGTCACGCAATGTCCCTTTGAAGCCACACCACACAGACAACCGTGCTTACACAAAGCAGAAGAGACCGCTCAAGTGGGATAGGGAGGGATAATCTGTGTTCCTTTCCCCCCGGGTATAACCCGTTTTGGGCGGGAACCCCTTTTGGTGTTAGCATTATGTTATGCTTTAGCTATTGAAAAATAGCAGATCTACAAGCTCATAGCGCGCCACCGAGTGGCGCGCTACGAGCTTGTAGGTCTGCTATTTTTTTTAAATCGAAGAACCACTGACATAGAAACATAGCTTTTTCAGAAAACTGTCAGGATGTAGAAGACATTTTTAGAATCTGATCTCAGGTCAAAATGGGATAATCTATTCCTGCTACTGGTTTTGCAGAGCGGGGTCACAGACGGACCGGTACGTGGCTTGTGTCCCCACCCCACCAATATATTAGGGCACCACCTGGTAGCCATTGCAAACCAGAGCCACCCTGACCTCTTGGTGGCACGCCAGGGCTCCAGGTCTTCCGCTCAGACAGTCGGTGCATGCCCGGACGCATACCGTCTCCTTCATTATAAAAAAATATGGAACCATTTATTTAACCTCCATGCGTGAGCAGGTTTTACTGGCTTGCATAGTGCAGACACATTATGAGTAGCATCTTAAATTTGAAATCCCAGATAAGTCTAAACCAATCTGCGGAAATATTTATTCAATTTGTAATCGAATCGTTAACCACTGATGCTCGTTATTCTTAGTTGTGCGATGAATATCGGACGTCTTGCATCGCATTGTGGCTCGTGGAGCTTGGTTAGGTTATAGTTAGTATAATGACACACCCAAAATAGTGCTGGCCGGTTGAACATGGTTAAACAATATACAGGTAGGTAATGTCTGGTGTGCTCGAGATCCACATGCATTTCTCTTAATTTGTTACAGCCTTCTTCAATCAGAATCTTGAAGAAGGCTGGATGGCCAAAATGTCATCAAATAAAGAGAAATGCACATGGAGTATGAGTGTGCAATGCGACCATCCAGAGTTTCCGGATGGTAACCGCAAGGTCGCTAGTTCGAACCCGGGCTCCCTCAGAGTTAAGAGTGTCAAAGTGTCCTTGGGCAAGACACTGAACCCCTAATTGCTCCTGATGTGCTGGTTGGTGTCTTGCATGGTTTCCGCCGCCATTGGTGTATGAATGGGTGAATGTAATGCACAATCTATGTAAAGCGCCTTGGATAAAGGCGCTATATAAATGCACCATTTACCATTTTACTCCAAAGTTTGGAAAAGTTTCAGTCCGCTAAAAGTATATATACTGTATATATATATATATATATATATATATATATATATATATATATATTAAAGGGCTTTTTCTGCCTTTATTTGATAGTGTACAGTAAACTCACAGGACAATGGGGGGGAGAAAGAGATGGGGAGTGACGAGTGTCGATCCCACGACACGCTGTCTAATCTGGCTGGTTAGCAGCCTATAGGTGCCCGGGGCCGCTAGGCCGGACCGGGCCATAAAACAATGTCTGTGCCCTCTCGGCACGGTCCTTCCTGATCGGTCCAGCGGTTGGTGAGATTAGCTTCCGGACACACAGACAGACAGACACGCACACAGTCCCTTTTCTAGACTGCTCGCCTCTGAGGAGCCACGACGTAAAAGAAAAGGTCATATAGAGCTGTGATTTTCTTTATCTGCAGTGGATATTGTGTAAAACTCCAGTCGATCAGCAGCAATCATGAAATTGGATGCTGTACCCAGCAAGCACGGTCAGGACCTGGATGAATCAGTGACGTCTCGATTGGGGCCAAATCAAGTCAAACCAAGACTAGTCACATCTGGCCCAGAATATCACCTGATTTCAACCAACATACATTTTGCCCACTAAAACGGACGTCCCTGGATGAATCAGAGAGAGTCTGATCGAGGCCAGATCAACTTAAGTCATATCATAACTAGTCAGATCTGGCCCAGAATAAGCTATATTATTTAAACTGGTGAAGACGTCCTGGAAATGACGTAAGGATCATCCCCATATGGGCTGTGATCTGGCCTAGTCCTGAACGTCACCGGAGTCACCGGAGGACGTCATCATGACGTCATTTGGCTTGCTGGGTAATGCAGGATGCTCTCTGAAGGTACATACAGATCTGCTGGAAATAATGAACAGGCATCTTCTGTTTGCAATTAACCCATTTTGGACTGAGGTCGATTAAAAAACAAAAGGATTCAAAATCCTAACATTTTTCTGAAAAAGTACCCATGTTTCTATGTCAGTGCTGGTGCTCAACCTTTTTCATGACAAGGACCCCCAGAATTATCTCTATTGGGCCACGGACCCCCATCTCAAAATATGTAGTTCCAGGGAGGGACCCCCCAGAAGCCAATATTTTAGTTACATTTTTTCGCTCTGAAATATATATTCAAAGATTTGCGCCACATTTTCACGACTTTTCAAAAAATAGCAGACCTACAAGCTCGTAGCGCGCCACTCGGTGGCGCGCTACGAGCTTGTAGATCTGCTATTTTTCAATAGCTAAAGCATGACAATAATGCTTGAAACACCAAAAGGGGTTCCCGCCCAAAATGGGTTAAAACTAAATGTTATCCAACGGACTCCAGAAAGGCTCTCGTCGTCCCCGTCCGTCACCACTGATTTGTATCAAATGGAGTCAAGCTACAAAAGAATCATCATATTGATATCACAGCTGTAACAGTCACAACATTGAAAAAGTCCATCCGTGGTACATGTTTTTAAGACAGGACGAGAAAGCTCAGGAGAAAGAAATACTGTATTAATATTGAAGACAGAGAAAAAGATAGGGGCACTCAAGAAAGAAAGTTTCATTAGGACATGCCCCTCCATGTCCTGAAAAAGACCACTGAGTTTAACCCATTTTGACCCGAGATCAGATTCTAAAAATGTCTTCTACATCCTGACAGTTTTCTTAAAAAGCTATGTTTCTATGTCAGTGGTTCTTTTTGAGTGGTGCAACCACTCCAAGGAACAGCAATGTCCGTGTTCAACTATGTTTGTTTGTGTGAGTGTGTGTGTGTGTGTGTGACTATGTGTGTGACCAGTACCAATGAGCACCAAAAGTGGCACTGTTGTGCCAGAAACAGAGAGAGAGAGATCGTGTTAGAACCAAAAGGAACTGAAATTGGAACGACACAGAGAAGAAATTGGAACGATACAAATTGGAACGATACAGAGAAGAAATTGGAACGATACAGATAACTAATAGGAACTGAAATTGGAACAATACAGAGAAGAAATTGGAACGATACAGAGAAGAAATTGGAACGATACAAATTGAACGATACAGAGAACCAATAGAGGGGAGTTGCACCACTCAGTTCACACGGGTGTGATTTTTACTTTGACAAATTGCTTTAATAAAGGCTTTTTTGAGTGGTGTAAACCACTCCTACAACTGGCTTTGTTGTGCAGAAAAAATTAGCATGGTTGCTATGTTCACCCTGTTCACCCGGGTGTGATTCTTAGTCTGTGCAGAAAAAATTAGCATGGTTGCTATGTTCACCCTGTTCACCCGGGTGTGATTCTTAGTCTGTGCAGAAAAAATGAGCATGGTTGCTGATGTTCACCCTGTTCACCCGGGTGTGATTTCTTAGTCTGTGCAGAAAAAATGAGCATGGTTGCTATGTTCACCCTGTTTACCCGGGTGTGGATTTAATTACGTCAGACATGATTTCATTACGTCAGACAGGCTATATAAGACCTTACACCACTCAGTTCACACGGGTGTGATTTATTTTATATACACCTTGCCTCCTGGCGTTTCTTGGGTGACTGGGTCTTTTTCTCTGTTTTCACATACTGTATGTATATTCAAGGGCGATGATTTAAAGCACAGCGCAAGTTACAGTAACACTCAGGGAAAACACGGTGCCTACATTCTGTACTGTACATCCAAAGCTCGCAGCTCGCGCCACAACATGTCCGATCAAAAGGGAGATACTGAAATCTAAACGCAGAGGTTCCTCAACTTCAGGTGGAAGATGTTACCCCTTAACCCATTTTGGGCGGGAACCCCTTTTGGTGTTAGCATTATGTTATGCTTTAGCTATTGAAAAATAGCAGATCTAAAGCTCATAGCGCGCCACTCTACGAGCTTGTAGGTCTGCTATTTTTGAAAAATCGTGAAAATGTGGCGCAAATCTTGAATATATTCTTTCGTTTAGTTTTTAACTCAAATCTTTGCTTCTGGGGGGGTCCCCTGGAACAACATATTTTCAGATGGGGGGTCGGCGGCCAATTACATGTATTTTTGGGAGTCCTTCACAAGAAAATGTTTGAGAACATAGAAACATGGGTTTTTCGAGAAAACTGTCAGGATTTAGAAGACATTTGTAGAATCGTCCTCGGTCAAAATGGGTTAATAAAGATTATATAAGAGGAAAGACTGGAGAGAAGAGAGAGAAAGCTTTGGAATGCACTGGCTCTCACTTTCAACCACCACCTTTCCCCCTAATTGAACCCATGAGCGATCTGAGGCTGTGGGCTGGTCTCTCCGCTCACAGAGTGGCTCCATTTCCTCCAGAGTGGATCTGAAGCTCTGGGCTGGCCTCTCCAGTCACAGAGTGGCTCCGTTTCCAATGTGTTTTCAAAGGGGGTTGGGGTGGGGGACAGAGACTGCAAAGTCTCTTGACGAGAAACACTGGTCATGGTTTGCTACGTCAGCTTATTTATCTTGTCTATCTAATGATTGTTTTATTGTTCTTTACGTTTATTCCAATGGCAATCAGTGCCATAGAATGTTTGTTCAGTAACAAGTGTCTCCATATCTTATACGTTCCATACTGTCACACGGCAAAAAATAGCTGTTCTACAAGCCCAAAGTGTTGTGTCGTAAAGCTTTTTGAGCTTTGTGTGTAGATATTATTTATTTTACAACATTTTGGAGAAACAAATGATGGTGTCCCGCAGTGGAATGTGAGGGCCTTCCATGGGCTGGGGGGGGGGGGGCCTTCATGGGGCTGGGGGGGGTTGTGAGGGCCTTCCATGGGGTTGGGGGGGGGGGGGGGGGGGGGTTGTATAAATATGGGGGGGGCCGTCAGTGGAAGTTTATTTGGTTTTAACACCTCTAACGTCGACGAGGGCTGCACTGTTTGGCAGAACGGTGTCTGAAAGGGGGAGGGAAAACAGAACGGCATGATGCTAAGCATATAAAACAGTGTCCAGCTGGACCTCGCCTCGCGGCACCGAGCAGTGAATGACAGAGTCCAGGGCCGGAGGAAAGGCCATACCGCTGGGGACACCTCGCCGGAGACTGGGATCTGACTCACTCACACAGTACAGTTAAGCTATGAGAATGTCCAGGAAAGCAAATTATACGCTTTTTTTTCCACAAAACACTGACTCACAAACCATTACTTCAGGTTAAGACTAAGAGTTATGAGCATGTCAACAGACACTGGCGACAGCGTGCCATCAATTCGGACAGTCAAATTCTCTGTGACTGTAACTGAAACTGATCATTATTTACAACTTTGTAAAGTCTGTATTTTGAGAATGGAGACATAATATTTTTGTTTTTATGAAACAGACACAAAACACAGAACCATGCTACTAGTAATTTAAGCATTGTGGAGAGGTTGATTCAACGTCTGCCAATATTGTAAGTCAATATAAAAGAAACATCGACACACTTGTGTACCATACATGAGATAGGCTGTCCAGATATATGCTCATCTGGACAGCCTTTCTAAATTAGCTTTGTAGTTAATCTGTGTTTAGATGAATGTGTTGTAAAATCAGCCAACTATGACATTGTCGCTTTATCTCCACAATTCCATCTTTTTTTATGATATGACATTTTGGGCTTTTGGTTAAAAGGAAAACACGGACACCAGAGGACGAAGCGTGCTCTTGTTTCCAATGCAGCTGTATTGCATTTGTTGTATCAAAGTCAAATCTTTTAACACAATCATGATTATGGTCACTCAGTTGGTCATTACTCTGTGTAAGATTACCATCTAGAATCTAGATGGGATCAAAACTATAATGGAAAGGTAACGGAGAATATCCAGGAAAATGCAGCATGAGGTAATGCAACTTCGACAATCATCTAAGCCATGCGTGTGTTGTTGTAAATGCGTTTAAGACATTTTGGGCGGGAACCCCTTTTGGTGTTAGCATTATGTTATGCTTTAGCTATTGAAATAGCAAATGGCAGATCTACAAGCTCGTAGCGCGCCACCGAGTGGCGCGCTACGAGCTTGTAGGTCTGCTATTTTTTTAAAATCTAAGAACGACTGACATAGAAACATGGCTTTTTCAGAAAACTGTCAGGATGTAGAAGACATTTTTAGAATCTGATCTCAGGTCAAAATGGGTTAAGTACAAATACAATAAATGGGTACTGGTTTTGTCTTTAGACGAGCGCCAAATGAGGGAAACAAAAGAAATACTGAATTACGTACGAGGATATTAATCAGAGAGAGAGAATTAGAACCTCAACATACAGTTTTCGAACCTCAGAGTTGACAAATAGGCTTATTACTCCCATATGGTTGGTAGGGAGACAACCAATACGGAGAATTGAAAACATATGTCAACATCTCAGGAGGACAAAGCCATGTGCACTGGAGACGTACATTGCGAAGCAGTGATCAGTTGGAAAGAGCAGCCAGTGACAAACGTTGAGCTAAATGTCCGGACACAAGAGTGGTGTTCCTCCAAATGATTTCACCTTCAACTCAGTGATACAACAAATCAACAGCAGGATGGACCTTCACACAATTGTGTTTCTTTTGTGCGATATAAGGGGCTAAGGAAAGACATTTAATTTTACATTCCTGTACTCAATCACGTTTCAGATGAAAACTGCTGCTTTTCCGGACCGTGTGTGCAGATACATTTAGAGAGGGGTGCCTGCCAAGTGATTAGTGGAGAGGAAGGGGGTTCAGATACATTTAGAGAGGGGGTGCCTGCCAAGTGATTAGTGGAGAGGAAGGGGGTTTATGGGGAAGAGGTGAGGATTTACTGTATGCAATGAGGTATCGAGTGAGGGTAAAGGTCTCAAGTTTTTGTTTTGTCCCATGTCTCTCTACAGTACTTGTTAACACATTGAGAGCCCACGCAAAACTGCCCAAAAATCACTTTCACCTAGAAAATCCATTCACATTTTTTATAATTCAGCTGACTGTGGAGACACATGCTGGAAATGTTTTATAGTTTCTGAGTTATTTAATTTAAACGCCAAATGCATTCTCAATGGCGAAAACACAAACTTTGGCACCACGTATAAAAAAAAAAATCATTGTTTAGATTTTTTTTAATAAAAAATAAATATATCCACAGACGTCTTGGGCTATGCACGTGCGGTAATACCCACAAAATGTGTTAACAAGGACTGGGCAATATCTATCTTGCCCAAACCCTAACCACCACTCTACAACTAAAGAAAATATAGTGTCTGAATTATATATATATAAAATAATAATGTGATCAATGTGTTTTTGAACTAATGATTCCAGTCACAAAATGTAAATATAAATAATATAAAATAATAATAAGCCTTGGTTCATCAATGCTATCCAGCCTTCCTTCATCAGTGCTATCCAGCCACACTGATGAAGGCTGCAACGTTTGTCTCCTGTCCAAAATGCAAGAATATAAAATAGTGAAATGCAGTCTTGGTGTGTGCGACCCCTTACCGTTATCTATATGATATGTTTTTTAACGGGTAACACACCTACTGTAAGTCAGAGCGCGGTGGTCACATGAAGAGTCACAACATGGAAACGTATACATGTAGCTATGGTTTATGTGGCTTTAAGAGCTACAGGTACATGGTTGGCTTTGTATTGTTTAGTAAAGTCCTTGGGAAATGTACAGTAACGTTGGCAGGATGTCAAAAGTACCCCACTGGCCAAGTGGTCCAGGCACATGCCACATACGTATAGGCTCTGGCCTGACAGCATGTCGCGTGTTCGAGTCCCGTTCATGACGACCTTTGCTGCATGTCTCTCCCTCCCTCTTTCCTGCCTATCTTAACCCATTTTGGGGCGGGAACCCCTTTTGGTGTTAGCATTATGTTATGCTTTAGCTATTGAAAAATAGCAGATCTTCAAGCTCATAGCGTGCCACCGAGTGGCGCGCTATGAGCTTGTAGATCTGCTATTTTTGAAAAATCGAAGAACGACTGACATAGAAACATAGCTTTTTCAGAAAACTGTCAGGATGTAGAAGACATTTTTAGAATCTGATCTCAGGTCACTATCAATAAAGGAAGAAAAAACAAATATAAAAAAAGTACTTGATGCAATACACAAACAGCTTCAGTGGCACAACAATACGATCACTGTTTTTTTATGCTTTTTTGAATTAAGCTACAAAAAAACACTATTTCCATGATATCTGGGGCATTGAGTTACAGGTACACAGTTGCCATTGTACTGCTTAATAAAGTCCAAAACATATAATGCTGGCCAGTTCTCAGCAGTCCTTGACCGCACGAGACCGCACGATTGAAGCCACATGATGTATTGTAAACAAATCATTTTGCTATGGTTTCTGGGGCATGGCTTTGAGAGTTACAGGTACAATGTTCCCTTTGTATTGTTTAATAGAGTCCTTGAGAAGTAGAATGTTGTCAGGTTATGTAAATCCAAAACCACACTAATGAAATGGAAGTCAGAGACAACACCAAATGCTTATTTTACTGTCTTTCTTTGAGTCAGTGTGCCCATGTTACACACTGTACTCTGTGCACACACTGTGCCCCTCTTGACACAGGAGTCCACTTGGTTTCCGATTCATCCATTTGTCAGGGAAGCTTGCAGCTCGCAATGAGAACGGAAAATAAAATACACAGGCAAGGCAAATCTGTCACAGACATTTTCTATTTTGTTTGTGTTAGCTAGAAATTCTGTGCAGATGAAAAGCATGATTGATCCAACCATTTTCTTACAGAGCTGGTCAGAGCACACAATCTCTCCTCCGACTGTAAGCGTAACATCCTAACAGTCCTCAATGAGACACTTCTTATAGTTATACCCACGTGAAGAGAACAGGAGCTAGGGCTGGCAAAAGTATTACATAATTGCTTGATCGACATAATCATAATTATTTTTTGAATAATTGTGTTGTTGAAAAGTATTGAAAATATCTACTGGTAACTTGTACTGTAGATCAGCTATTTCTGAACATTATTTAATCCATTTTGACCTGAGATCAGATTCTAAAAAAAATTCTTCTAAATCCTGACAGTTTTCTGAAAAAGCTATGTTTCTATGTCAGTCGTTCTTCGGTTTTTCAAAAATAGCAGACCTACAAGCTCGTAGCGCGCCACTCGGTGGCGCGCTACGAGCTTGTAGATCTGCTATTTTTCAATAGCTAAAGCATAACATAATGCTAACACCCAAAATGGGTTAAAGTATAAAATTATTAAATGCATAGTGCATTATTCATTGACTATTGGCACCGGTCATTGTCTGTCATTTCTTAGTATATTTAAGTTATGTGCCTGCCCTGCAAATGATTTATATGATTCCAAAAAGCAAAATGACATCATTAATCACAATTATTTACACAGCAATTAATCGTCAGCTAAAATGTCGTGACAGTCCAAGGAGGAGCAGGGAAAGGAAACAGCACTGCTATTCTTGCATTGGCACAGCAAGTGTCCCTAAATGGTAATATTCTATATGCAAAAAGGAATCAGCAGATTTACACTAATACCGGTAGACACTAGACAGGGCTGCAAATAGCGAGGATCAGACAGCTGTCCCTGTACAACCACCACAATAGCAGCAGGCCAGTCTGACTCATGGCCTACACAAGTGGTTACAATTAGTTTTACAACAAATGCCTTAACTTCTTTTTTTGTGAATGAAATGTTATTTCAACAAATCAGCATGGTAGAGTACTGTATGTTAACCCATTTTGGGCGGGAACCCCAATTGGTGTTTTAAACATTATGTTATAATTTAGCTATTGAAAAATAGCAGATCTACAAGCTCATAGCGCGCCACCGAGTGGCACGCTATGAGCTTGTAGGTCTGCTATTTTTGAAAAATCTTGAAAATGTGTCACAAATCTTTGAGGGTGACCCCCATCTGAAAATATGTTGTTCCAGGAACAACATATTTTCAGATGGGGGTCAGCGGCCTATTACATACATGTTTGGGGTCCTTTTGACATGAAATATTGAGCACCACTGATACAGAAACATGAGGTATTTCAGAAAACTGTCAGAATTTAGAAGACACTTTTTAAATTTCGACGTCAGGCCTAAATTGGTTAATACAATATTATAGCTAACACAACTGCGGTGGGAACAGCAGGGAAATACGACTGTCTGTCACTGCTCTTCTATTGAGACATGTTGTGATCCTGTGGTCTGGAAGGACCACTACTGTGATCCTGTGGTCTGGTAGGACCACTACTGTGATCCTGTGGTCTGGAAGGACCACTACTGTGATCCTGTGGTCTGGAAGGACCACTACTGTGATCCTGTGGTCTGGTAGGACCACTACTGTGATCCTGTGGTCTGGTAGGACCACTACTGTGATCCTGTGGTCTGGAAGGACCACTACTGTGATCCTGTGGTCTGGAAGGACCACTACTGTGATCCTGTGGTCTGGAAGGACCACTACTGTGATCCTGTGGTCTGGAAGGACCACTACTGTGATCCTGGGGTCTGGTAGGACCACCACTACTGTGATCCTGAGGTCTGGAAGGACCACTACTGTGATCCTGTGGTCTGGAAGGACCACTACTGTGATCCTGTGGTCTGGAAGGACCACTACTGTGATCCTGTGGTCTGGAAGGACCACTACCGTGATCCTGTGGTCTGGTAGGACCACTACCGTGATCCTGTGGTCTGGTAGGACCACTACCGTGATCCTGTGGTCTGGTAGGACCACTACTGTGATCCTGTGGTCTGGTAGGACCACTACCGTGATCCTGTGGTCTGGTAGGACCACTACTGTGATCCTGTGGTCTGGAAGGACCACTACCGTGATCCTGTGGTCTGGTAGGACCACTACTGTGATCCTGTGGTCTGGAAGGACCACTACTGTGATCCTGTGGTCTGGTAGGACCACTACTGTGATCCTGTGGTCTGGAAGGACCACTACTGTGATCCTGTGGTCTGGTAGGACCACTACTGTGATCCTGTGGTCTGGAAGGACCACTACTGTGATCCTGTGGTCTGGAAGGACCACTACTGTGATCCTGTGGTCTGGTAGGACCACTACTGTGATCCTGTGGTCTGGAAGGACCACTACTGTGATCCTGTGGTCTGGTAGGACCACTACTGTGATCCTGTGGTCTGGAAGGACCACTACTGTGATCCTGTGGTCTGGTAGGACCACTACTGTGATCCTGTGGTCTGGAAGGACCACTACTGTGATCCTGTGGTCTGGAAGGACCACTACTGTGATCCTGTGGTCTGGAAGGACCACTACTGTGATCCTGAGGTCTGGAAGGACCACTACTGTGATCCTGAGGTCTGGAAGGACCACTACAGTGATCCTGTGGTCTGGAAGGACCACTACAGTGATCCTGTGGTCTGGTAGGACCACTACAGTGATCCTGTGGTCTGGTAGGACCACTACTGTGATCCTGTGGTCTGGAAGGACCACTACAGTGATCCTGGGGTCTGGGAGGACCACTACTGTGATCCTGTGGTCTGGAAGGACCACTACAGTGATCCTGTGGTCTGGTAGGACCACTACTGGTTGACAAGTGGTATTGCCTGAATGTCAAAATGTAATTTCTCCCCTCAGCGAGCACGCCAGGGGTCTTTCTGACTATTGGTCTTTCTGACTAGTGGTAAAAATGTCAGCACCTGCGCGGCGAGGGATATATTTTGTCATTATGATAAACAGCAAAAATAGCCACTCTACAAGTTTCTCCCTTGATGACAGAATACATGGTCACTGTCACGTGGAAACCTTGTATGTCCAAAACTGTTAATAATAATAATAATTTAGTCAATTTGTAAAATGTATTTAATCACAGCACAAGCTCTTGTTAATACTATTCATTGGTCCAATATTTACAAAACCCACAGATACTGTACAATTAAACACTTTCACTTTCCAACTTTCCAGATTCTTTTTGGAAAGAATTTCCAAGCTCACAACGTCTCATGAGCTTGTAGATCGGCTATTTTCGATGCTTTTGTGTGACAATTTTGAACGATGAAGTAGGGCTTAAATTTACGGGGGGGTGTGTGGGCGGGGGGGGGACATTAAAGGTTGAATTGTGGTAATACAAGGTTTCTTCCGACAGCAACGACAGACATGTAGCATCTTGCTTTGACCTTCTTGTGAAATGCTGTCGTGCAAATTGTCCAGAACTCCCCAGAATTAGACCCGTTCTGTTCTCAACCACCTCTTCGTTCTCGTTTCACGGTAACAACAATGTAATTATAACGTGTTTGCTAAACTATTTCTTTGGGGGAAAAAGTGTTTGCAAACCAGGGTTATTAAAGTTAACCTCATAAACCCTGAAAACCCATGAAAAAAGGAGGGGGTATAGCAGCAGAACCCCTGGGTGACTCCGGTCAACTAAGTATATACTGTACTGTAGTGTTAAACCCATTTTGACCTGAGATCAGATTCTAAATATGTCTGTTTGAAAATGACAGTTTTCTGAAAAAGCTATGTTTCTATGTCAGTCGTTCTTCGATTTTTCAAAAATAGCAGACCTACAAGCTACGAGCTTGTAGATCTGCTATTTTTAAATAGCTAAAGCATAACATAATGCGCCTAACACCAAAAGGGGTTCCCGCCCAAAATGGGTTAAGTGCAAAGAATAAAACTAAAGGGAAAAATGTATTTGTTTGTTATTTTTTTTTAAAGAAAATGTGCAAAACTAACTAAAACTAAATGGAATTGTATGTAAAAAAAGATCACATTTGTTTTAGATTTGACACCGTCATGTGTCATGATTCCTTATTCAACCTTTTTTAAGCTTCTATAATCAAGTCTTTCCTTACAATGCCTGAAAAACTCAAACTAAGAACTAAGTAAACTAAACTGAAACACTCCTTAACAATATTCATTAACAGTAATGAACATTTAAAAACCATACAGTAGTAACTCTGTTGCAAAACCTATTTTATTGAGATGCTTCTTACTGTATGTGCAAAGTAAAAATCATATCAGCTGCCAAAAAACCTTCATTGGCACACTTATTCCACACTTAAGAGTACATACAGACATTGCACACCTCTTTGGCATGTAAAGACACACTTTTACACCAGAAATGGACAGCCCTGAGGACGTAATAACAGCTGTCATTGACAGGCGTTAAGTCAGGTAAGGAGGTATGGGGTTAATTGCATACATGCAAACCCCTGGTTTTAGCCATAAAAGTGGCAATCACCACACAAGCATTACAAGTTGTAAACAAAGCGTGTCTTCCTATAGCCTGATTTATAGTTAGTTGTGTGCCAAATAGCAGCTCTATTAGCTCACAATACAATGTTGAATGTGATGCAGTGTGCGCTTGTAGATCGGCTATCTTTGCATTCAACATTGGCTTGCAACTAAGTCTGTGTTTTTGACAGGGCATGGGTCAAAAAGAGATCGAAGAACGACTGACATAGAAACATAGCTTTTTCAGAAAACTGTCATTTTCAAACAGACATTTTTAGAATCTGATCTCAGGTCAGAATGGGTTTAACACTACAGTACAGTATATACTTAGTTGACCGGAGTCACCCAGGGGTTCTGCTGCTATACCCCCTCCTTTTTCATGGGTTTTCAGGGTTTATGAGGTTAACTTTAATAACCCTGGTTTGCAAACACTTTTTCAACAATTTTTTACACTCTCAGAATTAAATTTAATTTAATTCCGGATTTGGCTGTTGTAGAAAAAGGGTTCTGTTCAGATGGGGAGCCTTTGTTTTTGTTCCTCTGCACCTTCTGTTGCTCTTCCAGGCGCTTTGGGGGAAAGAAGGGGAAAAAACACCATCGCCCTGAAACCTTCAACACCTGACAAGGAGAGTAGACACAGGGGCCGAGCCATTAGGAGAGAGAGAAAGTGAGAGAGGAGGAGGAGGAGGAGGCGAGGTGGAGGGGCAGGAGAGGAGGGGTGGAGGGGCAGGAGAGGAGGGGTGGAGGGGCAGGGGAGGAGGGGTGGATGGGCAGGAGGAGGGGTAGGGTGGGGTGGGGTGGGGTGGGGTGGGGAAGGCCCCTGCCTCCACCCAGGAGGTGGGTGGGGGTCAGCAGCACAGTGACTGGTGTGCACCGGCAGAGAAAAGGGGGAGGAACCCACGTGCTAGAAAATATTTAAGATGCACCAGGCAGAGCAGAGCTTTAGTGAGGAGACAAGACAGAGAGAACGGCTGGTCAACACAAGGCTACAAGAGCTTCTACTGACTGAGGCAGACAGAGCTCCATTCTTCTGTTCTGGGACCTCCAGCACAGCACAGCAGAGTACCTTCTACTGGGATCCACCACTTTTAAACACAGCGAGCCAAAGAAAAAAAACAGAACATTTCTGACGTAGTTGGCTAAAGATCTAGATTTTTTTTTTCTCGCTTACAAAATGGCAAAAGTACATTTGAGCGCATTGGCTTTAGGGATCACGCTGCTCCTGATGGTCGAGACGTGGGCACAGCAGAACCCCAGGAAGAGACAGGCGCTGCCCAAGCCATCCAAGAATCATTGCTGCGATGACGTACGCTCCTTGAAGGTGCAGGTGGCCAATCTGACCAGCATTCTGGAGGAGATGAACCGCAAGCAGGAGACGGACTTGATGAACGTGGTGAGGCAAATGATGGACTTGGATAAGCAGAACCGGCAGCAGGAGGCCCGTGTCACAGAGGCCGAGAGCAAGTACTCGGAGATCAACAACCGCGTGGAGATCATGCAGCTGCAAGCTGCTCAGTCCGTGACCCAAACCTCGACAGGTGAGCCCACCGCTTGGCCGTGCAGCTGTTAATGCAGCAGGTGTTAAAGCCGCAAGCTAGTAGGTACTGCCCGACACGCAAAGCTTTACAGAAAGCAACTGTGGCAATTAGATTCCATTGAGAAGTTATTTCACAGCACTTTGTGTGAAAAGTGTTTTGACTAATAATTCGGCAAAGTAATGACTGTGAAAACTTTACCAGTTCCACATGGCAAAACAGATCCTGCTCCCAGTCACGCTACCCCGCCTCTTTCCTTCTTTCACGTCTGTTCGACATCTGCGACCAGATGCACTTTCCAGGTGTGCAGGTCCTACCGGTGGTTTCTCTGTATGCATGCAGCGCACAGCCATAATCCCCTTCAAAACCAGAGGAAATTTGTCTGAAGCTTGGAAAGTCCTCCTGTCTTTAACGACCAGTCAGTAAACTTTGAAGCTTTGAATGACCATTTCACCTCTTCAAGAAGTTTGTGGAGTGTGGGCTGAAATGTACTACAAGATCTTCTATCATTATTATTAATATTTATTTATGATTTATGGACACACCGCCGAGATACTATAACAAGTTATCCCACAGAAATAATAATTCAGACAAACCATTAATTTCACTGGAATGGGATGCCGTATACAGTATTGTCACAACTAATCTGACAAAATAGGCAAACAATGTCACGTGCAAGACAACGTACATATATATTAGCCACTGGAAAGCTATAATCACGCTTGCAACGCTTTGAATCACAGGCACCAGACAGGCTGATAATATAGATTACAGTGTACACACTTGTCTGGGCTGCTCTGAGGCAGCCAAAAGCCATCATTTGGAGCCGCAGAGCCCCAGTCTGGTGGGCTGTCAATAAAAGACCACCTCTACCTAAAGCCAACATCGACTCCATCAGTCATCTCCACTCTAACAAACCATTAATCAGCATTGGCTGCTGTGGAGAGGACTTAACCAGCCATGGCACGGTTTATTATTTTAATAGCCAATTAGACCTGGTCCTGCAGCCCCAACTTTATTGTCACTGGCAGAAGAGATCACCGAATAGGGGCTTTTTAAAATGACAGAGACACTGTGCAGACAGGAAAAGCAGGCCAGGGAAGAGAAGAGAAGTTAAGATTAGAGTGGAGGTTTTTTCACGTCAGACGCTGTACTCTTTCACTCACACATGCTTTTCTTCCCTCTATTGTGCACAGTAAAACTCTGAGTCGTATTTCAATCCATATATAACTCAGAGAGTGTATACACATGTACCCAAATGGACCCGGTTTGTACACTCTCAGAGTTAAATGAGCACCGCACATTTTACAGTGAGGATTCCAATAGTAGCCAGTGATCTCATAGCCCTCCTAATGGCATCGCCATATGATACCATGCCATGGAACCTAAACAATTTCCTTCTGTTTTGAACTCACTGGCTTTTTGAGCAGGGAGGGACACATTCACAACTGTCCCCTTACTTGAACATTATTATGTAGGTACTTATTAGGTGACTGTGATTAAAATCTCTTTTCTTTCTTTTTTACATTTGTCTCCCCTCCCCGTAGATGCCATGTATGACTGTGCGTCGCTGTACAACAGAAACTACAAGATCTCTGGAGAGTACAAACTGCCTAAGGATGAGTTCCTGGGAACCCCTGAGCTGGATGTAAGTCGGAGCCTTAACCTGAAAAGCCTAATTATTAAAATCAAAGCCTAATTTAAATGTAAATTAAAATTAAAGCCTAGTTTATACTTCATCGTGGGTGAAAAATGCAAATGCACTGCATCACAAGATTCCTTATTTTTGTCAAGAAGTAGTCATTAGACAAAGTTTGAATAATTAGGCTTAAGCTCCTTTGGGGTTCTTGTTGCTATGTACAGTATATAGCAACATAACATTTTTGTTTTTCTGCAGTTTTTAGCAGCATAACATTTTTGTTTTTCTGCAGTTTTTAGCAGCATAACATTTTTGTTTTTCTGCAGTTTTTAGCAGCATAACATTTTTGTTTTTCTGCAGTTTTTAGCAGCATAACATTTTTGTTTTTCTGCAGTTTTTAGCAGCATAACATTTTTGGATTTTTTTTCTTTCTTCAGTTTTTCAGAAAACTTAGGTCAGGATCTAGAAGGTGTTTTTAGGTATTTTAAGGTAAAGAAAAGCAATAAGGTACAACCGCACACTGTGTATTTGCTCGGCACTAGAGTATTGTCTTATTTAATGAAGCAACGTTTCGGTCACTAGGGACCTTCCTCAGGCATGATTTTAAGGTAGAATGTTAGGCTCATCAGCTCAGGAACTTAAAGAACAACTGGATTCCACTGGTTCCAGGTGTTCTGTGACATGGAGAGCGGCGGTGGAGGCTGGACGATGATCCAGAGGCGCAAGGTGGGCCTGACGTCGTTCAACCGCGACTGGAAGCAGTACAAGAATGGCTTTGGAACCATCCGTGGGGACTTCTGGCTGGGCAACGACCACATCTACCGTCTCACAAGACAGCCCAGCATGCTCAGGATAGAGATGGAGGTATGTGCGTGTTTGTTTGAAGCTGTCCCATCGCTAAACTCACACTCGCAAACCTTTCCTCAAAGGCAAAACAATGTCCTTTCAATGTCTGTATTCTCTCATGCACACACTTTTAATAACCAATGAACTTGATCTCTAAACCAGCCTCTTGTCATTCTTTCCCCCGATGCAGGACTGGGAGGGCCAGACTCGCTTTGCAGAGTATGGCTATTTCACCATCAAAAACGAGCTCAACAGCTACAAGCTCTTCATCGCCAACTACAGCGGGAACGCCGGAGACTCCCTGCGCTACCACAACAACACCAACTTCAGCACCAAGGGCAAGGACAATGACAAATGCGTGGATGACTGCGCCTCGCTGCGCAAAGGTTAGCAAAAAAGTGATAAATACCACATTTTGAAGTTCGGTGGTTCCCCCCACTGCACGGTAAACTCCTAACTCTGAGGGTGAACAAGTTAAATGTGTTGGCCTGTCAAGATTTAAATGAATACTGCAATTGAGGATTTTATAGTGTGGCGAACAGTAATTAAGACTAATCTTGGTCCTATCTTTGTCACAGGTGGTTACTGGTACAACTGCTGCACTGACTCCAACCTCAACGGCGTGTTCCATCGCTACGGCCAGCACACCAAGAACTCAGACGGGATGACCTGGTACGGCTGGCACGGGCCCAACTACTCCATGAAGAGGGTGGAGATGAAGATCCGACCGACCAGTTTTCGGCCCTAAAGAGCTTCAGACATTATAGGACCCCCAGGATGAGAATGATACTGTCCGTGCAGCAGTTAGGAGTTGTTCTGTCATGTTTCGGTGGTTGAATGTTGTGTCTTGTGTGATGTGTTTTCACCGTGTTTGATTGTAAATTGTAGTTTGTTTTTTTCGTATATTTATCGTTGAAAATATTTGTTTTTATTTTCTTAAAAGCTTACCACTATTCCATAAGGGCTAACTGGATACGTTATTCCCTCAAGTCTCAGAAGCATTAAGGTGTCAATCACAAAGCCGATCTACAAGCTCACAACGCACCACATCATGACGCATTGTGAGCTTGTAGATCGGCTATTGCCGATGTGCGGCACGGCACATAACTAAGTATAAAACAGGCATAACACAAGCTGACTACAAGCTATAGTGAGGTTATTACAAGTAATAAGACTAAAATCACAAAACATCTATCAGTGTTGTGAATTACTGGAATGGAACTAACCACCCAAACAATTTCCTATGAATTACACCACAGGTTTTATTTGTAAAAAACCTACTGTTGTTGAAAAATGTGTAATTTGTAAAATGTAAAATGTGTACAGCTCTATAATTATGTTTTATGTGATATAAAATAAACTTGTATTTTTAAGAAAACCGATGAGTTTTTTACGTATTTGCAACATTAATTAATGCCACCTTTGAAATACAGAAAACTTTTGGGGAGCTTTGACATCCAATGACAATTGCTCGTGCATTCAATGTCACACACTGCCTCAAGCTATTTGACCTCTGACAGTGTGGTGATCTCCTAACGTCCCGGGGCAAAGGTCCCAGGGCAAATAATGACATTTCAGGATATAAGACCACACACACAATTCTAACAACTGCCACCCAGTTAAACACCAGTGAACCCTGCCTTTAGTACTTAGTAAACAATAGCAGCATTTTGTTAAAAGAAAAATGGTGCTTGTCTGGGAGAGAACATAGTTGTGTCTAACGAATTGGGACATTCCAATGGTTGAATACCCAATAAGACAGAAAGGTCTACGCTAGCCTACATTTAGCTCAAACAAAGTCATAAATTCAGAATTTTAACGAGGTGCTGAACTCAGGAAGAACAGGGTCCCGAATAAAGACTGACATGTATTCATACCTCTTGCAAGAACATCTCAATAAGAATGGGCTTTTCTGTCAAGTCTAATTTGACAGTGACAAATGGCCCGGGGTCATTGTGTTCTCGGGAGCAAGCCCATCCACACAAACCCGTGGCCCCCGGAAGACCAAGCCCAACTCAATCAGTGGTGGACAAAAGGCCTGAGCTTCTCTCAGGAGGTGGAAGGAGTACACTTAAACATCCTCTGTTACACGTTAAAAGGCCTGTATTAAAAAATGTGACTTGATTTAAAGTACAAAACAACTATACTGGCATCATTTCTATCTCTGGGACCCCCAATTTATATTGTAAAATCAATGCTAATTTAACTTTGAGAGCGTAGAAATCTCTGGGTCTCTGGGTCCCCCCTGGAACTCCCTCAAGTACCCCTGGGGGTACTTGAGGGATATATAAAATTGATTTTACAATATAAAATTGATTTTACAATTTTATATTGTAAAATCAATGCTAATTTAACTTTGAGAGCGTAGAAATGGAACCAAATGGACCCGTTAGGGGCTGGGTCCCCCCTGGAACTCCCTCAAGTACCCCTGGGGGTCCCCGGACCCCACTTTGGGAACCACTGACCTGGCATATAGCATTTGGGGTCTGCACAGTGAGTCCAGTACAGCTTATGGTCCCTCAGAGGGATTCTAATGCTTCATGTCGAAGACCTTTAGCTAAGACCTCTGGCCAAAAGCAGCAACTATTTTCTATCAAGACCAACCAACCAATATGCCATCAAATAGATATCCTATCATTTATAAAGGCTCACAGTAAGTAACAGGAACCATGAATTATCTGAAATAAAAACCCATTTAGTGAAGGAAAATAAAATCCAGATTGTGGATATCCTGAATCAAACCTTCAGTATGTTTAAGTATAGCACATTCACCCGAAAGCATGCTTTAAATTTGGTCAGAACAACAACAAGGTTTAAATGGTTGCACTTAACCCATTTTGACCTGAGATCAGATTCTAAAAATGTCTTCTACATCCTGACAGTTTTCTGAAAAATCTATGTTTCTATGTCAGTGGTTCTTCGATTTTTCAAAAATAGCAGACCTACAAGCTCGTAGCGCGCCACGCTACGAGCTTGTAGATCTGCTATTTTTCAATAGCTAAAGCATAACATAATGCTAACACCAAAAGGGGTTCCCGCCCAGAATGGGTACAACTTCCAACTGAAAGCTTCACTGCAGAGTGCAAACTCCCATTAACACTCGGCGTCGTTAAATTAACACTTGGAATTTTGCTTGTTTGTTTGTTTGTTTGTTTTATTTGTTTGTTTCCATCACCAACGTTGCAATATTGCACCAATTGCTGTTGCACACAGTAAAATCCTCAGGGCTCCATTTTCGTCACAGCTAAAGCCCTTATCCCTAAACTTCTTTGCCTTTTCTTTTTACTATTTTGCAAAACATTTTTGAATAGTTCAACTAGCCAATCTACATTGACACGTTGTGAGCTTGTCGACTGGCCATGTTAACTACTCAAAAATGTTTTGCAAAATAGTAAAAAAGGCAAAGAAGTTTAGAGATAAGGGGTTTAGCGGTGACGAAAATGGAGCCCTCAGTGTTCATTCATCTGAGTGTGTGTAAATGCATACGGGTACTGGCTCCATTTATTTAGTACACTATCAGATCTACAGTAAGTGAGCACTGAGGATTTTACTGTGTAAACACTTGGATAGTAGGACCTTAACCCATTCTGGGTTAAGGTCTGTTGGTGTTTCAAGCATTATCTTATACTTTAGCTATTGAAAAATAGCAGACCTACAAGCTCGTAGCGCGCCACCGAGTGGCGCGCTACGAGCTTGTAGGTCTGCTATTTTTCAAAAATCATGAAAATGTAGTGCATATCTTTGAATATAAATTCTTTAAGAGCGAACGTTTTTAACTCAAATCTTTGCTTCTGGGGAGGTCCATGGAACAACATATTTTCAGATGGGGGTCTGCAACCAAATACAGATAATTCTGGGGGTCCTTGACATGAAATATTGAGCACCACTGACATAGAAACATACGTAGGTATTTCAGAATATTTCAGATTTAGAAGACATTTTTTTAAATTTCGACGTCAGGCCTAAATGGGTTATGGTATTGCCCATGAATCAGTCATTTTGATGCTCATTAATTCACCACTCCACCAACAGTGCTCTTGATGCTCATTAATATTATTCACCACTCCACCAACAGTGCTCTTGATGCTCATTAATTCACCACTCCACCAACAGTGCTCTTGATGCTCATTAATTCACCACTCCACCAACAGTGCTCTTGATGCTCATTAATTCACCACTCCACCAACAGTGCTCTTGATGCTCATTAATTCACCACTCCACCAACAGTGCTCTTGATGCTCATTAATTCACCACTCCACCAACAGTGCTCTTGATGCTCATTAATTCACCACTCCACCAACAGTGCTCTTGATGCTCATTAATTCACCACTCCACCAACAGTGAATGATAATAATTCTGATAAAAAGGACATCTGCTTAGGAGAAAGACACTTGGAGTGGATTTATATATAAACAATTGATATGCATTTATCCTCCCATGTAGGAGGTTCAGTGGATCTAAATCATCACACCATCACAAAGCCTGGTTTTCTTAAACGTTGTATTCCTGAGGTTATTTTTTATTCTGCAATATATATTATATATTTTTTTATGGAGGGACAGACAGTAGGCTGACAGGAAATGGGGAGAGAGATGGGGGGGAAGACATGCAGTAAAGGCTGTCGGGATTGGGAGTCGAACCCCCGGCACACTGCCAGACTGGATTACCAGCCAAGGTGCCTGGACCACTGAGCCTTAAGTTAGAATTGTACTCATAGCGGCACAGAGTGCCGCACTATGAGCTTGTATATCTGCTATTTCTTTTAGAAAATCGTGAAAATTTGACACAAATCTTGGAGCTCTGAGCATGTGGGGTTTAACAGCAGATTGACTTTTTGGGGGGACAAAACAGCGTAACTAGTCATTATGAAAGACGGATGTCTCCAAAAATAATAATAATAATTTTCGAGTGATCAAAATAAGCAATTTAGCGTAAAACCCATTGCGCAAAATGCACACGCTCAGAGCTCCGGTGCGCTGGGGCTGGAGTTATGTAATGTTTCACCTCTACCACTCATTCTTGGATATAATAACATGTTAGACAAGACTAATAATGGTGATGTCATATTGACTCCCAAAATATCGTTATGGAGTTATTTGCTTTGCTAATTTAAATTGCCCTGTCTTGAACTAGCATAGGAAACCATGCTAGTTCATGCTGCCTTTACGTATGTAGACTTTCACTATACCCTGTAAACAACATGCAATAGAACCTTTTATTTATCAGGACTGTAGCAGATTTAAATCAATCTAAAAGCGCCCAGCCCTGCAACGCACTGGGCGGGACTGCAGTCCATTTGAGAAGGATGCACTGTTGCTGAAGACGTCTGCAGACTCTTTAAGAAGGATGCACTGTTGCTGAAGACGTCTGCAGACTCTTTAAGAAGGATGCACTGTTGCTGAAGACGTCTGCAGACTCTTTAAGAAGGATGCACTGTTGCTGAAGACGTCTACAGACTCTTTACCATCTGAACAGCATACCAGACTTTATTTGAAATTCCATTTTCATGGTGCCCAGCACATTATGGCTGTGTATTTACTATAAACAGATGTTCCGGAGGCAATGACACCGAGTTCCAGCCAGCCATCAGTCAGAGCGGAGATGGAGACATCAGCATTATGGTTAAAGGAAAACACTTCACCTTGTTTCTCAATCTCCATATATCAGTCCTCACTAAAGTACGGTACAAGTTCTGTCTATTTCCTCTGTGTCTAAGAGGCTGTGGATCGGTCTAAACCAGTTGTTTGTTGTGTTGTATTTTAACTTAGTTTTATTTATGTAATCTGCCACGTACAGTATGAAGCTTGAGTGTTTTAGTTGGTTATTTGTTTGATCATTTTTTGTGATATTGTCATGTTGGTTCATTGTCATTGTTAAATGAATTGTAAAAGTGTCCTGTAAGTCCATATGGGCTGACACTCAATCTGAATTTTCATTTCGTTTCACTTCATTATTCAGACTGAAAGCCGTTCCCACGGCAGCCGTTTCTGGGATGGACGTTGCCAAAGCGGCAGTCTTCTGCGATTGGTTACCAACCAACCAATCAAAATTGTAAGAAAGCAGATGACAATGTCAATCATGTGGCTATGGCTAACCCGGTTGCTAACCAAACAGACAGTCAACGAGCGCTACTAGCATGTAAACAAAAACGGTAAAATATGTTGGATGATGATGTTTGTAAAAACCTGTTGTTTCTGTAAAGAAACTATTCATCATAGGGAGATTTAATAGCCAGATCGATACGGTCACAAGTTATCACAGTGGGGGCAGCCATGTTTGTTGTTTGACGTCATCGAGTGATGGGTTTGATGGCCAATCAAACCCAGCCGTTTATGGTGGTTTATGCTGGAGCCAGGCTATATGGGCTGAGCTTGAATAAAGAAATATCAATCAATCAATCAATCAATCAGGTCTCACACTTACAAGATTTCTCCAAATTGCAGATGTACACGCTTGCAAGCGGGGGGTTAATGCAACAACTGTGTCTACTATTATAGTATGCCAACAATCAAGCAAGAGAAAGACTGTAAATGAATTCAGCCTTTTCAACAAAGGGGTTTATATAACATACTGACCGACCCAGGCAGATCCATGTTCCTATCATTAAAATCAACCAGACATCCTTCTGATTCAAATTAGTGGTATAAATCAAATAAGACATCCAACCCTTCCTTGGGGGATCAGGACACACATCAAGTGGCTTGATCAATGGCTCTCCTCAGCTGTTCTAGGGAAAAGCAGACCCAAATGACGGCCTTGGGTTATTCACATCACCCTTAGAGCTGCTTAACCCATTCTGGACTGAGGTCAGATTCTTCTACATCCTGGCAGTTTTCTGAAAAAGCTATGTTTCTGTCAGCCGTTCTTCGATTTTTCAAAAATAGCAGACCTACAAGCTCATAGCGCGCCACTCGGTGGCGCACTATGAGCTTGTAGATCTGCTAATTTTCAATAGCTAAAGCATAACATAATGCCAACACCAAAAGGGGTTCCCGCCCAAAATTGGTTAATGACCTCAAATAGTGGAAAAGTTTAGTCGAGCATATCAGCCATTTGAAACAAGGTGGAAATGAAGCTTGACGTGCCGGTCCTGGATACGACTCAATGTAGAACACTTGTATTTTTAGTACACTGTGTGCAGACCCATGATCTAGATATCTGAGCGTAATTATTTTAGGCTCAATAATATGTTATTTATACACCGTCGTATAACAATGTGCCTTGCCGAAAATAGCCGACAAGCTACAGTAATCACAATGGATTGTGAGCTTGTAGATGGACAGTTATTTGCGATGACACCGCTGTACTACTTTTGTAGAAAAGGCTTTGGCAACGTCTCGGGACCCCCGCCCCACCCCCTCCCGACCACCAATATAAATTGACTGCTACAATAACCTTAATAATAGAGACAATACGGCCTGGGCCATGGCTCAGTGGTCCAGGCACCTTGGCTGGTAATCCAGTCTGGCAGTGTGCCGCGGGTTCGACTCCCGATCCCGACGGCCTTTACTGCATGTCTCTCTCCCCATTTCCTGTCAGCCTACTGTCTGTCCCTCTATAAAAAATATAAAATAAAAGGCAAAAGCCACAAAAAAAAAAAACATTTAAAAAAAAAGAAAAATAGAGACAATACACCATAAATAAATACTGAAACCATCATCATTAGGGAAGGTGTATGCATGTACTATGTGTACTATATGTAAATTCTTCATTTCCACTTTACAGACATTCAGTTGCAAAAAAATAATAATAATTTGGGGACCCCCCAAAATAATTTGGCGACCCCTCGAGGGGTCGCGACCCACGGGTCGAGAACCCCTATACTAGTCAACTAGTAGCAACAAGGTCGACTAGTGGATTTACTAGTCAACTAGTACCAACAAGGTCGACTAGTGGATTTACTAGTCAACTAGTACCAACAAGGTCGACTAGTGGATTTACTAGTCAACTAGTACCAACAAGGTCGACTAGTGGATTTACTAGTCGACTAGTTGCTTAATGCCCTGCGCTGTACCAGTGTTGATTTCGACGACTAAAACTAAGACAAGAAATGTTTGTCGACTACCTTTTCCCCACTGACGAAAACAACATGGAAACTAAATAAAAAACTAACCTATGACGACTAAAACTAAATGGAAACTAAATAAAAACTAACCTATGATGACTAAAACTAAATGGAAACTAAATAAAAACTAACCTATGACGACTAAAACTAAATGGAAACTAAATAAAAACTAACCTATGATGACTAAAACTAAATGGAAACTAAATAAAAACTAACCTATGATGACTAAAACTAAATGGAAACTAAATAAAAACTAACCTATGACGACGAAAACTAAATGGAAATTAAATAAAAACTAACCTATGACGACTAAAACTAAATGGAAACTAAATAAAAACTAACCTATGATGACTAAAACTAAATGGAAACTAAATAAAAACTAACCTATGACGACTAAAACTAAATGGAAACTAAATAAAAACTAACCTATGACGACGAAAACTAAATGGAAACTAAATAAAAACTAACCTATGACGACTAAAACTAAATGGAAACTAAATAAAAACTAACCTATGATGACTAAAACTAAATGGAAACTAAATAAAAACTAACCTATGACGACGAAAACTAAATGGAAACTAAATAAAAACTAACCTATGACGACTAAAACTAAATGGAAACTAAATAAAAACTAACCTATGACGACGAAAACTAAATGGAAACTAAATAAAAACTAACCTATGACGACTAAAACTAAATGGAAACTAAATAAAAACTAACCTATGACGACTAAAACTAAATGGAAACTAAATAAAAACTAACCTATGATGACTAAAACTAAATGGAAACTAAATAAAAACTAACCTATGACGACTAAAACTAAATGGAAACTAAATAAAAACTAACCTATGATGACTAAAACTAAATGGAAACTAAATAAAAACTAACCTATGATGACTAAAACTAAATGGAAACTAAATAAAAACTAACCTATGATGACTAAAACTAAATGGAAACTAAATAAAAACTAACCTATGATGACTAAAACTAAATGGAAACTAAATAAAAACTAACCTATGATGACTAAAACTAAATGGAAACTAAATAAAAACTAACCTATGATGACTAAAACTAAGACAAGAAATGTTTGTCGACTACCTTTTTCCCACTGACGAAAACAACATGGAAACTAAATAAAAACAAACCTATGACGACTAAAACTAAGACTAAATAATATATTGACAATTTCGTCAACAAATACAAACTAGACTAAAATGTTAGGAAGGGACTAGTGGACAAGAGATCCAGTATAAGTCATTTTACAGAACAACATGAAAACTAAAATCAAAACAACGTATAAATCAGGCTTAATGTTTTTTTGTAGCTCAAGACAACATCAGCTACCACCAAGACAACTACACAACTTCTGTCCACATGGTTAAAAATCACATTTGTCCATTTAACTGTGAGAGGGTAAAATGGATCCGTAACTGGAGTTACAGGAGCAAGGCTCATACAGCAAGGCTGTATAGAGCGTCGCAGTCCCGCCCCCTACCATGGCCCAGGAAATGATTCTCCGTTCATTTTCTTCATAGACATTTCAAAAAGTATTTATTTAAAGACCCTTTAAGCCTCGTACAAAGCCAACTCTTGTTGTGACAAATCATGACAACAAACACAATTTTTTGTTGTTGTTTTTCTTCTTTGTAATTATTTGTTTGGTCCAAAATATTGTGTTTGTTGTCATGATTTGTCACGACAAGAGTTGTCTTTGTACGACGCTTATAAGGTCTTTAAATAAATACGTTTTGAAATGTCTATGGGAAAAATGCATTGGGAACTATTTCCTGGGCCTGGCGTCGTCATGAAAGGGGGCGGGACTGCGACGCTCTATAGGGCTAAGCATACAGTCAAGCTCCAAGCTAAATCATGAGTCAAGCTCCAAGCTAAATCATTTGGTTTGACTTGATCCCAGTCCCTCGTACGTTTCATTCATACGGTGTACCCCGGCATGTGAACCAGGAGGAGCAGCACCGAAATCTGAACCAGGAGTAGCATCAAAGTCTGCTTTCTTTCTACTAGGACAGCGAGGGAGAGAGAAAAAAAGGAAAAAAAACAAGAGCATTTCCATCTCTTATAATGTCAAAAGAACCTTACTCCGATTGCAAACCCTGAAATTCAATATGTACGGGAAAGAAGAATAGGAAGAGAACAGGCCTCTGGAAACCATGCCAAGTTCACCTGCAAGAGGCATGAGTCAGTACCGCTGAAGTAGCAGCAGTGACGGTGCTTAGCCCATTCTGGGCCGGGAACCCCTTTTGGTGTTAGCATTATGTTATACTTTAGCTATTGAAAAATAGCAGATCTACAAGCTCATAGCGCGCCACCGAGTGGCGCGCTACGAGCTTGTAGGTCTGCTATTTTTGAAAAATCGTAAAAATGCGGCACAAATCTTTGAATATATGTGACCAGATTTGACTGAGAGACTGCCATCGCGCAAATTCCAGCTTTTCACCAGAGGAGAAAAGTTATTTTTTTAGTTAATAGCACAGGCAGACTCTTCACATACTAGAGCATGTCTGAAATAAGTGTCAGAGCTGAAATCGACATGTAAATATGAAATAAATGCTTAAACATGTAGCTAGGTGTAATGTTAGAGACCACAGAAGTGAACCTTTCAAGCCTGTTTTCTCATTTCGACGTCAGGCCTAAATGGGTTAGTGTCATAAAAAAAAGCCTAAGAATGTGTGCTTCTGATTCCTCCACGGAAGGAGAGAGAGAGAGAGAGAGAGTGGGGTTTTTTTGCGTAGCGCTTTCTGCTGTGCACCACAATGCTAGATCTTTTTTATGTGAAATCCTGAAGAGGTGAGAACCAGATGGAGGGATGGAGAACGCCGCGGCACTGCCTCCCATCATTCATCATCATCAAGGCCCTCCTGAGAAATTGAAAACAGACCCCCGGAGAAACACTATTCCAGACGCTCGCAGAGATGAAAAGGAGGCGCTCGTCCAATTAGATGCCTGGAAAACAGATTTCTTCATACGAGTGCGAGCGCAGAGGTGAGAAGAGGCGATGGAAAAGATGATTGTGGATATCATCGCTGTCGAGCAGAAACCATGTATCTCCATTCTTTTTTGTTTTTAGAATTTTTGAATATATTATTATTTTTTTGAATCCCATACATTTACTTACTATGGAATGTTATGTCATCTTATTGTATTTTGTACTTTTTGTGTTTTGTAGTGCAAAAGTAGCGAAAATAGCTGTTCAAACTGTATGAGCAGATCTGCTAGATCTGCTATTTTCACTACTTTTGAAAAGTTTGAAAGAAATTTCAGCCTCACACCTGCCCAAAATAGAGACGCCAGGTGGTAACATGTTTTCTAAATATTAACCAGCTAATGAGTAAATAACTACACTGGATGCATTTGAACGCAGGTTTTTTTTTTGTTCCTGGAAAAAATATGAATTTGGACATACAAGTTTCCACCCGACAGGGACGATATTATGAAAGCGTTATATAGGAGGAGGATGTGTGTAGACAAGCACTTCTTCATCTATAATAAAAATTAAATTTCTGAGTGGTCATCCAATGGTCCCTTCTAAGTAAAGGATTGCTATACACAAAAGCACCCGCCAACCTCAATATTTACCAAGCATGTGTAGACTACAGAAGATTAACCCATTCAGGGCTGGCGTCGCAATTAAAAAAAAAAGTTTTATAAATCATGACAATTTTCGGAAAGATTTGAGGCACATTTTAACGATTTTTCAAAAATAGCAGACCTACAAGTTCATAGCGCGCCACTCGGTGGCGCGCTATGAGCTTGTAGATCTGCTATTTTTCAATAGCTAAACTATAACAATGTATGTAACCACCAAAAGGGGTTCCCGCTCAAAATGGCTTAATGGAGGTTCAAGTAATGCATCAATTATCTGTAGAGAATTATAAAGATGCTGATCAATCTCTGTTACTATAGGGGTCTAAGGCCATTCTAACATTAGACAGACAATATTCTTTACTGTCAAGACTTGCTCATTGAGCTTTTGATCAAGATTAAAAAAAAATGCGTAGGCTGCAAATAGCTTATATATTATACAATTTGCATTTGGTTGAGTGCAAGTCAGCTTTGACTGGTGGTAGTTCACAGTTATACTTCCATAACAAGGGGAGTAATTGAGCCACATGGCTCATCGCAAACCTTGACCTTTGTCCACCAAATTGCACCACCTGTCACACACTGAGCTAACCCTAATAAATGAGGTCTCCGGGCCAGGTGTTGTGAATCCATCCATGATGATACAGTGGCCTCATTACAATAGTTTTCAGGGTCCACTAATAATGTGACATTACAGTGAATAGTATTTATTGTATTTACTATGAAATGGTGCATTTCCCGTCAGTCAGTCATGACCATATATGATGACATCACATGACATCATCAGGAATGGAGATCCCTTATATGGGAATTCCCATACAGAATAGGGTGCATTTTGCATCCCAAAATGCAGTTTATAGTTAAGGGACGCAATAAAACAACGACCTCTGCATCCACGGGATGCACTACTGTACTATTTTTTATTCTAGTTTATTTTGCTAGCTTTAGTTATAATAATACTTTCTTCTTCTGTTTTCTACATGAATATAACCACATTATAACCATATAAAATGAAATGAGAGTTAAATGCTGCAATTTGGAAAAAAAAAGAAATGGCAAAATATGACTCATAAAATGTCCCTGGCTGGGACTCATCTAAAAGACCATCCCTGCATCTCGGGATTACATTGAAACCCTATTTACATCACTGCCCATATATGGAGATCCCTGATGTCATCAATATTGGCCAGCAACTCTACATCTCACCTCAAACCCTTAGATCTCCATATGGAGCTGATCTGTTCTGACATTCCATATGTTGATCCTTCCCCATCCATCCTTCCTGTTCGATGTCTCCCTTTTGACTGATACCTTGACTGATACCTGCCCATTTAAACTCTAGAAGTTATTAGTGCAGCCGCGCCCGACAGCCTGGCGAAAACTAGAATTCTCAACGAAAACTAGAGTTCTCAACAGGCCCGAAATTAAGTCTTGGCCCTACCTGGGCCCTCATCAAACCCTGTACACTCAAGACACAGCCCCCGCTGCCACCCTTAGATCTCCATATATGGAGCTGACCTGTTCTGACATTCCATATGTTGATCTGGCTACATCAAACCCTGTACACTCAAGACACGCTCCATATATGGCCAGTACAGAATTCATTCCATATGTTGATCTGACCCCAAGCACCAGCACTCGCCCAGCAGTCTGCTGTCACCTAGGCGGATGCGTGCACGCGACCTCGCCCTTTCTCGCCCTCAGGCGTCTTACTGGTTATCATAAGAACATGATTCAATGACGAGCACAATCTCAGGTTTTGGTTAGATTTGAACAGATACTGTACACTTAAAAAGGTAATAGGCTTGATTAGCAGCACCTGCAGTAAAAGGTTATATATGAGCTACCCCTTGCTGATTCTGAGTTACAGTACAGTGTGCCAAAGGTTTTATTTCTATGCAGCAAAAATATTCAAGAAGCTCTGTGCACTGTACATTCCCTATATCCAAATGATAAAAGTAAATCATATTTCACCTCACCTATTCAGTGGTTAGTTATTCCACTGTTAACACATTTTATATTATTACCGCACGTGCAGAGCCCAAGACGTCTGTGGACGTCTTTGAAAAAAAATATATATATATATATATATATTTTTTTTTATTATTATTTTTTTAATCAAAAAAATCAAAACAATGATTTTTTTTTAATACGTGGTGCCAAAGTTAGTGTTTTCGCCATTGAGAACGCATTTGGCGTTTAAATTAAATAACTCAGAAACTATAAAACATTTCAAAGTAAAAAGTTCCAGCATGTCTCCACAGTCAGCTGAATTATAAAAAATGTGAATGGATTTTCTAGGTGAAAGTGATTTTTGGGCAGTTTTGCATGGGCTCTCAATGTGTTAAATGATTGAAACAAAACATTCCACATACAGTGGATATTGAGTCATGATCTGACAAGGACTGTTATTTCAGATCATTTTTCATAATCCATTCTATAGTCTTTGAGAAGCTAGCTGTGTAAACTATTCAGTGACGATGTATTATTCTGTCCAAGATGATTAAGCCATACGACGTTCATTCAGTCCTTGGTTTCCATGCATTAAATGTTGCACGTCAAAATATACATGACGAGGGGATTTAACCCATTTTGGGCGGGAACCCCTTTTGGTGTTAGCATTATGTTATGCTTTAGCTATTGAAAAATAGCAGATCTACAAGCTCATAGCGCGCCACCGAGTGGCGCGCTACGAGCTTGTAGGTCTGCTATTTTTGAAAAATCAAAGAATGACTGACATAGAAACAAAGCTTTTTCAGAAAACTGTCAGGATGTAGAAGACATTTTAGAATCTGAGGTCAAAATGGGTTAACAGGGAATTGAAGACATTTCATAATGATGAATAATGTCACAGCAATACAGTCATTTAGCCTGCACTCTGTCAACATTTACACTCAGTCAATGATGTGAGTGACATATGCCTGCTTTGAACAACTCAATGTCTGGCATTTGTTTTTCAGAGCCAAGTGCCACATTCCACCAATGCAGACACCAGTGAAATGGCCCTCTAGAACTTCAGGTTTTCAACTTTAAGAATGCTTAAGCGTAATGAGCTCAGCCATAAACAATCAGCCGTCAGCTGCCCATTTACTGCTACATGAACATCTACAGTATTCACTAGACCAACATCTCTTAAAGGAGAATTCCACACTACAAGGCTTTCTTACCTTTCTTTGGCTATTTCCCCTACCATAAGCCCTACATGAATTGCATTGAATGGGGCTATGGGGTGTTGTGCAAATTCGCTTATTTCCATCGCTCAATTTCTTTTTGTATATATCCTCTCTTCATAATGTAAATAATATCCCAAGCGGCACACTTTATTACTTATTTCGATGGAAATAAGCAAATTAGCACAACACCCCATAGCCCCATTCAATTCCCATTCAATTCAATGCAATTCATTGAGGGCTTATGGTAGGGGAAATAGCCAATAAGTAGTTTTTGCACAAAAAAACACCTGGACCTCTTTGATGACGACTACAAAGAAAGGTAAGAAAGCCTTCTAGCATGGAATTCTCCTTTAAGTAGAGCCTCCATTGCTGAAACTGGGAGTAATCAATTTGTTTATTTAATAAACAATTGCAATTCAATGTCTTTAGGGCAGTCCTTCGAATCTTGATGTCACCAGATGTATATGCGTAAGCAGTCTGGCAACGCAAAGACTATTTATGCACTAATAATTCACATTATCAATACTATTTAGCGTTGGCAATTAGTTATTTTAGGACACAGGATCAGGGCCCACTTCAAAATGTTGAAAGTGGGCTGCATGCATTTTGTTCTATATTGAATAAACCTGGGATCAATGGAACTAGCATAGTACTTTAAGTTCCTCTTTATCGGTATCACAATGAAAATGTCAATGTTAATAAATAGTTTTAAATTTGAACGTTATCATCATAGCATTTTGCCAATAATTTGGCACTTGCAATATCCTCACGGCCCACAGGTTGTGATAAACGTAGACGCCCTTTCCGGCTCTGGAGCGTACAGTATGTGCTCAAGGGAGGGAAAAACATTCCCCAGATTCCTTGCGAAGCACCGTGGAAGCATGAGCGTGAGTCACAGAGCGCATGTTCGGGTCTGATAAGTCCCGGAAAAGATGCGCTGTGATTGGCCAGTGATCACTTGAGTGACAGCGTGACGTAACGTGCCTTCCACACTTCCTGCGCACCTCCGTCCCCTCTTGCACACATTATGGCTCCAACGAACAGCAACGCCCAATGAGGCATCTATTTTTGAGTGGTGCAACCACTCCAAGGAACAGCAATGTCCGTGTTAACCTACCTATGTGTTCATGTGTCCGTTCACCTACCTATGTGACTATGAGCACCAGTACCAATGAGTACCAAAAGTGGCGCTGTTGTGCCAGAAACAGAGAGAGAGAGATAGTGCTGCACTGTTGCCTGCCAATGAGAGACAGAGAGGGGGGGGGGGGGGGGGAGTTGCACCACTCAGTTCACACAGGTGTGTTTTTTTTAAATATCTATGGTTGGGATGGTGTGCTTTAGGAAACTCTGTATAGTCAGTGTGTTTCGTTGGGAGCTCCTTACCTGATCAGAGACTCCAGGATCTGCGGCGAGGGACCCTTCTGGAACTCCAGCTCCTTGTAGTGCAGAGCCTTGGCATAGGCACGGCACTTGGCTGCTCTCTCGCCCAGGAGCACAATGCCGTTATCGTCTCTCAGAGGCAGAGGACCCTGACCCAGAGAAAACACAACATTTACAACAAAAGCACACCTGCTGTTGTATGTATAGTGATATTGTATAGTGATATTGTATAGTGAAATATATAGAGTGCAAAAAGACCACATTACACTACGTTGTATGTTAACCACTTAAGCCCTAATTTATACTTTGGCGTATGATGAATAGCGAAAACGTCGCATTGTGGCACATCATGAGCTTGTAGATTAACATTTCTCTTTACTATAACAACACCTAAGTGCCAAAAAAAAGGTATGCCAGGTTCAAAGTGGTTAAAAGTTTGGCTTCCACAACGTCAAATCAAACTCCATATACCTCTGCCAAGGCTACAAAAAGAACAAACTCCTGCCATGTCTCAAAGTGGCCAGTTTATAGTGGGTTTCATTGCCAACCTTGTCACTGTGCTCCATGAACTCTGCCAGGTTGAGCAGCGTCTGTGTGACCTCGGCGATGTCCTGCGAGGTCAGGGCCAGCGCGATGCTGAGGATCAGCTCGTCTTGCTGGTCCTCGCTCAGCTCCGACCAACACGACAGGAAGGCAGCGTTGAACAGGTCCCTGGAGAAGAATGACACACATACACACAGTACACACAGTGACACAGGGTCTCTTTTGATGCTATACAATGCTAAAAGTCCCTTAACAATCCCTATACCCAATAGTTAACAAACGTAACAGGCATGTTATTTTAATGAATGGTGTAGTTAATACCAGAACATAGGCCATTATTACTGTGCATTAAATGGCCAACATCGTAAACACATTTAAGCGAAGAAGAGAAATGAGAAATTAGACGTTTGCCCGGCCAGGACCCAGACTATTGAAAATAGCAGATTTTCCACTACAAGTGGAAAGTAGCAGATCTGCCTGTTGTGAGCTCGTAGATATTTTCACTACTTCTTCATTTGTTTTCAGTTTTCTAATTTAAGAATCAAGAATCAACTTTATTGTCACATCATGGTTTTAAGTAAAAGAGTGGGTGAAACTAGCAAAAGAGTGGGAGCATGGTTCCCATCGTGTCATTATTTATGGTATTAATGGAATGAAATTCATGAAATCATGAAATCTACATGAAAAATCTTGGGGACCACCGTTGTGTGGGGAGGGGGGATATGGGAGTGGTGTGGGGGGAAAAGCTTGACATTAAATCATGACTGTTAAGGGCTTCATTAATTTGTTAATTCGAGGTGAATTAAGTCAAGCCCTTAACAGTCATTATTTAACGGAGATATGCTAGTGGTCCAGAGCTCAGAAAAGATAGAGAACCACTGACCTATTGATTCCTTTCCCATGGGTGACCCCCATTAGATTGTCTTAACCTTCCATATCAAACTCATGTCATGTTAACTGATTCATCGCAACTTATGTATAAGCGAGCAGACGCAGGCCATTGATTATGGGCATGACTCAACCAGGCAGACCCATGACTCATCCAGTACACTTTCCCTTGAGATGCTAACTCCCTTTTCTGTGGAGGTTTTTGACATCAGACTTCCCAGTAACTGACCACATTGAAGCGTCATACATCACCAGGTAAATTAGTGCACTGTTTCTCAACTAGTGGTCTTCACTTTCCTACATTACTAAATGTATGGTCAGGGACCACATATGTACAATACCTTCACCTTCACGGACCACCAGTTGAAAACCCCTGAGCACTAATCAATCTCTCTAGAGCGCTAATCACAAAGATGCTAGTGAAGGACATGCTGATAATTAGTTTTGTGGAATGAGAGGGATTCTGTGTGCTCTTAGCAATTGTGGAATCTGAATACAGAGTCCCATCCCATAAAACGTGACCACTCCATTTTAAAAGCCCTATAAGGGGACTGCACAAGATCTCAGCAAAAGCCTAATTAACTGTCCCAAAGCTGGCTCTAACCACAGTCGCATGGACGGCACTCACTGAATCTTATGTCGCCATGACCTGCGAGTTGATTTATTGTCGGCTAGCTGAGCCAATCAAGGTTATTAAGTATTATTCTTAAGTGCCCGGTTTTTGAGCAGTATCCTTTTAATATAATGATCTACTCCAGTGAAGAGAATAACAGAATTGTCTGTATTTTTCCCCCAGCTCAACTATTGATTTTTGTCAGTCATGCACGTCCCTAAAACAAAGCAATTTCTGTATTAAAAAATATACTTCCCACCGTAGCACCATTGTTATTCCAAACCATTGACCATTGGGCGGCGGTGGCTCAGGGGTAGAGTGGCAAGGTTGCCTGTTCGAACCCGGGCTCCCCCAGAGTTAGTGTCGAAGTGTCCTTGAGCAAGACACTGAACACCAAATTGCTCCCGATGTGCTCGCTAGTGCATGGTTTCTTCCACCATCGGTGTATGAATGTGTGTATGAATGGGTGAATTGATGCACAATCTATGTAAAGCGCCTTGGATAAAGGCGCTATATAAATGCACCATTTACCATTTACCATTTATTGACATTACCATTACACACAATCAACAAAAATGTTTCTCGGTCGGCAAAAACTAGGCTCTGGCTCTTTCTGCAATGCATGCTGATGTTGTTCCGTTTAAAGGTGTACCAACTTTCTGTGTGTCCCAGGATGACTTTCATCCCTTTCATTCTGTGTAAGAGATCGGTTTGCAGAGCAAGCGTGCTTTTTTCAGCAACCGCCCTGCTTTAACGTTCATGAAAAACTGAACTCATTCACACCTGGAAGCCTCCCAGGAGAACCAGTCGTCCGCTGGCCATTAAACAACTCAACTCTGAACCAGTTGGAGGTTTGACTGTCAGGGCCACCTCAGTGGTAGTCGAAGTCACAGGCCTGACTTTATATACTGTTTTTTTTCCAACCGCTGCCTCACATGTTATTAACGTTTCTGTATGGCCCTCTTAAAATGTGTCAACAGAACATTCTCTATGATGTTTGAAAGCTTAGGTTAGACATAATATATATTAAATCGGACCTTAAAAAACTAAAAAAGCTGACATTTCATAATGGAAAGTACTCCTCCAGTGCGAACTGGCGTGGAACTTTATATTCATACGGGGGACACTGAGGCGCTGCCGCTGGAGCAGTCTCACTGTGATGTGAGCAGGAAGAACGGAGGTCGAGGGATGAAGTAAGGACAGAGGAACATCAAGAAGCAGAGAGTACTACTACGTACCTGGCCAGTGGGATGTAGGTCTGGGCCAGGGACCAGCATGAGGAGTACTACGTACCTGGCCAGTGGGATGTAGGTCTGGGCCAGGGACCAGCATGAGGAGTACTACGTACCTGGCCAGTGGGATGTAGGTCTGGGCCAGGGACCAGCATGAGGAGTACTACGTACCTGGCCAGTGAGATGTAGGTCTGGGCCAGGGACCAGCATGAGGAGTACTACGTACCTGGCCAGTGAGATGTAGGTCTGGGCCAGGGACCAGCATGAGAAGCAGAGAGTACTACGTACCTGGCCAGTGGGATGTAGGTCTGGGCCAGGGACCAGCATGAGGAGTACTACGTACCTGGCCAGTGAGATGTAGGTCTGGGCCAGGGACCAGCATGAGGAGTACTACGTACCTGGCCAGTGGGATGTAGGTCTGGGCCAGGGACCAGCATGAGGAGTACTACGTACCTGGCCAGTGGGATGTAGGTCTGGGCCAGGGACCAGCATGAGGAGTACTACGTACCTGGCCAGTGAGATGTAGGTCTGGGCCAGGGACCAGCATGAGGAGTACTACGTACCTGGCCAGTGAGATGTAGGTCTGGGCCAGGGACCAGCATGAGAAGCAGAGAGTACTACGTACCTGGCCAGTGGGATGTAGGTCTGGGCCAGGGACCAGCATGAGGAGTACTACGTACCTGGCCAGTGGGATGTAGGTCTGGGCCAGGGACCAGCATGAGCGCAGGGCCGGAGACGAGGACTCCTTGAGGAGCACCACACTGAGACGTCTCAGCCACTCCAGCCAGTCGTCTTTGGACACCTTCCTGGCCGCACCCCAAGCCTGGCGACGCAGGTGTTCGTTTTAACTCAAGGGTGTAAGAATATGACGGAGACGATACACACATGTCCAGCTCCAGAATCACACGGGAGTCCAACATTGGGAGGAGTCCAGTGTAGCAGCCATAAAACACACTGTAGGGACACTGGCAGTGTCCCTATGATGTGTTTTTTGGCTGCTACAAGTCAAGTATTCTACTATAGTGATCCTGAAGCTCCTGAAGGACCCCCAGTTTGATATCGCTGCTGTCCAGAAGAACTTGTATTTATTTTTATTTAACCCATTTTGACCTGAGATGAGATTCTAAAAATGTCTTCTACATCCTGACAGTTTTCTGAAAAAGCTGTTTCTATGTCAGTCGTTCTTCGATTTTTCAAAAATAGCAGACCTACAAGCTCGTAGCGCACCACTCGGTGGCGCGCTATGAGCTTGTAGATCTGCTATTTTTCAATAGCTAAAGCATAACATAATGCTAACACCAAAAGGGGTTCCCGCCCAAAATGGGTTAATTTATTTATTTACTTTTTTTGTTACTCTGGGAAACCCAATCTACACTGTAAAACCCTGTTCATTTAACTCTGACCGCTCCTATCGGTCATTTAGCTGCAGGGACGCCCTGGAACCCCTTCAAGAACCCATGGTTTCATTTAGCTGCAGGGACGCCCTGGAACCCCTTCAAGAACCCATGGTTAGTCACCAGACCCCACATTGAGAATCAGTGTTTTACAATAGATGGATGAACTTAAACACAGCAATGTGAGACCGATATGTATGGAGCTTCAAGTATAAACGCCCTTAATGTGCTACTGCTACAGTACATGTAAATTGATTCTAATTACAAAGGATCTTGGGAACATTTGTAGAGCTGGGCAATATAAATTAAAAGTGAATGAACAATAGTTATTCACTTTGTGTGTGTGTGTGTGTGTGTGTGTGTGTGTGTGTGCGTGCGTGCGTGCGTGCATGCGTGCGTGCGTGCGTGCGTGCGTGCGTGCGTGCGTGTGTGTGTGTGCGTGCGTGCATGCGTGTTTGCGTTACCTTCTGCAGGGCCGTGGTGCTGACGTGGAGCTTCTTCATAGGCCCCGCCTCCACCGGCCCGCCCACCATGGCGTCGCCCTGGTTGCCTCGCAGCTGCCGGTGCTGGAAGATGAGAGGGTCCTCCTCTTCGTCGGCCAGCGTGTAGCCCTGGTGTGACACCACATGACGACACGCAATGGGCTCTATGCACAGGACACTCACGCCATTTTGGAAAGAACTTGGGCCCCTTCCCTACTTCCTTAAACCATGGACGGGAACCCCTTTTGGTGTTTTAACTAAGCATTATGTTCTAAATGTTGTTTTTTTGTGGCCTTGTGCCTTTATTTTATATTTTTTATGGAGGGACAGACAGTAGGCTGACAGGAAATGTGGAGAGAGTTGGGGGGGTGACATGCAGTAAAGGCCGTCGGGATCGGGAGTCGAACCCGCGGCACACTGCCAGACTGGATTACCAGCCAAGGTGCCTGGACCATTAAGCCATGGCCCAGGCCTAAGCATTATGTTCTACTTTAGCTATTGAAAAATAGCAGACCTACAAGCTCATAGCGCGCCACCGAGTGGCGCGCTACGAGCTTGTAGGTCTGCTATTTTTGAAAAATCGTAAAAATGCGGCACAAATCTTTGAATATTATATTCTTTCAGAGCGAACGTCAGGCCTAAATGGGTTTTAACACATTTTGTGCCCAAGACGTCTGTGGACGTCTTGGGTATTACCGCACGTGCATAGCCCAAGACGTCTGTGGACGTCTTTGAAAAAAATATATATATATATATATATATATATTTTTTTTTTTAATAAAAAAAAATCTAAAAAATCTAAACAATGACAATTTTTAATACGTGGTGCCAAAGTTTGTGTTTTCGCCATTGAGAATGCATTTGGCGTTTAAATTAAATAACTCAGAAACTATAAAACATTTCAAAGTAAAAAGTTCCAGCATGTGTCTCCACAGTCAGCTGAATTATAAAAAATGTGAATGGATTTTCTAGGTGAAAGTGATTTTGGGCAGTTTTGCGTGGGCTCTCAATGTGTTAACAGGTGTTACTGATGACACTAATGAAGGCTCTGTTACATTCTGGTCAAAACAGAGTCAGGGTGCTGCTATCGTGCGTGTTGGGCTCACTGGAAACACTCTGCTACACCAGTCTCAAAGTAGTGTCCTTGAGTGTTCCATTTTGTACCCAAGGACACCACTTGAGTGGGTTCAAATGGAACAAAATGGACCCGTACGTACACTCTCAAGAGTTATTTAGTTAGAGCCCCTGAAGCCTTAATTAGTTATCATCAGTAACACCTGTGAAGGAAGTACTAAGCGGCCCAGGAAGTAGGAAGAGTTATTCTGTGTGCATATAGAGCCCATCATCCATTTACACAGAAAGTTGTTTTGCGTCAGTCGTTCAGCCCACACACAGTCCACACGCACACACACACACACACACACACACACACACACTCAGCCCTCAAACACACACACACACACGCACACACGCACGCACGCACGCACGCACGCACGCACGCACGCACGCACGCACGCACACGCTCACACACGCTCACACACGCTCACACACACACAGACTGTTAAGTCGGCCTTCAAAGCATTTGGATGCTTTGGTGCGTTTCCTGTTGATAAATATGATGGCGTAATAATGACAGCTGTGTGTAAACTAGGATAAGGTCAGAGTGGATGTTGTTAGTTTGTTTACTGTGTCTCATTATATTCTAGATGAGTGCTGGAGAGTGTTACTGTCAGCGCCTACGCTCTCATTCAAAGGAGGCTTCATGTTCGGGGCATCACAGAAACCATGTTGGAGCACACAGGGGGAGGGGGGAGGGGGGCGTGGGGGGATATGAACACAAGGTGGGTGCGGCCGGGGGGGGATATGAGCAGATAACATCAAATCCTTCCATATGCTTCCTTATCTCTCATTGAATGAGGACATATTGCACAGTAAAATGTTCATTTGAACTAGATTTTTTTTTTGCCAGAGGTCTTTGATAAAGTTTGACGTTGAAGTATTAGAAGAATCCCTCTGAACATCACAAAGCTGTACTGGACTGGTTATGCATTCCACAAAGGCTATGCCAGGTCACCACTCTGGAAATGATAATAACGGTAATGATGAACATCGTTGTCGTAACGTTATATTCATTCAAATCCTCACAAGCAATAAACACAACCACATACACAGTAAAAATCCTCAGTGGTCACTTTTCCATGTTGTTTCCTGGAAAAAAATAACACGATGGGAACTATGAGCAAAAACTAATATCCCCCACTGTTTCACTTGTTAAAGGAGCATTCAGTGATTTGGGTGATTTGGAAAACCACCCAGTCCATCCCGGTAACAAAATGTGCACATGCACACGCTCTACAGTGGGGGGGAAGTGCAACAGCATGTGCACCAAGGCCCGCCCCCACACATGATTGGAGGAAGGCCCCTCTCATCCTGATTGGATGAAGGCTTTGCCACCCGCCACCAAAACTGAAACTAGGGTTTTTTGACCCCAGGGGCTCACTGGGGACAGGGAGGAACTCCTTATATGGTCAGCACACTCTATAGTAGGGAGGATTATCCAAATAAAAAGAAAAAATAAGTGATATTTGAATGAAGCGAAATCACTGAATATACCTTTAAACTGTAATGTGACAATAAATCTGATTCTGAAAGGTTTGAGAAACTATGTGTAACTCGTACAGGGCAGACATGGAACCAAAGGAACCCGTAAGGAGTTAAATTAGCACCAGTTAAGTGCACAGACAGAGAGAGAGAGAGAGAGAGAGAGAGGGAAAGAGGAGACGGGCGATGAGTGGGCCAGTGATAGAAGGACAGATGGAGAGGTGATTTATGAGTGGGCCAGTGATAGATAGAAGGACAGATGGAGAGGTGATTTGCAGGGGTGGGTGGACGGCTGCTGACCTTGACGATGCGACAGATGAGCACGTCATAGCGCTGGTGGTTGATCCTGTGCTTCAGCATCACTTTGTTCACCATGGGAATGAAGATCTGGTACTGTAGGGGGCAGCAGAGAGCACTGTGTGAGTGGCGAGCCCGTAGTAGGCCAATATGATTGATTGCATAACGGCCTGATCGCATTCATTTGAAATAATCGCAAACATTTTTGCGTAATTGTCAGAATCGTTTCCATTCATTTTGGGGGCAGCGGTGGCCGAACGGTTTGCGGAGCGGTCTTGTTATCGGAAGGTCGCCAGTTCGTATCCCCGGACCGGCACGTTAAAATTACCACTGCTGAAGTGCCCTTGAGCAAGGCATTGAACCCCTACCATGAAATGTTCTATGAGCAGGGTCTGGCTGTAAACAAGTTCGTCAAGCTTAGTCCATTCACCCTGGGTAAACAAAGAACTTTGCTTTGCTTTTTGCTTTGCACACATTTTCAAACATAAAAAAGAAAAAATAGCAGATCTACAAGGTCGCAATGCCTCACGATGTAGCACGTTGTGAGCTGGTAGATCCGCTATTTCTACTATATATTTTTGGGTCATATCTTTCCTGTGTAATTTTTATTTACCGTTCAAAGCTTAAAAGCTAAACAGAAAATTACACAATTGCTTGTATGACAATGAATGGTCAACTAAAATGTTATGGTTGTGAGTCGTGTCAGCCTTAGTGGCGATCCCGGGGCGTGTGTGCACATTCCCCACTCTCTTGGGGGGCCCTCCCTCTGCCTCACCCTGCTTCCGACCACACCGTAAAGCCAAATGACACGGTAGTGCATGCTCGTCGTTCCCATCAAAAGAAAAGAAGGGTTTCAAGGCGGTGTCGTCCACATGTGGTGGTCTGCTGCTTCAGAGGTTATAGGGCCAGGAGGGCAGGGTAGGGGCGGGGCGTGGAGAGAGAGGGGAAGCGGAGGGCGGAGGCCGAGGGTGGTGGTTGTGGCGGGGGGGGGGGCTGTAGTTACGTGTGATCTCACCACCCTCTCTCGTAAACACCATTACTCCCACCGCCAAGCGATCGATGACATCAGCGGCTTGTAGAAACACTGAGATGTTGTGCTGGACAGAGTGTCCCGGTCACCAAGTGGTCACCAAACTATGGGTCACACGAGTAGAAAATATCTACCTTTATATATATATATATATATTTTAAAGATTTAACAAAAGTGAAAAGTTTCCTTCAGAAATCTGGTGTACGTTTGGGTCACAAATACATCAAATGTATCTTTTGGGTTTCTATCATAAAGGTTTGTACTACACTAGAGGTTCACGCGCTTTCGGCGCGCTCTCATCTTGTGCCATGCATCAAACAATTATAATACATTTAATTGGCTCCCCATCATGCGCCTGTAACAACCCAACATGCCTTGCACTGCATGACGCGTGTCATCGTGACATCGGTGTCACGTGAGCGGCCGTAGCCAATCGGAAAAAGAAAATGGCGGTGCGACGCTAGGGGGTGATACTGGCGAAAATAAAGTAAATCAATGTAGGCAAGCACATGTTTGATGCTTCAAAGAAGCTTACATTGATGCCAGAGCACAGATTAATGTTGTGCGAGGGGCGTGGAGACGCGAGGGGCGTGCAGCCGCGAGGGGCGTGGAGCCGCGTGGGGCGTGGAGTCACAAGGAGCGATGTCGCATTTGCAGATAGAAGTGGGAGCAGTAGCAGCGTTGCACAATGCTACAGAAGATGGCGGAGTGGAATTAGCGCGATTGTATTATAGATAGATACGGTGGCGTGCAAAAGGCACGCGCTGAACAGCACTGCTTGTTACCTTCTTGCCGAGTTGGAAGACCAGCGAGGACAGGGTGTCCATGGAGGTGGAGCGCAGCTCGGGGGTGCTGTCCAGCGTGCGCACGATGGGGTGGATGATGCGCGAAGCGTAGTCGGTGAAGTCCAGAGACTCTGTTAGGCGGTCCAGCGTCTCCAAGGCGACCCTGGGATAAAGACCGGCGGGAGGGGACAAGATTAGACATTGTGGCGCTTTTGTTTGAAACGCTACCAGGACAGAGAGAGAAGCGAGAGAGGCCTGAGAGATGGTGCATTTCCAACAGTCTGACATTAAAAAGCTGGTGAAGGTGCTCACCCTGCAAGTATTTACAGAAGAGCCGGAGAGAGGCCACATAAAAGTTAATAAGCTCTACGATATGTAAGCGCTGGCAGCAGGAGTCCTCTACTGTATTTAATAAGCTCTACGATATGTAAGCGCTGGCAGCAGGAGTCCTCTACTGTATTTAATAAGCTCTACGATATGTAAGCGCTGGCAGCAGGAGTCCTCTACTGTATTTAATAAGCTCTACGATATGTAAGCGCTGGCAGCAGGAGTCCTCTACTGTATTTAATAAGCTCTACGATATGTAAGCGCTGGCAGCAGGAGTCCTCTACTGTATTTAATAAGCTCTACGATATGTAAGCGCTGGCAGCAGGAGTCCTCTACTGTATTTCTGGAAATGTGGGGCACATTATTTCTAGGGTGTTAGTAGAGCTGTGCAATATATCAAACCTATGACGTATTGAGAATGAGAACTTGTTTTCATTGTATCTGGACAATGGACAATGATTCACTCAATCATGTCCTCTTTATCTCGCCGTTGGTCCTACTTGAACATGAAGTAAGTATGTCGGAGGGGCTTATTGTTGGCATTAGCCGAGCAACGAGGGTGTCTATTCCCCTTACAAGGCACCAGACAAGGGGTAGAGCAACGAGGGTGTCTATTCCCCTTACAAGGCACCAGACAAGGGGTAGAGCAACGAGTGGTGTCTATTCCCCTTACAAGGCACCAGACAAGGGGTAGAGCAACGAGGGTGTCTATTCCCCTTACAAGGCACCAGACAAGGGGTAGAGCAACGAGGGTGTCTATTCCCCTTACATGGCACCAGACAAGGGGTAGAGCAACGAGGGTGTCTATTCCCCTTACATGGCACCAGACAAGGGGTAGAGCAACGAGGGTGTCTATTCCCCTTACAAGGCACCAGACAAGGGGTAGAGCAACGAGGGTGTCTATTCCCCTTACAAGGCACCAGACAAGGGGTAGAGCAATGAGGGTGTCTATTCCCCTTACATGGCACCAGACAAGGGGTAGAGCAATGAGGGTGTCTATTCCCCTTACAAGGCACCAGACAAGGGGTAGAGCAACGAGGGTGTCTATTCCCCTTACAAGGCACCAGACAAGGGGTAGAGCAACGAGGGTGTCTATTCCCCTTACATGGCACCAGACAAGGGGTAGAGCAACGAGGGTGTCTATTCCCCTTACATGGCACCAGACAAGGGGTAAGGTGGAGTGCCACACTGTCAGCTCCCAATACTTACCGCTTGTCTTAAGCCTGAGTTGTACTTGGTTGCGCATCGTGTCTCACACCGAAAATAAAAGCTCTTAAAGCTCACAACACGGCATGGTACGTTGTGAGCTTGTATATCTGCTTCATGTATTTCCGGGGTGAGAAAGACTCTGGCGTACAACTAAGTATAAATCGACAGCCTTAGCCACAGAAGGCACGTTGCCGCCGCTACAGTCCTGTACAAAATGCACACCCCCCACTGCCCTAGGGACCTCCAGGACATGCTCCCTCCACCTTACACCAGACGGCGAAACACCCGCCGATGCACAGCCACACCAGAACATGCTCTCGACCCTCCAGGCTCCAAAACACGGACATTGGACAGAACTTTTCTCCACACTGCTGTCCAGGTGTGGAACAGCCTACCAGAGCATGTGGTGGACTCCATCACAGACAATGGCCTTCAAGCCTTTAAAGTTTAAAGGCTTGAAGGCCATTGTCTGTGATGGAGATATCTGTGAGCTCTGCGTTTAAAGTTTAAACGCAGAGCTCACAGATATCTCCTGACCACCCCTCACACTGACTGTTGAGCTGCAGTGAACCATTTGATTGGCCAATGGATATGTATTTTATGTATTGTATTTATTTTTCTTACTTGGCTATTGTTCACAACTGCATCTAAAAAAAAAAGATCAAGTCCTACTCATACGCTGAGATGGCGGCGCCCAATATTGAACCCAGAACCATGTTGTTCAAAAGGCGAGCTACCTGGATCTACACATGAACCTGAACCATCTGATTTAATTAAATAAAAACATGGAGCTACAAGTTGTTATATTGTGTAATTGAGAAAGTTTGGAAATAACATGGCAATATTGTATATACACTAGTAACATTAAATAATTGTATTTGTTCCCAAGAAATTGTGATAAAGTAACTGGATGTAAGTGTAGCACTTGCACTAGTCTGTGTGTAGCACTCACACTCGTCTCGGCGACCTTACAGGTAGGCGTATATGCAAAGGCTAAACGTATGTAATTTAGATAGCATATTATGTAGAGATAGCACACACACGGTCACAAACCGCAGGCGCACACACGGTCACAAACAGCAGGCGCACACACGGTCACAAACAGCAGGCTCACACACGGTCACAAACAGCAGGCTCACACACGGTCACAAACAGCAGGCACACACACGGTCACAAACAGCAGGCACACACACGGTCACAAACCGCAGGCGCACACACGGTCACAAACAGCAGGCGCACACACGGTCACAAACAGCAGGCTCACACACGGTCACAAACAGCAGGCTCACACACGGTCACAAACAGCAGGCACACACACGGTCACAAACAGCAGGCACACACACGGTCACAAACCGCAGGCGCACACACGGTCACAAACAGCAGGCACACACACGGTCACAAACAGCAGGCTCACACACGGTCACAAACAGCAGGCTCACACACAGTCACAAACAGCAGGCTCACACACGGTCACAAACAGCAGGCACACACACGGCCACAAACAGCAGGCACACACACGGTCACAAACCGCAGGCACACACACGGTCACAAACCGCAGGCACACACACGGTCACAAACCGCAGGCACACACACGGTCACAAACAGCAGGCACACACACGGTCACAAACAGCAGGCACACACACGGTCACAAACCGCAGGCACACACACGGTCACAAACCGCAGGCGCACACACGGTCACAAACCGCAGGCGCACACACGGTCACAAACCGCAGGCGCACACACGGTCACAAACAGCAGGCACACACACGGTCACAAACAGCAGGCTCACACACGGTCACAAACCGCAGGCACACACACGGTCACAAACAGCAGGCACACACACGGTCACAAACAGCAGGCGCACACACACGGTCACAAACAGCAGGCACACACACGGTCACAAACAGCAGGCACACACACGGTCACAAACAGCAGGCACACACACGGTCACAAACAGCAGGCGCACACACACGGTCACAAACAGCAGGCTCACACACGGTCACAAACAGCAGGCACACACACGGTCACAAACAGCAGGCACACACACGGTCACAAACAGCAGGCACACACACGGTCACAAACAGCCGGCACACACACGGTCACACACACGGTCACACACACGGTCACAAACAGCAAGCACACACACGGTCACAAACAGCAGACACACACACGGTCACAAACAGCAGACACACACACGGTCACACACAGCAGGCACACACACGGTCACACACACGGTCACAAACAGCAGGCTCACACACGGTCACACACACGGTCACACACAGCAGGCACACACACGGTCACACACACGGTCACAAACAGCAGGCTCACACACGGTCACAAACAGCAGGCTCACACACGGTCACACACACGGTCACACACACGGTCACACACACGGTCACAAACAGCAGGCTCACACACGGTCACAAACAGCAGGCTCACACACGGTCACACACAGCAGGCACACACACGGTCACAAACAGCAGACACACACACGGTCACACACACGGTCACACACACGGTCACACACACGGTCACAAACAGCAGGCTCACACACGGTCACAAACAGCAGGCTCACACACGGTCACAAACAGCAGGCTCACACACGGTCACAAACAGCAGGCACACACACGGTCACAAACAGCAGTCACACACACGGTCACAAACAGCAGTCACACACACGGTCACAAACAGCAGGCACACACACGGTCACAAACAGCAGGCTCACACACGGTCACACACACGGTCACACACATGGTCACACACAGCAGTCACACACACGGTCACAAACAGCAGGCTCACACACGGTCACACACACGGTCACACACATGGTCACACACAGCAGGCACACACACGGTCACAAACAGCAGGCACACACACGGTCTCACACACGGTCACAAACAGCAGGCTCACACACGGTCACAAACAGCAGGCTCACACACGGTCACAAACAGCAGACACACACACGGTCACAAACAGCAGACACACACACGGTCACAAACAGCAGACACACACACGGTCACAAACAGCAGGCTCACACACGGTCACAAACAGCAGACACACACACGGTCACAAACAGCAGACACACACACGGTCACAAACAGCAGACACACACACGGTCACAAACAGCAGGCTCACACACGGTCATAAACAGCAGGCACACACACACGGTCACAAACCGCAGGCACACACACGGTCACAAACAGCAGGCACACACACGGTCACAAACAGCAGGCTCACACACGGTCACAAACAGCAGACACACACACGGTCACAAACAGCAGGCACACACACACGGTCACAAACCGCAGGCACACACACGGTCACAAACAGCAGGCACACACACGGTCACACACAGCAGGCACACACACAGTCACAAACAGCAGGCACACACACGGTCACAAACAGCAGGCACACACACAGTCACAAACAGCAGGCACACACACAGTCACAAACAGCAGGCACACACACGGTCACAAACAGCAGGCGCACACACGGTCACAAACAGCAGGCTCACACACGGTCACAAACAGCAGGCTCACACACGGTCACAAACAGCAGGCACACACACGGTCACAAACAGCAGGCACACACACGGTCACAAACCGCAGGCGCACACACGGTCACAAACAGCAGGCACACACACGGTCACAAACAGCAGGCTCACACACGGTCACAAACAGCAGGCTCACACACGGTCACAAACAGCAGGCTCACACACGGTCACAAACCGCAGGCGCACACACGGTCACAAACAGCAGGCACACACACGGTCACAAACAGCAGGCTCACACACAGTCACAAACAGCAGGCTCACACACGGTCACAAACAGCAGGCGCACACACGGTCACAAACAGCAGGCTCACACACGGTCACAAACAGCAGGCTCACACACGGTCACAAACAGCAGGCACACACACGGTCACAAACAGCAGGCACACACACGGTCACAAACAGCAGGCACACACACGGTCACAAACCGCAGGCACACACACGGTCACAAACCGCAGGCGCACACACGGTCACAAACCGCAGGCGCACACACGGTCACAAACCGCAGGCGCACACACGGTCACAAACAGCAGGCACACACACGGTCACAAACAGCAGGCTCACACACGGTCACAAACCGCAGGCACACACACGGTCACAAACAGCAGGCACACACACGGTCACAAACAGCAGGCGCACACACACGGTCACAAACAGCAGGCACACACACGGTCACAAACAGCAGGCACACACACGGTCACAAACAGCAGGCACACACACGGTCACAAACAGCAGGCGCACACACACGGTCACAAACAGCAGGCTCACACACGGTCACAAACAGCAGGCACACACACGGTCACAAACAGCAGGCACACACACGGTCACAAACAGCCGGCACACACACGGTCACACACACGGTCACACACACGGTCACAAACAGCAAGCACACACACGGTCACAAACAGCAGACACACACACGGTCACAAACAGCAGACACACACACGGTCACACACAGCAGGCACACACACGGTCACACACACGGTCACAAACAGCAGGCTCACACACGGTCACACACACGGTCACAAACAGCAGGCTCACACACGGTCACACACACGGTCACAAACAGCAGGCTCACACACGGTCACACACACGGTCACACACAGCAGGCACACACACGGTCACACACACGGTCACAAACAGCAGGCACACACACGGTCACACACACGGTCACAAACAGCAGGCTCACACACGGTCACACACACGGTCACAAACAGCAGGCTCACACACGGTCACAAACAGCAGGCTCACACACGGTCACAAACAGCAGGCTCACACACGGTCACAAACAGCAGGCTCACACACGGTCACAAACAGCAGGCTCACACACGGTCACAAACAGCAGGCTCACACACGGTCACACACACGGTCACACACACGGTCACACACACGGTCACAAACAGCAGGCTCACACACGGTCACAAACAGCAGGCTCACACACGGTCACACACAGCAGGCACACACACGGTCACAAACAGCCGGCTCACACACGGTCACAAACAGCAGGCTCACACACGGTCACAAACAGCAGACACACACACGGTCACACACACGGTCACACACACGGTCACACACACGGTCACAAACAGCAGGCTCACACACGGTCACAAACAGCAGGCTCACACACGGTCACAAACAGCAGGCTCACACACGGTCACAAACAGCAGGCACACACACGGTCACAAACAGCAGGCTCACACACGGTCACAAACAGCAGGCTCACACACGGTCACAAACAGCAGGCACACACACGGTCACAAACAGCAGGCACACACACGGTCACAAACAGCAGTCACACACACGGTCACAAACAGCAGGCACACACACGGTCACAAACAGCAGGCTCACACACGGTCACACACACGGTCACACACATGGTCACACACAGCAGTCACACACACGGTCACAAACAGCAGGCTCACACACGGTCACACACACGGTCACACACATGGTCACACACAGCAGGCACACACACGGTCACAAACAGCAGGCACACACACGGTCTCACACACGGTCACAAACAGCAGGCTCACACACGGTCACAAACAGCAGGCTCACACACGGTCACAAACAGCAGACACACACACGGTCACAAACAGCAGGCTCACACACGGTCACAAACAGCAGGCTCACACACGGTCACAAACAGCAGGCACACACACGGTCACAAACAGCAGGCTCACACACGGTCACAAACAGCAGACACACACACGGTCACAAACAGCAGGCTCACACACGGTCACAAACAGCAGGCACACACACACGGTCACAAACCGCAGGCACACACACGGTCACAAACAGCAGGCACACACACGGTCACAAACAGCAGGCACACACACGGTCACAAACAGCAGGCACACACACGGTCACAAACAGCAGGCACACACACGGTCACAAACAGCAGGCTCACACACGGTCACAAACAGCAGACACACACACGGTCACAAACAGCAGGCACACACACACGGTCACAAACCGCAGGCACACACACGGTCACAAACAGCAGGCACACACACGGTCACACACAGCAGGCACACACACAGTCACAAACAGCAGGCACACACACGGTCACAAACAGCAGGCACACACACAGTCACAAACAGCAGGCACACACACAGTCACAAACAGCAGGCTCACACACGGTCACAAACAGCAGGCACACACACGGTCACAAACAGCAGGCACACACACAGTCACAAACAGCAGGCTCACACGGTCACACACAGCAGGCACACACACGGTCACACACAGCAGGCTCACACACGGTCACACACAGCAGGCTCACACACGGTCACACACAGCAGGCTCACACACGGTCACACACAGCAGGCACACACACGGTCACAAACAGCAGGTACACACACAGTCACAAACAGCAGGCACACACACGGTCACGGTACTGACTTGCGTGCCTGCAGGGGGACGTCTGGGGCATCAAACAGTTTGACGATGGGCGGCAGCAGCAGGTGGAGGTAGTCGTCCAGGTTGGCGCCAAACAGCTGGATGGCGTTGAGCAGCTGGAAAAGAGAGCACACCGTTGAATGGATCAAACTCGAAAAGGCCCATTAAGACTAAATGGGTGTTCTGGAGTACTTCTCGTGGAAAACCTGCACGTTTTGTTATTACATTTTTTTTTCCCCCAAGAAGGTGACTTAATCGTGATTTTGGTTTGCGGGACGAAACATAGTGGACATTCTTGGTACTGCTGGCCCGCCTCTTCCGAGCAAGCCATCTCCAAACATGTCATACGTGAGGATTTCACAACCTTTGGTGAATTGGCGTGGGTGTTTTCTGGGGAACCAAGTCACGCACCGTTTCTGGAGCTAATGGGAAGAGGTGTCACATTGTGTGTGTGTGTGTGAGTGTGTGTGCATGCATGTGCATGCGTGCGTGCGTGCATTTGTGCGTGCAGGCCCGCATATTGATGGTGGTTTAGAGGGATGACGTCTGTTACAGCCAACTATAGACAGGCCCCCTTCCCACCAGCCCCCATGTCTAAATTGCGCCAGGCGAGACTGCAGGAAGCCGAGGCGGGGGTCTGGAGAGCGGTGTGTGTGTGTGTGTGTGTGTGTGTGTGTGTGTGTGTGTGTGTGTGTGTGTGTGTATTTGGGGGTTGGATAGTCAGAACAGCTCCTTAAATGATGGAGATCTGTTTTCTTTTCTTTTCCTTCAGGCTGGAAAGTAACCCGATTCCCCGGCTGCCTCTGTCCGCGACCCCATCTCGTGCTCCACACATTAGCCCAGACCCTGGCCTGGGGTTATAGCCTACCCAGACGGCGGTGGTCTCTCCTGGGTTATCTAACACGGCAGACACTGAGACAAAGCAGGAACAGGAGAGCGAGAGAGAGAGAGAGAGAGAGAGAGAGAGATATAGAGAGATATAGAGAGAGAGAGAGAGAGAGAGAGAGAGAGAGAGATATAGAGAGAGAGACTCTGGATGACCGCAGGCCTGTGATTGTCGGTCTTTGCGGTCTCTGCTCCAGGCTTAGATTCTGAGTTTGAGGGGAAATGAATGGGATAAGCATCAGCGACAGCAGAAAGAGGAGAAGGTGCCAGCTCCGCGTCGCTGGCACCTTCTCCTCTTTCTGCTGTCGCTGATGCTGTATTAGTGTCATGCGGGCAAGATGCGGAAGTTGGCAAGGGTTATGGACATGCAGCCACAGACTGACATAGCAACGCTACCTCTTAAGTCCTGAGTCAACTGAACTCTTGTTGTGCCTACACTTAGAGTGTCAGTAGGGTGCAACAAAACCACATTTCACTTTCTGAGGTGCTAAATATACAGTAATGCAAAAAAAAAAAATCACACACAAAAAAGTATTATCCACAAAAGCCCTTATTTTATTGTATTCATTGTATGGCGGTGTCGCGCAAAAATAGCCGATGGAAAGTAGCTACTATGTAAGCTTCAAGTTCAGCAGCAGTACAAGGCTGTCCACACCAAGGAATAAAGGATGATAATGATGTGAGCATCCATAACTCCCTCGGCGCCATGTGCGCCTTTTGACGCCTATTTTCGGATGTACCTTGGCGCCGGTGACGGCGCGTCCAGTTTCCCCTCATAACACTTCCGTTTCTATCTGGTGAAAAAAAAACCCTGATACAAACCGGAAATGGATGTGTATGTCTTGTGTATTTGTACTGTATGTTATGTTGCACCTATGTGTTTTTGTACTGTGTACTTGCACTGTATGTTATGTTGTAGTTGTGTGTATTCTGATTCTGATGTGTTGAACGTGTTTGGCTAGCAGTGTTTTTTTATCATTAATCAAATTCGTTCGTAGTGTGGACTCGGCCATCCACAACAATTTTTAGGTATCTTTTTTTAGTTATTGTTCTTGATATGGAAGTTGGTGTCGAAGTGTCCTTGAGCAACATGCTGAACCCCCAATTGCTCCTGATGTGCAGGTTGCTGACTTGCATGGTTTCCTCCGCCATTGGTGTATGGGCGTATGTAAAGCACTTTGGATAAAAGTACTATATAAATGCACCATTTACCATCAGCCAGTACTGAGTACAATGTGAATGTGTTAGTCAAAGAAATGCCCTCACCTTGATGGTGACACTGCGGCCAGGGCTGTTGTCGTGCATGAAGACTCGCAGCATGTGAGGGATGAGCTGGGGCAGGTAGAGCTTGAACTCACCGCCCAGTGCCACCACGATCTGCTCGATCAACAGGATGATAGTGTTCTGCATGGGGTTGTTGGGCGTCCAGTACTCCTAAAGCAACAAAGCAACGATAAAATAAATGAAAATGGAAAAAAAAACGATGCAATTCAATACACTTTTATAAAGCACATTTTACAAACACAAGGTTAAAGTCCTGCACAAGATAAAAAAAACCTAAAACAGCCCAGTCCGCCGGTGTGGTGGTCCGGGCAGCCTAGGATGGCAATGCCAGGTTCGAATCCTGATCCCGGCGACCTTTGATGCAAGTCACTACCCATCAGAGATGGCGACTCGAGTTAAAGACTCTTACTCGAGTCGCACTCGAGTCGCCACAAATAGGACTCTAGACTCGACTCGGACTCGAGCCCCAAAGACTCCAGACTCGACTCGGACTCGAGCTCAATGACTCTCAAGGACTCGACGAGTATTGACGAGTCATTACCGTATTTTTGGACCCACATTAACGAGTGAAATGCCCGAAAGAATAATCCAATCCCATCCCTTTTTTTCCCCCTCCCGCAGCACAATGAACCTCAGCTGAGCGGAGCTCAGTTGATTTCATCCCACAGTGGCGATGCCTTTGATCATAACATTTAAATATGAAAACGAAACTAAACACATATGTTTGGGTCCGCTAGATCAGCTATCCAACTTTATTTAACTTAACTTTGTTTAATATGTTGATACAAGGATGGGATAGACTGTGAGGGAACATTTTTGAAACATCAGGTTTCATGGATCATGTGCGCTGCAGCTGCTGACCTCGTTATGAAACACTACGTAATTAATGTTCACTGCATTAACATCAAGTTCCACTATAACAAAAAAAAACATTGCATGGATGCACCTGGGACGTATCCTCAGTAATGTTTCCTGAGGTCAACAGGGTTTCGGGTCTACCAACATATTACCCCTCACTCAGGCGACCCAGCCGGGGTTGATCAAATCCCGACTTACGTCCCAGTAGCTACCCTCGATCAGTCCATCAGGGAATGAGCAAGGCCACACAATCCGTTGCTCCGGAACTACTCTGCCGGGACTGGGAGAACCAAATTCTGGCGTGTGGAAGGACTAGGCTCTGTGGATTGACTCCTGTCCGGGCCCCTCCTACGTCTCACCAGGTCCACTCCTGCTCTCACCAGGCCCAGGACCTGTGCGTTGCACCAGACTCCCAGCACCAGGCACTCCATTCAGGAGTGGTGGATTATAATGGCCCTCCTAAAGGGTGTGCCATTATGTTATTATGTTATGCCATATGTTGCCCACGTCATTTACAGAACCTACAGGCTTATTTGATTACAAAAATGTTTAGTTGTAGCCTATATTCCATCGCGCGTCATGCATCATTGATTATGTTGTGTCCAAAAGAACAGGTCTGCAAGCTGTCAACACTCACCATGAAACGGCGTGTCGACAGCTTGTACGTCTGTTATTTTGGGGGGGTAGCCAGCTTGACGCACATTACGCATTGGAACAAGCCAGTTTGAGAGGCTGATTGATGTAAACCGTAAACTTAACAGTATTAGATATTTAATAGCCTATTTAAAGTTGTCACTTCATTGTCAGTTGTCACGACGATATAGCTGTAGCTCTGTTTTGGAACATTGCACGGATAAGATGAATGGAAAAAGGTTCACTTTTCGAACGGAGACACTACTTGGACATACAGTTGGAGGCCATCGATATTGTCCTTTTCTTTTTGCTGAGGTTTGCGTGATCTGCGCAAAAGGACAGTTAACCCATTTTGGGCGGGAACCCCTTTTGGTGTTTTAAACATTATGTTATAATTTAGCTATTGAAAAATAGCAGATCTACAAGCTCATAGCCACTCGGTGGCGCGCTACGAGCTTGTAGGTCTGCTATTTTTGAAAAACCGTGAAAATTTAGAAGGATTTTTTCAGGATTTAGAAGGATTTTTAAAAGTTTTGAGGTCAGGCCTAAATGGGTCAAATGATAAGGGACAATATCGGTGGCACCCAACTGTAACTGCCTTTGGGGTTACTTTCGGTGGAAACTAAATGGAGATACCTACCGGTATTCAAACTCCTGTTCTGGAAATGGAACCACGAGAAGGTTGGAACTTTAACAGCCACTTGAGTATATTGTGCCTTTCCTCCTGAAACCGGCGGTGGTGACGTGACTAACAGCGGGGAATGTCCATGCTGTGCGCAATTGTCATTGATTTGAGTGATACTTAACCCATTTTGGGGGCGGGAACCCCTTTTGGTGTTAGCATTATGTTATGCTTTAGCTATTTTTGAAAAATCGAAGAACGACTGACATAGAAACGTAGCTTTTTCAGAAAACTGTCAGGATGTAGAAGACATTTTTAGAATCTGATCTCAGGTCAAAATGGGTTAATATACACGCAAAGAGCGGCAGAGCCTAAATTAACATATATTATATAGCCTACTATTCTGATAAACATTCATTAAGTGCATTTTTTTCATTTCGGGCTGGGTGTAGATCACTGTATTTCAGCCTTTACAGCCGTCGTATAAACAAATCATTAAATTAATTAAACCGAGACTCGAGTCGCACCCCTGCTTTAACACACCGTCAGTGGCCAAAAGTTAAGTATGAGTTGAGAATGTAATATTGTGCTTTAGTGCATGAAGTCTGGTCATAATGAAGACATTGCGCTATGCCTCTGTCCAAGATGACCAATGACCCAGATTCGCGTGACTCTGATGTATGCCTTTTCTTTTACGACATGTGGATGGGGACGTCCAAACACTACCTCATCTACCTTTGCTGTGGGAAAATCTATTGGTGCTGTGGGAGTATGTGGGTCTCGGCCCGAGAGGCCTGGGTCAAAATGTGTTTCTGTCAATGGGAGGGGGAGAGAGAGAGAGAGAGAGAGAGAGAGAGAGAGAGAGAGAGAGAGAGAGAGAGAGAGAGAGAGAGAGAGAGAGAGGGGGAGAAAGATTAGATAGAGAGAGGGGGAGAGAGGGAGGAAGAGAGATGGAGAGAGAGGGGAGGAGGGAGGGAGAGACAGAGAGCGAGAGAGAGAGAGAGACAGAGTGCGAGAGAGAGAGAGAGAGAGAGAGAGAGAGAGAGAGAGAGAGAGAGAGAGAGAATGAGGTGCTAGACAGAGAATTGCAGCGGTGATGCAAAGGTCTCATGTGCCAGATTGGGGAGGGTGCGAGGTGCAAATGGCAAAAGACAATTTCCTGTCAATTGGAATTGATATCACGTCTCCCGCGTGGCTACTGACAGCGTGTTGGAGGAGCCTGGTGCCAGAGCAGTGACTGGGTACCAGGTAAAGCCTGGTGCCAGAGCAGTGACTGGGTACCAGGTAAAGCCTGGTGCCAGAGCAGTGACTGGGGTACCAGGTAAAGCCTGGTGCCAGAGCAGTGACTGGGTACCAGGTAAAGCCTGGTGCCAGAGCAGTGACTGGGTACCAGGTAAAGCCTGGTGCCAGAGCAGTGACTGGGTACCAGGTAAAGCCTGGTGCCAGAGCAGTGACTGGGTACCAGGTAAAGCCTGGTGCCAGAGCAGTGACTGGGTACCAGGTAAAGCCTGGTGCCAGAGCAGTGACTGGGTACCAGGTAAAGCCTGGTGCCAGAGCAGTGACTGGGGTACCAGGTAAAGCCTGGTGCCAGAGCAGTGACTGGGTACCAGGTAAAGCCTGGTGCCAGAGCAGTGACTGGGTACCAGGTAAAGCCTGGTGCCAGAGCAGTGACTAGTGGGTACCAGGTAAAGCCTGGTGCCAGAGCAGTGACTAGTGGGTACCAGGTAAAGCCTGGTGCCAGAGCAGTGACTGCCTGGGTACATTAGAGATAATAGGGTTTAGGACAAGAGAATGAAACAACAGGAAGATGATGGTAAGAAAGAGACGGGGAGAGAGAACTCAAAAGTCACGTAATAATACGTCAATATATACGAATGGGCTTCAGCTGTGAAAGTTGGCTGAGGTGTTCTGCCCCCGCTTTCCTGCGTTGCCCTGCCTATGGCCGCATAGTCTGAGAGTGTGCGTGTGTGCGTGCGTGCGTTTGCGTGTGTGTATGTATGTGTGTGTGTTTGTGTGTCCTGAATGGCTATTCCAGCCCCCTCCATCTGGATGCATGAGGTAGACTGGAACGAAAATGAATAGATCCTTTGTTTGACTCCCCATTTATTAAGTCAGAGGCTCTCAAGGTGGAATGGCCCAGTTCTCTCTAGTTCTTTTCCCTGCGAGGCGTTCATAATATGTTAGCTAGAAGAATCAGGACGATGAGTCTCTACTGCTGGCAGCCCCTGCAGGCCATGCTGCTCAGCACACACCAGTGGACATTTGTCCTGCAGAAAAGGTTGCACTAGAGGTTCTCAACCTTTTCAGGCTGCGAACCTTCAAAATAATCATATTTTAACTGGGGACTCCCCAAAATAATCACATTTGAACTAAAGCAATCACATTTTAACTGGTGACTCGCCAAAATAATCCTATTTGAACTGGGGACCCCCCCCCCCCACCCTGACAAGCACTTGGAACTGTAGGAGTTGAGGCATTACATTGAATTGACTTCCACAGACAAATATTGTGTAAATAGTTGAAAGGCATTGTGAGCTTGTAGATCGGCTATTTTCTCAATTTTTGCCACAACTTGACCAATACATTTTTATAGTATAGTTTGTTGATTACTCTCTTAATGTAGTAATGGTCTTTTTTAATTTCATTTTTTAAAAGGTATTACAAATGTCTTAAAAGGCCTTAAATTGTGAGTTCACTGTGACCTGGGGGTCCCGACCCACCGGTTGAGAACCACTGCACTTGAGGACAGACCATGGGGTCACCAAAATCTTGTCATTATGTTATCAGATATTATGCACACAAGATATCTCATTTTCTAATGAGCAGATTGCAGGTTGCTCATTTTAGACTGAGTGAGGGTGGCACTAAAGAAAAGGTCATGGGGTCACTCAAAAGGATAGGGTTCATCCTCCAGGAAGCAGGAATGCGCACAGCAAGTTTCATGGTAATCTGCCAAATAGATTTGGAGATATCTTGTGCAAGTGGACATTTTGGCCTTATGGTGGCGTGTATCCTTGTAATTTGCTTCTTTTTTTTGTGCAAATATTCCATGGCAATGCAGCCAGTGGTTTTGGAGACGAGTTGTTGTAGATGGCCTGACTGTCTGGCTGACAGAAGAGTATGGGAACAAATTCACACCATAGTGGCATTCCGCTTAAATTTTCGGGGAAAGCGGCATGGGTCCTGCAGCATTGTCTATGGCGAGGAGCAATTTGTTGCGTCAGGAGGCGGAGAGAGCAAAAAAGAACTGAGGTTTGAGGTGAGACAAAACAGCAATCAACCAGAAATGCACTGTGGTCTTGACTAAGCATACATACACACAAAGGTGACATGGAAGTTGTGTATGTTTTGTTCACAAACATATACTGTAGCAGAAAAACGCTAAGAGGAAAACCACAATACCTGTTATTGTGAATTCAGCATTAGAGCCCCACTAGTGGAACAGGTGCTAAAGGAGGATGGTGGGTATTGGATGCGTGGCACATTGCTGAATCCCATTGTGGCCTAGTAGTCTGTGCCACTTTGTGCGATCTCTCTCGGCTATTCTCTCTTAACTAGAGCTGGGACTCGATTAAAAAAATTAATCTAATTAATCAGAGGCTTTGTAGTTAATTAATCTCGATTAATCGCATTTTAATCGCATATCAATATTCAACCCGAGAACAGTGAGAAACCTTTTTTTTCAAATGTTTTTTGGTATCCCAGTGAATAGTGACTACGGGATTCCACTCATTTTCAACATTTTACTGTCATTAATATACCTTAGAGTTGTTGTGTGGATATAATAAGAAGGTCCCCCTATAAAGTAAAGGTGACTTTATTATTTCCAGTGCATACAACAACATAGAATTTTTTTGAAAATGAGTGGTATTCCCCTTTAAGCAATACAACTTTTTTATCCCAACAGATAAACAAGAGCAGCAAGTGCCTATATAGTGTCTTCAGTGTGTATATGAATACTCAAATGTGCTTTACATGGCGGGGCATGAGAACAAATAAAAACAACTTTATTATGGGGGAAACATTTCACATGAAGTTGGGGCTGACCCACGCTTGCTACTTCAGTATGTTTCGCATCGAGGACAGCTTGACAGCTTCGTGCTGTGGTGAAATCACCGTGCGTCTCCGGTGGTCTGTGAGACATGTTAAACTGAAGCAGCTAGCAAGCCTAGCATAGAAGCTAACGTTGGTCATAAATGGATCATTTCCCTCTGACATTGCACACAGCCATGCCGCTATCCACGGGTCCATCCGATAGCTTTTACATCTAAATGTCCCATCCATGGAGCAAAAGCGATATAAGCGGCTTCTTCATTCGATTCATTTGGGTTTGGGCTTTCTGACGGAGCTGTAGCCTGTAGTGTAGAGCCAAAAACAACTGCTGCTGCTGCTGCTGCTGCTCGCGTGCCGCAGCCTATTCAGTACTACTAGAAACGCACCCAGTGAGAAACGTTCCGCGGTGGAAAAAAAGGTGCGATTAAATGCGTTAATTTTTTTAACGCGTTAATTTTTCTGTAGTTAATTAATCTCAATTAACGCGTTAAAGTCCCGGCCCTACTCTTAACCCATTTTGACCTGAGATCAGATTCAAAAAATGTCTTCTATATCCTGACAGTTTTCTGAAAAAGCTATGTTTCTATGTCAGTCGTTCTTTGATTTTTCAAAAATAGCAGACCTACAAGCTCGTAGCGCGCCACTCGGTGGCGCGCTACGAGCTTGTAGGTCTGCTATTTTTCAATAGCTAAAGCATAACATAATGCTAACACCAAAAGGGGTTCCCGCCCCAAAATGGGTTAACCAATATGCTGCTAAAGCAACTGGCTAGCACTGGATTAAAAAGGGAAACTCCTGCCACAGTCCAATGGCTGAACTGGACTTGTACATTTTGTTTAGAAAAATAACTGTAATTCAAGCAAATGAAGACACATACACAAAATTAAAGCCAGGCTATTACACGCACATTGGCAGCGGTGGCCGAACGGTTTGCGGAGCGGTCTTGTTATCGGAAGGTCGCCAGTTGGAATCCCCGGACCGGCACGTTAAAATGACCACCGCTGAAGTGCCCTTGAGCAAGGCATTGAACCCCTACCATGAAATGTTCTATGAGCAGGGTCTGGCTGTAAACAAGCATCTCGAGCTTAGTCCATTCACCCTGGGTAAACAAAGAACTTTGCTTTGCTTTGCTTTACAAATAAAATTAACTTCCCATACTCTCAAAAGCTCTTTTCATCTGTCCCTTTTAAGTATGCCACACATGTTGTGTGTTGCTGTGAGACACAGGGCCGAACTCTGTCCCGGGGGTGGGGGGGGTTGAAATACCCCTAATGAGGAAAGCACAGAGAGAGAGAGAGAACAACTGAGTGTAATTAAGAGCTTGCAGCTGTTTTTCAGACTCACAGGAAAGAGAGAAGGTGGGAGTGGAAGTGGATGTACTGTACTCTTGAGCAGGGTTTACTCACTCTGATGAGGGTGAAGATGTCATCCATGTAGGGACGGATGTGAACCTTCACGAAGCACACCACCATGCCCATCTGCTGGAAGAGGAACTGCAGACAGGGAGAGAGAGGGAGGGAGAGAGAGAGAGAGTAAATATATTGTTCTATTTTGATTGTCTTTTTCCACTTCTGCTTTGGCAATGTAAACATATACGTTTTCTCATGCCAATAAAGCTCCATTGAATTGAATTGAATTGAATTGAATTGAATTGAATTGAAGAGAGAGAGAGAGAGAGAGAGAGAGAGACAGAGAGAGAGAGAGAGAGAGAGAGAGAGAGAGAGAGAGAGAGAGAGAAAGAAAGAAAGAGAAAGAACAGGTGTAACCAAAATAAGTTGAGAGGTTTGGGGTTGTGAGGTGAAAGTCTAGCGTGTCCCCGCCAGGGTCAATGTTTTGTTCATGGGTGGCTGGCTTTTGATTTCATGGCCTGGATGCTATCCATTTGGTTGAATTTGCAAGATGGAGTAATAAAAAAAAGCAGGTGAGTGAGTACAAAACAAACTCTTGTCCAAAAGCTTGAAGTGAGGCAAAATCAGTGGACCTTTGAATGTACTAAGCATTTTAACCTTCCATTTTAACCTACCCACCAGCCATTTGAAAATGTATATCACGACTGCCCTGCATTTACGAAACGCAAAACATTCATCCATAAAAACTATCACATTAACCTGCACATGCATGCACGGCACGCGGCCATCGACCAGCCATAGTGATTAGATTTCTCCTCTGTAAACAGAAGAGATATTTGACCTACCAATTTATCTAAATAAATAAATAAATACATCTAAAATGATGTATATATTGCATAGACTAATGATGTTAATTGAGGTAAGGCATAACCTGATTAACCCATTTAGACCTGACATCGAAATAAATAAAAAAGGTCTTCTGAAAGAATATATATTCAAAGATTTGTGCCGCATCTTTACGATTTTTCAAAAATAGCAGACCTACAAGTTCATAGCGCGCCACTCGGTGGCGCGCTATGAGCTTGTAGATCTGCTATTTTTCAATAGCTAAAGTATAACATAATGCTTAGTTAAAACACCAAAAGGGGTTCCCTCCCCCAAAATGGGTTAAGATAGCCAGGACCATTTTCTTAAAGTTGTGTAGTGCCTAAATTGGAGTATGATCAAATAATTGTCCATTAACACAGAAACACACCAATTAAAGGCATATTCAGTGATTTCACTTAATTCAAATAACACTTATTTTTTGGATAATCCTCCCTACTATAAAGTGTGCTGACCATATAAGGAGTTCCTCCCTGTCCCCAGTGAGCCCCTGGGGTCAAAAAACCCTAGTTTCGGTTTGGGCTTTGGGTGGCAAAACCTTCATCCAATCAGGATGAGAGGGGCCTTCCTCCAATAATGATCGAGTGGGGCGGGCATTGGTGCACGTGCTGTTGGTCTGTTGTACTTCCCCCACTGTAGAGAGTGTGCATGTGCACATCTTGTTACCGGGTGGACCGGGTTTTTTTCCAAATCACCCAAATCACTGAATACTCCTTTAATATGAAACCGTCAAAATGTAACATTCCCCACATGGCAAAAAGTATAGGACACTCGTGCTTCATGTACACAGGCACATAAATACATGGGGTAACCGACCGTGGGGAAAAAAATCGCCTGCCTAGCCTAGACTTAGATAGTTAGATAGTAGATAGTATTAGATAGTATTTTAAACAGACTTATAGCTTGTTACGTAAGACAGCTCTAGAATTGCATTTTATGTAGTCATAGCACTTTATAGTACACATGTATAATATATTATATAGTATAGTATGTATAGTTTACATAGATACTCCACTGTTACATTCTTAGTTTACGCATGATTCATGATAACTTTATATATGTGATGTATGCCATGCTTTTGTTATTGCTTAATGTAAATCGCTCTGGATTAAGAGCGTCTGCTAAATGCCTAAATTGTAAAAATTGTAAATTGTAAATTGTAGCCTAGCCTAACCTACCTCTCTGATGCTGGCGTCACAGACCCGGATGACATTGAGGAAGGTGGGCATGACCTGGGGCAGGAACTGCACGCACTTGAGCCCCAGAGACTTGAAGATGAAGGTGACGGCCTGGACCACCATGGTGTGGTGGTTGGAGAGCGAGGGGTCCCTCAGGATGCGCATGAGCGTGACGATGGCCACCGCCGGGTAGAACTCGTCCAGTGGCAGGTTGCCCATGTTCACCAGCATCTCGCTGGTGCTGTAGTCCGCTGGTGGGGGGGGTGACAAGGAATGGACATCATAAAGAGCTCCGAGAGGCACTCATCACATAGACCACTGTTTCCCAAGCACTGGGTCGGGACCCATTTGTGGGTCGCGGACACATTTTTATGGGTCCCTTTATTTTTTTTCCCTACGTTTTCTGTTATTATTTCAAAACATTAAAAAATATTTTATTATATATTTTTTTCAGTAATTTCATGAAGAAATAAAATAAAAATTTAAGATATTGCCCCATCAAATAAATTAGATAACATTTTTTTTTTTTTATCCCACGATTTTGGAACCCATTTTTCACCCCTGTGTCAATTATCTAATGTGATCCTGGGCTCTACACACCCTCCGCCAACCTGGGGAGAGCAACGGACTTGAACTCATGCTACCTTCATGCATGAGTGTCCAAGTCGCTCCTTTACACCTGACAGGGGGGGGTTTCCCTGGTTGGACGTAGCGCGTGGAAGGAACACGTTATTCCAACCAGTTCCTTTCCCCTCCATCAGGCGCCCCAGCTGGCCAGGGGGAGGCAGTTTAGAGACCAGGATTACTGCATGTTTTTTGTGAGGGTACCTACCCTAGGGGACACGGGGAGAACATGCAAACTCCACACAGAAAGGCCCTTTCGCCAACCCCGCCTCGGGTATGGGCACTGATGACGCGGAGGAGGAAACACGCCACCAGCGCCCACAGCGTCCCGAGCGGGAATCGAACCCAGGACCTTCTAGCTGTGAGGCGACAGCACTACCAACTGTGCCACCGTGCCCCAGATAACAAATGTTTGATCTAAAAGCTCACAGCGCGGCGCCAAGCGTCCCGTTGTGAGCTTGTAGATTACCTATTTTCACTAGTTTAGGTCCCGGGCAAAAGTCTTTTGGGTCACAGGCTAAAAGGTTTGGTAACCACTGACATAGACTAACATTAGATTCATTCCTCTCAGTATATCGTCGCTGTCGGGCGATGTGATGTCACGAGGCATTGTGATGTCACGAGGCATTGTGATGTCACGAGGCATTGTGATGTCACGAGGCATTGTGTACCTTGAACAACTACTATTCAGTATTTTAGCTGTGACGTGAGCGCCCCCTCCTGAGATACTTCCGGGTCCTACGTTTGTGTCGCTTTTGTGTCCCCATCGAGTTATACTGTGACGCTCCGTCGGACTAAAATAATCTGAGACGAAAACAACCACGAAAGTCTCATTTTACCGCTTTCCTCGCAACAACAAAGCTGCGCTGCTCTCCCAAATCTGGCTGTGACAGGCCGTCTGCCCCACACGGAATACTATCGCCATTTTATTTCATTGTGTCAACTAAATCCTAATTAATGCAAACTAGATTCAACATACTCAAGCCTGCAAACATTCTAAATATGCCCCCGAAATATTTTACTGAGCAAATGGACTGTTACCACCTTCAATAATAAATGTCTTTATTGTCACCACATCATTTTTTTTTTGTCATAGACACTTGTACAAAACATTAATAATTCTACTCGAGTTGGAAGCATTAAGACCCATTTTAACCCTCAATGGCTTCCTTTCTGAAAAATAACGTCATTGTAAAAAGATTCACGCGTTTAGATATTCTATTTACAATGAGATGCGGACGGGAGCTGGTGCCACTTGGACCCGGACGTAACGTAGCACTACAAAATTACGTCGGACTTAAATACTGAATTCTCACTACTTTTACACAACACTCCTGTAGGACGGAGTATAGGACATACATTTATGAAAAAAAACCCGAAAACGTTTGAATATGGAGATACACGGTTTCTGCCCGACAGTAACGATATTATAAACCAGTGGCCCTCATTAATTTGTAGATGAGAGCCCGGTCCCTGTGGGCATTATGTTTTGCTTATTTGTTCCAGTTGCATTTACTGGCATATTTCTATGCCAGACTTCAAACAATCCGTGCAATTACTGCAAACTGCACTTGGTAATTAAGCCATTCAGGAAATAGCACAAACAAAGGGCTTGGGTGCTGCTCATGAGTCATGTAATGAGGAGCAGGTTTATAATAATGAATTGCATTTTATGCATCTGAGTGTGGTTCCAATAGCACAAGACTGTACAGTATGTGACGGGGGGGGGGGGCCCAGTCCCTTAGTCTGTCTGTCCTTGTCCAGTGTGGAAGGGATAGAGTTTTACTGGCGAGCTGCTGTGAAGACTGATGTCTGGTGTTCAGCGTTTCATTGGCCTAGTGTGGGAGTACAGTTTCAGCCTGTAGACTGTACTGTTCTCAGGCATAATAGATGGGACGCAGCAGGGCCTGGGGGAGGCCGAGTGAGCATACAACAAGCACTTCTGCTGGATTTGGTGTTATGCGAGGCCTTCACCAAGTCTAGATTGATGGTGGCAAGGTGATGGATGATCACACATCTGTATCTTTACGACCCAGGAAAATGCATCAATTTGGCTTCAGCGAGGCGAAAGCACCACCTTAGTAGCACAAGAAGCCTGAGCTGTTAATCAAAACCTGCAACGTATCAAGTGTTTCCTCAGCAAAATCACAGGTCAACTATCGATGAAACCTGCCATGGAAAGCACGTCTTGTTATCATTCCTTGGAGTGTGAGTGTCAGTCATGTGATCTTGACCTGTTTTGGTGGGATTGCGTTCTAAGTCAGGTGAGGAGGAGGACCGAGCCAGTGACCTCCCACTACAAGGAGAGTACGCAGCAAGCAACTGCCAAAGATGGCTAATGCTCCAGACAGTGACCCTGACTGTAACACAATCTGCCAACGGAGAGAGATATACAGCCCAGCGTTCCACAATCCAGTCACAGTCCATTGAGCTCGAGAACAAACTGCTAAAACTATTATCCGATGTCACATTCCCCGATGCGTCGCCGGATGAGAGAAAGGGAACTGCATTCTCCACGCGTGCAAACAACCCACATGACAGGTGTGTGTTTATATTAATAGGATTTCAATGTGCTCGGTCTGCTACGCGGCACACGAGGTCATGTTGGGAGTGAGCACAGCGGGAGGTGGAGCGGCCTGGAGGAAGAACTGCAGTCAGATGTTGAGTTGACATCAGTTTGACATGGAACTATCTTTTCATCATGGACCTTGCCAAGGCTTGAATATGCCCCTCGAGGACCCTGTCTCGGGCTTTGTCTCAGATGGAGGGATCCAGATCCTTACCTCACCTCCAGCGTGATTTATGACGTGATTTACTCAAAATGGGACATGACATAATGGACTGCTGCAAACAGTTCTGTATATGCCATCAAAATACTGTAGATGTTTCAGGTATCCACGTGGCATAGGGGTAAAGTACTCATCCATCGCTGAGAAGACTAGGGTTTGATTCCTCCATCGTGCTTCCGGCTTGGCCCGGGCACTGGAAATAAAACTACTGCTGTGTTTGCAGGTGTGAAGCTGGCAGGAGATTGTGTTGCCCGTTGCTGTACTAGTGACTCCTACAGGTCGCTCGGGGTGCCAAGTCAACAGAGAGAGGAACTGATAAGGAATAGCAAGTTCCTCCACATGCGTTATATACCCTCCCAGTGAAACTCCTCACTGTCAGGTGGAAAGAAACAGCTGGTGACCCCATGTGTGGGAGTAGAGGAGACGCGGTTTGTCTACACTCTCCCGTGGCCAACTGCGGGGGTTAGCAGTGACAGGGACTATACTACGTATATCTCGCTGTTCCAGGGGAATTGGCATAACAACTAAATGGGGGAGAAAGGGGGGCGTCCCGGCACCTCAAGGAGTAAGCGCATACCACATAAATAAGACTGTAGTCCGACTCCTTGCCGCAGCTGGCCCGGGTTCGAATGCATGGCACTGCATGTCATCGCCCCCTCTCTCTCCCGCCTTTCCTGCCTCTGCTCACTGTCCTTTCAAAATAATGTATAAATGGCAAAATAAAATATGTAGCCTAGCGGTCCGGGCACCTAGGCTGGTAATCAGTGTTGATTTCGTCGACTAAAACTAAGACGATTCGTCGAAAACTAAGCTATGATGACTAAAACTAAGACTAAATATATTGACAATTTCGTCAACAAATAAAAACAAGACTAAAATGTTGATGAAGGGATTAGTGAACAAGAGATCCACTATAAGTACTTTTACAATTAGTTGCATGCTGAAAATAGCCGATCTACAAGCCCACAACGCGTCGCGATGCGACGCGTTGTGGGCTTGTAGATCGGCTATTTTCAGCAAGTGCAAAAACGGTATCAAGGCCTGCCAAAATAAAATTTGTTCGACTAAATCAACTGTAGATTTAGTCGACTAAAATCTTGTGACATTCAGTCGACTAAAACTAGACTAAACACTAAAACATTCCAGGTGACTAAAACGTGACTAAAACTAAATTAAGACTATTCAAGAGACTATGACTAAAACTAAAATCAAAATGTTCTGCCAAAAACAACACTGCTGGTAATCAGCGTGTTGCGGGTCTCGAACCTTGCTGTGTGTTTTCCCCTCCATCTCTGTCCCCGCTTCCTGTCAACCTACTGTACACCTATCAATAAAAAGGCAAAGAATATCTTATATATAATAATACTGATAAAAAAAACGTAATACAAATTATCATATAAGTATAATATAAGTTTAGTATAATATAATATCTTGTGTATTGGGTGGATGGGCAACTAGCACTGTGCCAATTAACCCATTCTGACCTGAGATCAGATTCTAAAAATGTCTTCTACATCCTGACAGTTTTCTGAAAAAGCTATGTTTCTATGTCGGTCGTTCTTCGATTTTCCCAAAATAGCAGACCTACAAGCTCGTAGCGCGCCACTCGGTGGCGCGCTATGAGCTTGTAGATCTGCTATTTTTCAATAGCTAAAGCATAACATAATGCTAACACCAAAAGGGGTTCCCGCCCAAAATGAGTTAACTATTTTTTCCCCAAGTCCGTATATACCGGTATACGGACGTCGACGCGACGTGGCGTCATATCCCAGGTCCGTATACATACCCCAACGTATACTCTTCCGTCTATATAATGGTTGAGTCCTACGGAAGCTTTTAACATTGGTCCTGTTCCTATAGCAACGCCCCACCGCTCCAACGATGGGATTTCAAATAATAATCTCAGTGAAAACCAGTTGAAAGGAGGATTTTCAAACCTCGGAATGAATCGGAATCCAGGAGAGCTGTCCTTGGTGGATTTTCTGCCATCCACATTTCGGATTTAATTTGTGCCTTTGTACCGCGACGCTAACCTGACTCCGCCAGATGGGGCAGCAGAGAGTACACTGGGTTCCCCCCTCCTGCTCCCATCTGGGAACTCTCAGGCAGACTTGATGCCCGGCCACAAAACGGCCTGGCCAATCAGCAGCAGCTAGAAGCTAGAAGCTGCTGCTAGAAGCTGCTAGAAGCTGCTGCTGATTGGCAGTGTGTGCTTGTTCCAATGCTGCTAGAGTGTGTGGATCTTGATTTTACAATGTGTAATTTTCAAGGGAAAAATAAATAAATCTGATGACTCATACTGCACTCAGAGGCACACTAAAAATTCAAGTTCAAAATATAATAGCTTCTGCAGTAGTCCCTCCTCCCACCTTGACGGTAGCAAGATACTACCTGAAAGTTGGTGGTTTAGACTTTAGTTTAGAGTCTCCAAAAACATTATATTCCTTTCCAACTATGATCCAGGTGAAAGGAATGTATACATTTTGAAGAGGCTGGTACTGTATATGAACCAAATTCCACACTTTTTATGAGCTTGTAGATCAGCCATTTCTGTGATTTTAGTAGTTTTAAACTTAATTTGGCATTTGTAAATACAAATAAATGTTTATAGTGATATTTATAGTATAGATGTTATTTTGCATGGTAAATAAAATGGTGCATTTATATAGCGCCTTTATCCAAGGCGCTTTACATAGATTGTGCATTACATTCACCCATTCACACACACATTCATACACCGATTGCAGCGGAAGCCATGCAAGGTAACAACCAGCACATCGGGAGCAAATTGGGGTTCAGTGTCTTGCCCAAGGACACTTCGACATGTAGACAGGAGGAGCCGGGATTCGAACCGCCGACCCATGGATCATTGGACGACCTGCTCTACCTCCTGAGCCACAGCCGCCCATGGGTATGAATAGTTTTAGAATTGTCCTTTGGTGTGCCATGTAGTAGTGCCATGGGCACAACATTTTTGAAACCCACTGTTGGATATGACGACAGATTAGTTCTAGTAAGGTTATGTAATTGCATGTCCTTAAAATAGAACGCCATGCATTCCAATCACACTCTGAGGGAAACAAAAACCCTTCTATTTAATGTAACTTTAAGGTTTTATTTAATTGTAGTTGTTGTCAAAATGTTGTCAAATGATGTCTTACATCTGTCTTGGCAGTCAAATCAAGCCCCACTGGGTGGTAAGTTGCAACTCAATAGTCTACTCTACTTCATGCGGGCGAACGTCAAACACTGACTTGGTTATCTGAAGTTTATCTGATCAAATAATTGTCTCCACCAGGCCGAAGGCATGGGGAGAGTATGTTTTGCACTCCATCCGTGTGTGTGTGTGTGTGTGTCCTTCCGTCCGTCTGTTACCAGCTAATCTCCGGCACCGTTAACCCGGTCGATGCCAAACTTTGCACACACACTCCCTGGATGCCAACGATGAACCTCTGCCCCACATTTTCCAGAACGGCCTGTTATAGCGCCACCATGAGGCAGCTTTTCACATTTTTTACCTAAAACTGCACCGATCTGCGTGAAACGTGGCATGCACACTCCCTAGAGGCCAAGGACAAACTTTTGACCTGCATTTTCCGCATCTGCCTTTTATAGCGCCACCAGGAGGCCGACTTTTGTAAAACACATTTTTTGATATTACTCCTCCAGATTCTGTCCAAAAATCTCACAAATCGTTACACAGTATCTCTATGGTCATGTGCTCAAGTCGGATCTGTCCGATATTTCATATTCCATCCTAATTGGCTATAATTGGCTTTCACAGTTTGCAAGATTGCCCCGTTTTGAACAAAAGCCTCAAATCATGAACGCAGCATGCAATTTACGTGAAATCTTTCACACATTTTCTTACTAGGCTGAGGAATATGTCCCACCCTTTTCACATTGGCCTGTTATAGCGCCACCAACAGGTTGATTTTTGCAAAACACATTTTTGGAACAAAATGCCTCAAATCATCCAATTGCCATCAAAGGCGTATGAAGAAATGGCACCCTTTTCACATTGGCCTATTATAGCGCCACCAGGAGGCCACAACCTGACCTGCCCTGGTGGAGACCTGTGCCCCGAGGGGCACTTTTTCTAGTTGACTATCAATTCCAACTCATGTCATCCCCACACTCCTCCAAAACTAAAAACTAAAACTTGACCTGAATAATTCACGTTTAATCTTTTGTCTTTACTGAATGTCTGGAGAACTATCAGTATAAAGTGGGTCACCATAAATCAGATCACTGCACTGCAACAGATCCCAGACCCCTTGTGGCAATTATTTCTTCCCACTCAGCTGGCAGGCTCCCGTTCTGGATTTGTGATTTGAGTGACTCCCACAGTTTGGGAACCCAAAGGCACAGAGTCTGTGAAGCTCTCTCAAAAAATCTATTTTGTGTTGAAGAGTGTAGACAATTAACACAACACGCCGTTCTACTCTACAAGCTTGCAAGTGTCCTCAAGCCTACAATACCTCAACATGTACTGTAGCATTGTGACACATTGTAGAGCTGGTACAACGCCAATTTTCTCAAATAAATTACGATGCCACATTTAAAGTTGTCACCGTGTAACGTGAGGGACAGTCTATAGTCTCACAAAGCATAATGAGATTAGCGGAACTCATCTGTAGTTGATTCAGGTCAGCCAGATTCAACACCTCAGGTAACTAATATGATAATATGAAGATCGTTTATCTCATCTGAGCAGATGATATGTGAGTGTGTATGCAAGAGAGAGTGTGTGTGTGTGTGTGTGTGTGTGTGTGTGTGTGAGTGAGTGAGTGAGTGTGTGTGTGTGTGTGTGTGTGTGTGTGTGTGTGTGTGTGCACGGCTCCACGCGCGTGCGTGCAAGCTTGAATTACACTGTGGCTTCACTGGCTAGTGGGGAGCTCTATTTTTCTGAGGTAGGAGGTTACTGTACACATGCCTTAAGGACAGACCATAATCAAACGAGACAATTCTACTGTTCTGGAAGAAAATAAGATAATAAGAGACAAACTGAATGCTGTTATTCTCTTTACTGGAATAGATCAGTATAATGAAAGGGTACTGCACAGAAAACAGGCACTAGACTTAAGAATAATCTTTCATACATTTGATTCAACAATAAATCTATATATACTCAAAGGTCTGAGAAGGATAATATTTAGTGGTGAGTGCTGTCCACTGTCTGTGGTTAGTGCCAGCTTTGGGACAGTCGATTCAGTTCTTGCCGATATTTTGTGCAGTTACTTTAGCTTACAGTAGTGTTGACTCTATGGGAGCCAACCCAGGGCAAAGCCAGGAGGGGAAAGAAGCGTACCACCTATGTAGACGTGCTGCGGCGCGACAGCTTGGCTAACAACACTGCAGAGCTCAAGAACCTGATGTTGGAATTTGTGGAGGGCAGCGATCCAGGAATCCCGAGTTGGTGTTGGCTAGACCTCACTCTCGCAGCAACTAACTAACTAACAGTAGTGTACTGGGGTCCCACTGGGCTCTATACAGTAGGTGCACCTAATTTGCCTCTACACCAAATCTCTTTTCTAAAAATACAGACCCGTTGCGTTTTGCAATGCGTTATGAGCTTGTAAATTGGCTATTTTCGTTCACAGTTCACAGAAAGCTCAATGAAAGCTCAGACTGGATTTAACTGGATTTCAACTGAATTTAACACATTTTCCAGCCAGCTACTTAATAGAAGTAAAGACTGTATTTACTTACCATATCATTTCTGTCGAGAGGAAACCACCTAACTCCATTTTTAAGGTTTTCGATTTTTTTTGTTTTGCATAAATCAGTGCCTATCAGAACACCCTTTACATCTGTGTGCTGGTCAAAACCCTCAAACTGTCTCCTAAAGCAGCTAACTCCACTCCATTTATTCTTTTGGACTCACTGTAAGTAGCATGTACAGTATGTGGACATGATGATGCTGCTGACCGCCACCAAATCTATAGTATTAAATCAAAACAAGCGGCATGCTAAGGAGGCAACGCGGTTTTGTAAACATGAACCGCAGTAAAGTTTCCCTTTAATTTTTAATGGCTTGGCTTTTAAAATAAAAGGCTTTGCTCTGAAACCGTAGCTGATAAAGAGACATCTAGGAAACCACAACACGAGGCAGTGGGAGACATCTCCAGAAAGACAGATGACTAACTGTATTTGGAGGCTGTTCACCTCGTAGATTCTCCCTGTAATGAGACAGTTGGCTTCATTCACCGCGTTCATAAATATGACAACACGCTACGGTTAAGCACGGATAACCACAAAAACACAAAAAGTCTACACGTTTTGAAAAACAAGAATGCCAACATCCCTAATGAAGGCACTAAGAAAAAGTAACGTTTCACATTTGCTGTGTAATTCAATATCTCAGTTTTCCACAATTATACAATGATCGAGGAAAATATCACTGAAAGTCAAGACTTTGAAATAAACGTGTAATCAATGATCGTATAATTATGGTTTAATTTGGTTTAATTTGATAAAAAAGAACCTTGAATGCCTTCTGTCACCAAAACAAGTGCTGCCATTTGTTGTCCCCACCTCGTTATGACCAGTGTCCAATCACAGTTCACTCATCTAGTCACATGATCAGCTACAGTTAGCAACAGTTAATCAAACCAATCGTATCAATTATTCAAAAAACAAACAAACAACTGATTAGTATTGAAAGTATTGTTTGAAAAAGTCCACACTCCTGATCTGAACTTGGTGGAGTGCGAGAGGGAGGCAGTGGTTGAGTTTCTTTTTCACCACGTTTTCTCTTTCTCAGAGTATCTTTATAGGGCATGGGATAGGAGGCGAAGGGTGACCTATAACCTCAGAGTATCTTTATAGGGCATGGGATAGGAGGCGAAGGGTGACCTATAACATCAGAGTATCTCTATAGGGCATGGGATAGGAGGCGAAGGGTGACCTATAACATCAGAGTATCTCTATAGGGCATGGGATAGGAGGCGAAGGGTGACCTATAACATCAGAGTATCTCTATAGGGCATGGGATAGGAGGCGAAGGGTGACGTATAACTAAATTGTATTATGGACATATGGCTGTTGTTATTGAATGCTATTGTTTTGTTTTTGTTTTGCTGTTTTTGAATTGCTGTGTCTGATAATCCCATGTGGGAAGGGTCAAGAAATTGTCTGGACACGAAAATAAAATATTCATTCATTCATTCAGTATTAGTAATGCTTAGTGTCCCTATTTTATTTTATAGGTGATAAGTTTCAGAATTTGTCCAAAAAAACAAAATCATAAATAGTGAAAAAAGCAGATCTATACATGCACACAACGTGACGCGCTGGGTAGTGATCTTGTAGATTGGTTACTTGTCGATTATTTCACGACACCATTGATTGTGTGATGAATTATGAAATAATTCATGGTTCATTGATACACTGTTCGATTAAAATAAAAAAAGTAACTGTCAGAATAATCGCTAAGAAAACAATTGACAGTTGTCTGCCATGTGCAGAACAACGACACGTTATTTGTTATGACTTTAATTATTGATAATGTTAAAGGACCACTTCACCACTTTTCAACCCATCTTCATATAATAGGTCCTCACTAATAATCACGATAAAATGGCACCATTTTTTTCTACTCGGTCTGTGTCTCATAGGAGGGCTGTGGGCCGTTCAGAAACCCGTCCACCAGTGACATCATCATTAGGCAGATATTTTTTTAACAAGATTTTCTTACAAAAATGTTTAGATCAATAGCTTCCATTTTCGCATTGCAACTTTTCAGGACTAGAAAGCCTGCAGTTTCTATTAGCTTGGATTCCCCATCGATGATGTCATAGGGGAGGAGTCCTTTAACTTGTTTGATCTGTGCTGTCCTTTATGTATATGTGGGGGGAGGGGAGAAGGATGTGGGGGGTTGTATGTGTACTTTGTTTTGTGAACAAAAAAAATTGTATGTGTACCGTTTTGTGAACAAAACAATTGTTTGATGTTCATCATCGTTCACCTAGAGATATTTTTTTTATTTTTTATTTTTTTATAATTTTTATCCCACAATTTTATAACCCATTTTTCACCCCTGTGACAATTATCTAATGTGATCCTGGGCTCTACAGTCCCCATATATGGGGGACATGGGGAGAGCAACGGACTTGAACTCATGCTACCTTCATGCCTGAGTGTCCAAGTCGCTCCTTTACACCTGACAGGGGGGAGTTTCCCTGGTTGGACGTAGCGAGTGGAAGGAACACTTTATTCCAACCAGTTCCTTTCCCCTCTATCAGGCCCCCCGGCTGGCCAGGGGGAGGCAGTTTAGAGACCAGGATTACTGCATGTTTTTTGTGAGGGTACCTACCCTAGGGGACACGGGGAGAACATGCAAACTCCACGCAGAAAGGCGATATTTAGATTTTCAAAACAAATGACAAGAGGAACGCAACTGTAACAAAAACTGGAACTCGGAGTGGCCCATTATATCCAATCCAACAAACACAAAATTAATTGTGTCAAAGCGCCATGGCTGGAGCAGCCCCTCCTACCTCAACGCAAGCATGTACAGGTATACTGTACTGTTACTGTATGTACTGTAGAAGGAACGCAGTACAGTGGATCCCCATGAGATCACAGAAACACAACAACTTCCATGTAAAGAGTCTCCATGTAAGAGACTTAACCCATTCTGGGGGCGGAAACCCCTTTTGGTGTTAGCAAAAGCTATTGAAAAATAGCAGATCTACAAGCTCATAGCGCGCCACCGAGTGGCGCGCTACGAGCTTGTAGGTCTGCTATTTTTGAAAAATCGAAGAACGACGGACTGACATAGAAACATAGCTTTTTCAGAAAACTGTCAGGATGTAGAAGACATTTTTTAGAATCTGATCTCAGGTCAAAATGGGTTAAAAGAATCTCATGTTGATTTCAGAGAATTCCTCGCTGGTCCAACACCGCACCGAAGGATAAACTGTCAATGCTGATGTTGAAGATGCGCAAAACTGCGAGAAGACCAAAGGTTTCTCTCAAAATCATAGAGAGCATTATGTAGGATCAATAATCATGGCTCACTGGTGTTTGTGTGTGTTCATGTGCGTGTGCACGTGTGCGTGTGTGTGTGTGTGTGTGTGTGTGTGTGTGTGTGTGTGTGTGTGTGTGTGTGTGTGTGTGCCCGTGTGTGTCCTGTCCTACCGGAGTCTTGACTGGACTTGGACTCAGACAGGCTGACAGCGGAGGCATCTCGTGACTGGTCGATCATGCCTATGTTGACCTTGTGCTTGTAGGGATCCAGAGCCCCCAGCAGCCCCAGCACACGGATAGCCTGGTGGACATGCACGCAAACACGCACACACACACACACAACACACAATCATGACACCCTGGATTACGGTCAACTCTTATAAAAATATACTTATTTGTTACCCAGAATGATGTTGCTACTAAAAGTGTGGTTTAATAACAAGCTACTAACCCAAACTCGACAGCGTAGCGTCGCAGAACAACTTCAGTAGAAAATATTAGGCACAATTTTGGAGCCCTATCTCTGACTTCAGGAGCATTATGATCAGATTTCAGGAGACTTCAGGAGCATTATGATCAGATTTATCTCTGACTTCAGGAGCATTATGATCAGATTTATCTCCGACTTCAGGAGCATTATGATCAGATTTATCTCTGACTTCAGGAGCATTATGATCAGATTAATCTCAGACTTCAGGAGCATTATGATCAGATTTATCTCTGACTTCAGGAGCATTATGATCAGATTTCAGGAGACTTCAGGAGCATTATGATCAGATTTATCTCTGACTTCAGGAGCATTATGATCAGATTTATCTCTGACTTCAGGAGCATTATGATCAGATTATCTCTGACTTCAGGAGCATTATGATCAGATTTCAGGAGACTTCAGGAGCATTATGATCAGATTTATCTCTGACTTCAGGAGCATTATGATCAGATTTATCTCTGACTTCAGGAGCATTATGATCAGATTTCAGGAGACTTCAGGAGCATTATGATCAGATTTCAGGAGACTTCAGGAGCATTATGATCAGATTTCAGGAGACTTCAGGAGCATTATGATCAGATTTCAGGAGACTTCAGGAGCATTATGATCAGATTTATCTCTGACTTCAGGAGCATTATGATCAGATTTATCTCTGACTTCAGGAGCATTATGATCAGATTTCAGACTTCAGGAGCATTATGATCAGATTTCAGGAGACTTCAGGAGCATTATGATCAGATTTCAGGAGACATCAGGAGCATTATGATCAGATTTCCCTTTGCATCCGAGCATTTGTGACACTGCGTGACACTATTTCAAACCTCAGTGACAGGCTGGGTGACAAAGTCCCCTCTGAGCCACAGATGAAGAAGTGGGTTGAAAGGTTTGACTTTGCCAAAGCCAACGTACCTGCCTTCCCCATTTTGTCATTAACCCATTTTGGGCGGAAACCCCTTTTGGTGTTAGCATTATGTTATGCTTTAGCTATTGAAAAATAGCAGATCTACAAGCTCATAGCGCGCCACCGAGTGGCGCGCTACGAGCTTGTAGGTCTGCTATTTTTGAAAAATCGAAGAACGACTGACATAGAAACATAGCTTTTTCAGAAAACTGTCAGGATGTAGAAGACATTTTTAGAATCTGATCTCAGGTCAAAATGGGTTAAAAGGCAAAAATCTTCTAAATATACTGTAGCAGACCTACAAGCTCACAACAGGTCATGAATCATGATGCGACGCATTATGAGTTTGAAGATCTGCCATATTCAATTTTATTTTTTAAATAGGGCTTTATAAGTCAAGGCTCCAGGGAAAAACCTCCACTTTCCATTTGGAAAATGTGGCAAGCTCTTATATATTCCTATGTGATTATGACTTGCGGGTCAAAGTGGATGCGATTGAACAGACCTGCATTTGTTTGGCGAATGCCGCCAGCTTGGGTTTGGCGTGGACGCGAGTGGCCACGAGTGTTGCCACCGAGTTGTCATTGCTGCTAGGAAAACAAGGATCTGGTGCCAGCAGGGCTGCAGGCAGGGACAACATACCTCTCTCCTAATGCCCTGGTTCTGTTCCGTCTTCAGGAAGTTGAGCAGCACCTCTAGGAGGGAGGGGTACTTGCGGTAGGGCTCCACCACGTAGCCCGTACTGGCCACCTGCTGGCCCAGTGTCCACAGCGCCACCTAGTGGGAACACCACAAGGTAGAGCTTAGCGTCCCGGATCATTACGTCTTGATTTCAGGTAGTATTTAAATTATGCCACACAGAATTCCCACTGCCCACGCTTACAATGATGACTACAGAGATTTTACTCAATGAACAAGTCCCAAAGAACTAGAAAAACACTTGATAAAAGTATCTAACTCATCATCACAAGTCTGTTATTTTTCAAAAAACATGAATACATCACAAGACTATGAGACAGAGGGCGGGGAGGGCGTTTTTACAGTTGAGAGATTCCATGTGTTTCTTTTCATGAGAAAAGTCTGGCATAAAATAACTGAACTCGCAAGCTCTGGTCATGTCTTTAAAAACAATACATAACCAATGTAATAATAGCAGAAAAAATCTAGACTGACTGAACAATTCTTTTCGAGACATAAATTTATAAGATTTAGTGCAAGGCACGTTTCGAGGTAAGGATTACGGGCGATGTGTTGGAGATAACAGTGGAAAATATGGGAACCATATGAACCCACCAATCACGTTCTGGACATACCTGTCGCTTGGCCAATGAGGAGGAGTCCTGGAGCATGTCCATGATGATGGGGAAAAGCTCATCCATCCACTTCCTCATCTCCAGGCCGCTCACCTGTCAGCGCAGGTACAGGTAAACCAATCAGAACAAGGAAAGACACCTGCTTCCCCCCGTTTTTTGCATTCATGGGATCTATCAAAGTTAAACCTTTAAACCACCTTTGGAGGTTTAGATTCCCCCCTACCCCCATTTTCTTAATGCAAACCATGTGAATCTAAGGTTTTATAGCAGTTCTTATGTATTCATCTTGCTCTTTATTCTTCAGTAAAGCCCTTTGTTCTGTTATGTTGCACTGATTCTTCTGTGTTCAAACATCTAATGGAGCTTGCCAGTTGCCACATGCTTTCTGTTGCCCCCCCCTTCCCTCTCTTTGGGTTTCCTACCATGCACAGCAAAGTGTTCATTTGACTCTGACGGTCATTACAGTACTCTTAATTCAAAATAAATAAATGAACACTTTTACTGTGCGGCTCTTATCCTTTGCTGGCTTTGCCTCAATCTTGGCTCATTGTTCTAGCGGTGCCTCTCCTGCACTGGCACAGTGACACTGCACTGTCCTGCTTGCTCTGGGGACTGGTTTCTCTACCGGGGCAGGGCGCTCTGAACTAAACTCAAGACTCCTCGTTTCTGCAAGGCACAAGCTCCGTTTTCGGGGGGAAAAGAAAAAGAAATTCAAGAAGAAAGTTGGTTGCTTTGAGGGGAATTGTTGTGCTATATCACATTCACCTTCATGATCATTCGTGTTCTCCTGTAAAGAAGAAGCCTGGTGTCTTGAACACTCGATTTGGTCTTAATATTCCAGACAGCAACTGAAGAGCTACATAAGGTGGCAAGCAAACATCCCTCTATCCTGTTTTAACTCCTAACTCGTCAAACTAACTAACTAAGCAGCCGTATTAACTTAAAGTTATTTCTTCACAAACCAAAGATCCTGAAACCGAATTTGGCAGCACGAACAACAACATAAATCATCCTTGCAGACAGTTCAAATTCTATTATTCAAGAATTATTTCCTTTCTAGTTCAGAAGGGAATACAACATGGCAGTCAAAAAGCCTACAGTCAGTACCTGGGCCAGCTCTCCAATGGTGGCCAGGACACTGATCACCACGCCAGGGTTGGGGTCTGGGTCTTTCAGCTTCAGGATGAGAGCCTGAGGAAGAGAGAGAGGGGAGATGGGTTGCCTTGAGTGAATTTGGAACACAATATCAAGCGATGGAACTATGGAATGAAAAAAACGCATCAATGAGTTGGAACAGCGAGTCTGCCATATCAGATACAGTCTGAATTGGCCTAACGACGAACGAATAAAATGAGGAATAAAATATTGGAAGAGAAAAAAAATAAAATGTACTAATAAATTACAACTTTGGGAGTTGGGAGGGGAGTGAGTTTGAGGGAGAGAGGAGTGGAATGCCATGCATCATCATTCAAAGGGACAGGTGACTGGCTACAATCCTAGTTATTGATTTGTTGCAAATAACAGCCTGTCTGGTACAAAAATGATACTGTATACAGTATACTAGACAGTCTGAATTGGACATGGTTGTTATGCTTTCTGGGGTGTAGAGCAACCAATACTATTCTGAAAATGACAGGATTGTCTAATTTTGTATTTGTATTGTACGTTATGGAAAAGTGACATACCCAACTTCACCACAGGTTTATTTTCGTCCTTCGTGATCTATAACATGTTTATCTGAGTGGAACACATTTAGTGGAACGTGAACGATGGACATCACGCGATAATATTCCCAACTTAGATTGCTTTTATGATAAAACACATTTTGTACTTTTGTAATTTTTTGAGTTTGGATACCCAAAGTTGCCACAAAATCTATAAATATTAACTTCAAAACAAGCCGCACATTACGGGGTAAAGGCATTCTTTGTATTCTAGACAACTAGGAAACCACAAGGCAGTGGAAATTTGGAAAACATTTCCATGAAGACAGATGACTGTTTATATGCTTTATTTGGACTCTGTTCACCGTTGTGTACTGTGTCTGTAGTGAATCAGTTGGACTCTGTTCACCGTTGTGTACTGTGTGTCTGTAGTGAATCAGTTGGACTCTGTTCACCGTTGTGTACTGTGTCTGTAGTGAATCAGTTGGACTCTGTTCACCGTTGTGTACTGTGTCTGTAGTGAATCAGTTGGACTCTGTTCACCGTTGTGTACTGTGTCTGTAGTGAATCAGTTGGACTCTGTTCACCGTTGTGTACTGTGTCTGTAGTGAATCAGTTGGCTCTTTTCAGGTAGTGATGTCAGAACAGTAAATATCCAGCGTTGCAGGAAATGGACCATAGATATGAAGCCAATATGTTTAAGGCACTGATAATCTGTCTATTAACCATGCAAAGATTTGCAATAAAGAGGGGTTTAATGGGCTCAATTTGAAACAAGCTATTTGTTTAGAGTATTTGAATTATCTTTTATTCTCAATTCTTATCATTTTAGCGCCGTTGATTTTCCTTGGGCACTGGCTAAACCCTTTTTGGCGGCAAAACACATTCCACTGTGTGGGAAAAACCACTACATCAGTGTTTCTCAAAGTGGGGTCCAAAGGGGGAACCCAAATAGACCCATGTTTCTCAAAGTGGGGTCCAAGGGGGGAACCCAAATAGACCCATGTTTCTCAAAGTGGGGTCCAAGGGGGGAACCCAAATAGACCCATGTTTCTCAAAGTGGGGTCCAAGGGGGGAACCCAAATAGACCCATGTTTCTCAAAGTGGGGTCCAAGGGGGGAACCCAAATAGACCCATGTTTCTCAAAGTGGGGTCCAAGGGGGGAACCCAAATAGACCCATGTTTCTCAAAGTGGGGTCCAAGGGGGGAACCCAAATAGACCCATGTTTCTCAAAGTGGGGTCCAAGGGGGGAACCCAAATAGACCCATGTTTCTCAAAGTGGGGTCCAAGGGGGGAACCCAAATAGACCCATGTTTCTCAAAGTGGGGTCCAAGGGGGGAACCCAAATAGACCCATGTTTCTCAAAGTGGGGTCCAAGGGGGGAACCCAAATAGACCCATGTTTCTCAAAGTGGGGTCCAAGGGGGGAACCCAAATAGACCCATGTTTCTCAAAGTGGGGTCCAAGGGGGGAACCCAAATAGACCCATGCAGTTCATTTATATACTCCCCGAGTTATGGGGGTCCAATGGTCCTAATGACATACCAAACAGGGGGTCCTTGGAATTAAAACGTGCACTGCATCATGCATCATCGGCCCCTTTTCCACCAAAAATAACGTTGGTTCTAGAACTGATTCAGTTCTAGATTATTGGAACCTTGACGCTTTCACAGAACCGGCGGCCACTTTTTTTTTTTATGTTTTTTTTTTGTGGCTTTCGCCCTTTATTTTATATATTTTATGGAGGGACAGACAGTAGGCTGACAGGAAATGGGGAGAGAGATGGGGGGGATGACATGCAGTAAAGGCCGTCGAGATCGGGAGTCGAACCCGCGGCACACTGCCAGACTGGATTACCAGCCAAGGTGCCTGGACCGCTGAGCCACGGCCCAGGCCAGCTATTCATTTTCAGTGGAAACACGCTCAACTGGTTCAATAATAGGCTGGTAGCTGGTGCTGATTGTCATACCTTGAGGATGGGTTCCATGTACGGGCGTATGAGGCGCGGGGCATTGGAGACCAAGTGACCCAGCATGCGAGCGCTCTGCTCCTTGTTCCTGCCCACGCCACTGTGCTCCAGCTCTGTCAGGATCTGCACGCAGAGACCACAGCCATGTCACAGAGACCACAGCCATGTCACAGAGAGGAGGAGAGCAGAGGAGATAGCAGAGACCACAGCCATGTCACAGAGACCACAGCCATGTCACAGAGGAGAGGAGAGGAGAGGAAATAGTTGAGCATATATGTGTATGTGCTGCATTCATCTTTACTGTAACAAGAGTTTGGTTTCTGAAGCTCTGCTGCCCTCTAAAGGCAATAAGGCATCTACCTGAAAACTTGCAAACCATGCATTTGAAAACGCATGCGGGTCCTGTACTGAATGTCTGTGTACTCTGTTGCTGTATCCAAAACCATTAAATGAACACTAGCATCCCTAATATGGGCATTTCAGTTCAGTATATGCAAACATTCTACGAAAATGGGCAAGCAGTCCCCAGAAATAGCCATATCATATCAATAGACAATCAATGTTTGTCATATAGATTTATATAGAGGGGGAAAATTAGGGGAGCAAAGATAAACATCTGGGCGACGACATTGTCAACAAAGTATATAGCAGGCTTCCCCAATAGGCGGCCCGCGGGCCATTTGCGGCCTGCGGAGCACCCCCTTGCGGCCCGCGGAAGATTTTTTTTTAAAAATTCAAATGCCCTGAAAATGAATTTTCAGGGCAAGACCTCGACCTCACGCGTGCGGACTCGGACCCCAGCCTGGTACCCTAGTCAAAATATGGCCCTTGAGGAAAATGAATTGGGGAACCCTGGTATATAGTGTTTAAGGGTCAGGTGTGATTTCCTACCTGAATGAGCATCTTGCGCAGAAATGGCATGACGAAGGCCGGGTTCATGCTGCTGAGACGGCCGATGGTGCAGATAGCCAGCTCTCGGATCTCAAACACTTCGTCGTTGAGGGCCACAAACAGAGCCTGCAGGTTCTCTGCCTGGGCCAGGTGGGCGTCAAAGCGCTCGTCCAGAGACGCCAGCACACAGTAGCGGATGTCGGGGTCTGGAGGACAATGGATGCAGAACTTAAGTTCAGACAGAGCTTCACTTCAGACAAAACTTCAGTTTTGGCCCAGAACAAAGACTTTGAAGTGGTGGATAAGGAATACAATTACAAGGGCAATATAGACTCTAATATTACTCTAATAAGAACAGTGTGAGAAGAAAAGTAATCTGGGCACTCAAAACTTTTGAGTCAAAAGATAAAAAGACAAAAGAGCCTTTATTACTAAAAACGCCAACGTGGTTCAACCTAATGCCTTCGGTAACAAGTTGTGAGAGCACACTAGGGCATTCACTTCTAGTCATTTTTACTAGTTGACTAGTTGCCTAGTTTACTAGTCGACTAGTCGACTAGTTGTTTAACTACCTATTATGTAAAAAATAAAATAAATTAAAAAAATAAACTTTTATTTTTTTATTTTTTTTGGAAATAAATATTTGTACATTGAAAAACTGTGTACATGGTGACTATAACTATAATCTACCTGATTTTGAGGCCTACAAAATCGGGAAAAAATAAAAAATAAAAATAATACACTTTTTTTTTCTTATGAACTAGTCAACTAGTACCAACAAGGTCGACTAGTGGATTTACTAGTCGACTAGTAAACTAGTCGACTAGTTGCTTAATGCCCTAGCGCACACTTTGTGCACAATTCAGTTCGCCAAGTCATAGGCCATGACGCATGTGGAGCATGTTATGTTGGTAATAATAAAAGAGCACAGAGCAACATTCCAACATACAAGTCAGCATCACCGAGGATGAAAACACAAGAAAGCCTTTCGGCGCATTTCTATTGCGGTCCTCAACAAAAAAGAACACTAAAACAACATGACATAACATCACAGAAATATACAGAAACAACAATACAGAAATATACAGACAAATATCAAAACACGCATTCTAGAATAATGTGCAATCAATGCATTTCAAAAAAGAAAATTACCCTGTAGGTGAAATCACTTTTCCCTTTATATTATCTTACCGGGATCTGTGATGCCGACCACCAGCAGCTTGCTGAGGACGTCGGCCACCACCTGCACGGCGGTCTGGCTGACCACGTGGCCGTGGCCGCTGATCAGCTGGATGGAGGGCGTGAGCAGGCGGGAGCAGGTGCGAGCCGCCTCCATGCGGACCTCCTTGTGCTCGCTGTTGAGGAAGTGGTCGGCGCAGTGGCGCACAAACTGGGTCAGGGAGTGTCCTAGAAGCAAAGGAAAGAAGGGTGGGGTTGGGTTGGTGAAAGGGCCTTTCTGTGTGGAGTTTGCATCTTCTCCCCGTGTCCCCTAGGGCCTAATGTACCCTCACAAAAACATGCAGTAATCCCTGGTGTCTATACTGCCCCCACTGGCCAGCCGGGGCGCCTGATGGAGGGGAATAGAACTTCTCATGCACTAAAGGAAGCATGAGGTCAGTCCGCTGCTCTCCCCAGGTTGGCAGAGGGAGTGTAGCGCCCAGGATTACACTAGACAATTGACTCTGGGTGAAAAAATAAGTGGGTTACAAAAATTGTGGGATAAAAATTACAGAAAAAAAGTAAAGAAGGGTCTGTGCTTTTTGATGGTCTATGGTTACACACATCTGGAATAGTGACTCATAATATGATTATTGTCTTATTCATTGATACATCAGAGTAATAAGAGTAAATGTCACATGAATATAGACTTAATTTGTTTATTAGTTCTAGATACCACATTGTTTTACATTTTCTGCATTAGAACATTTAACATTATAGTCCTACACCTGCCATGTCGGGGACCAACACAGGACAAGTGTTTCAATTTGTCTGAACAGTCTGATTGGCGTAGAACTAATTCATTTGTTTTGAAACACCTGTTGGTCCCCAACATGGCAGGTCTACATTTGAAACTCATGAATTGAACCTGAATAAATATTGGCAAAAAAACATTTTTCACTGGAAAATAAAGTCCCTGCTGTTTCTAATCACATTCAAATCCATTCAAATGAAATGATGATGATGTACGGATTCGCATCGTTGTGCGCATTACCTTCAAACTCAAAGCTGCCGAGCGTGCGGAGCGCCAGGGTGATGCTGCCCACGTCGCTGGCCTCGGGGATGTTGGTGAGGCTGGGCGAGGCCAGCTGGTGTGCCAGGCCTTTGGGCATGCCCGGGTGGCGCAGGGGCTTGTGCATCAGCACCAGGGACAGCATCTTGAGGAGGCCGTCCTGGATGTCTTTCTTCAGCTGGGGGATCTGACGGCTCAGGTCGTACAGCACCGCTGTCAGGGCAGGGCTGGAGGGAGGGACCGTTTACAAACTTAGAACGCTGGCTGTTCTCCGCAACCTTTTCATGTAAAGCGTCCACAAACTAATGTTCTGTATTTGGCCACAGACCCCCATCAGAAAATATTTTGTGCCAAGGAACCTCCCATGCAAGATTTGTGATTTATTTTTAAATATCAGGTCTACAAGCTCAAAATGCAACCCTTACCCTTCGGCTATTTTCAAACAGCATATGCACAGTATATAGCCATAAGGGTGAATGTGTTTAAACAGATTTTGACGCTATATCAACTAATTTTGCTGGGGACCCCCTGGAATCCCCTCAAAGACCCCTGGGGGTCCCCCTGGAATCCCCTCAAAGACCCCTGGGGTCCCCCTGGAATCCCCTCAAAGACCCCTGGGGTCCCCCTGGAATCCCCTCAAAGACCCCTGGGGTCCCCCTGGAATCCCCTCAAAGACCCCTGGGGGTCCCCCTGGAATCCCCTCAAAGACCCCTGGGGTCCCCCTGGAATCCCCTCAAAGACCCCTGGGGTCCCCCTGGAATCCCCTCAAAGACCCCTGGGGTCCCCCTGGAATCCCCTCAAAGACCCCTGGGGTCCCCCTGGAATCCCCTCAAAGACCCCTGGGGTCCCCCTGGAATCCCCTCAAAGACCCCTGGGGTCCCCCTGGAATCCCCTCAAAGACCCCTGGGGTCCCCCTGGAATCCCCTCAAAGACCCCTGGGGGTCCCCCTGGAATCCCCTCAAAGACCCCTGGGGTCCCCCTGGAATCCCCTCAAAGACCCCTGGGGTCCCCCTGGAATCCCCTCAAAGACCCCTGGGGTCCCCCTGGAATCCCCTCAAAGACCCCTGGGGTCCCCCTGGAATCCCCTCAAAGACCCCTGGGGTCCCCCTGGAATCCCCTCAAAGACCCCTGGGGTCCCCCTGGAATCCCCTCAAAGACCCCTGGGGGTCCCCCTGGAATCCCCTCAAAGACCCCTGGGGGTCCCCCTGGAATCCCCTCAAAGACCCCTGGGGTCCCCCTGGAATCCCCTCAAAGACCCCTGGGGTCCCCCTGGAATCCCCTCAAAGACCCCTGGGGTCCCCCTGGAATCCCCTCAAAGACCCCTGGGGTCCCCCTGGAATCCCCTCAAAGACCCCTGGGGTCCCCCTGGAATCCCCTCAAAGACCCCTGGGGTCCCCCTGGAATCCCCTCAAAGACCCCTGGGGTCCCCCTGGAATCCCCTCAAAGACCCCTGGGGTCCCCCTGGAATCCCCTCAAAGACCCCTGGGGGTCCCCCTGGAATCCCCTCAAAGACCCCTGGGGTCCCCCTGGAATCCCCTCAAAGACCCCTGGGGTCCCCCTGGAATCCCCTCAAAGACCCCTGGGGTCCCCCTGGAATCCCCTCAAAGACCCCTGGGGTCCCCCTGGAATCCCCTCAAAGACCCCTGGGGTCCCCCTGGAATCCCCTCAAAGACCCCTGGGGACCCCCTGGAATCCCCTCAAAGACCCCTGGGGTCCCCCTGGAATCCCCTCAAAGACCCCTGGGGGTCCCCCTGGAATCCCCTCAAAGACCCCTGGGGGTCCCCCTGGAATCCCCTCAAAGACCCCTGGGGGTCCCCCTGGAATCCCCTCAAAGACCCCTGGGGGTCCCCCTGGAATCCCCTCAAAGACCCCTGGGGGTCCCCCTGGAATCCCCTCAAAGACCCCTGGGGGTCCCCCTGGAATCCCCTCAAAGACCCCTGGGGGTCCCCCTGGAATCCCCTCAAAGACCCCTGGGGTCCCCCTGGAATCCCCTCAAAGACCCCTGGGGGTCCCCCTGGAATCCCCTCAAAGACCCCTGGGGACCCCCTGGAATCCCCTCAAAGACCCCTGGGGGTCCCCCTGGAATCCCCTCAAAGACCCCTGGGGGTCCCCCTGGAATCCCCTCAAAGACCCCTGGGGGTCCCCCTGGAATCCCCTCAAAGACCCCTGGGGTCCCCCTGGAATCCCCTCAAAGACCCCTGGGGTCCCCCTGGAATCCCCTCAAAGACCCCTGGGGACCCCCTGGAATCCCCTCAAAGACCCCTGGGGTCCCCCTGGAATCCCCTCAAAGACGACTGGGGTCCCCCTGGAATCCCCTCAAAGACCCCTGGGGTCCCCCTGGAATCCCCTCAAAGACCCCTGGGGGCCCCCCTGGAATCCCCTCAAAGACCCCTGGGGTCCCCCTGGAATCCCCTCAAAGACCCCTGGGGTCCCCCTGGAATCCCCTCAAAGACCCCTGGGGGTCCCCCTGGAATCCCCTCAAAGACCCCTGGGGGTCCCCCTGGAATCCCCTCAAAGACCCCTGGGGTCCCCCTGGAATCCCCTCAAAGACCCCTGGGGGTCCCCCTGGAATCCCCTCAAAGACCACTGGGGTCCCCCTGGAATCCCATCAAAGACCCCTGGGGGTCCCCCTGGAATCCCATCAAAGACCCCTGGGGTCCCCCTGGAATCCCATCAAAGACCCCTGGGGGTCCCCCTGGAATCCCATCAAAGACCCCTGGGGGTCCCCCTGGAATCCCATCAAAGACCCCTGGGGTCCCCCTGGAATCCCATCAAAGACCACTGGGGTCCCCCTGGAATCCCATCAAAGACCACTGGGGGTCCCCCTGGAATCCCCTCAAAGACCACTGGGGTCCCCCTGGAATCCCCTCAAAGACCACTGGGGTCCCCCTGGAATCCCCTCAAAGACCCCTGGGGTCCCCCTGGAATCCCCTCAAAGACCCCTGGGGTCCCCCTGGAATCCCCTCAAAGATCACTGGGGGTCCCCCTGGAATCCCCTCAAAGACCCCTGGGGTCCCCCTGGAATCCCCTCAAAGACCCCTGGGGGTCCCCGGAAGTAACCCACTTTGACAATCACTGGTTTAGGTTGTTATATCAAACACGCCTAGTAGGCACTTTAACTGACCTGATTATTCAGCGTCATCAGGCTATTCATGTGCGTATAAGCACAGTCCATCCTAAAAGCCTTGTTAGTGGACTCATGGTGTCTGTAGAAAGCCTTGTTAGTGGACTCATGGTGTCTGTAGAAAGCCTTGTTAGTGGACTCATGGTGTCTGTAGAAAGCCTTGTTAGTGGACTCATGGTGTCTGTAGAAAGCCTTGTTAGTGGACTCATGGTGTCTGTAGAAAGCCTTGTTAGTGGACTCATGGTGTCTGTAGAAAGCCTTGTTAGTGGACTCATGGTGTCTGTAGAAAGCCTTGTTAGTGGACTCATGGTGTCTGTAGAAAGCCTTGTTAGTGGACTCATGGTGTCTGTAGAAAGTAGAAACTCTATGTCGTACCTGAGACCCACAGCCAGCATGGGCTCCAGCAGCTCCTTGATATCAGGCTGGATGCTGGGCCCCATGGCCCTGGACAACATGCTGATACACGTGAACACTGTGGCGTCCACCTGCATGGTCTTCTGCCTCCTACGCACGCACGCACGCGCACGCACGCACACGCACACACACACACACACACACACACACACACACACACACACACGCACGCACACACATTTTGAATTATTTGAATTATAATAAAACTTTCTTGTATGTTGATTATTAGGGCTGCAAAGTTAATCAAACTAATCAATTGAATTGAATATATAAAAAAGAACATTTGTAAAATATATATTTTTTGCTGGTGAATGTATGTACATATGGGGAATTTCTTGTGTCCCTGTCCATACAAGGCTTGAGTTATTGTGATATTTACATAACGTTCAAATTCGATACACACAATACACAGACATAAGACATCTTATAGTTTATATTAAGATGTCAAAATAGGACTGCAACAGTTAATCGGACTAATCAATTTAATTTAGCGATTATTCAATGAATCAAAAAAGTAATTGATGGCATAATCAACAAAACCAATAATGAAGTTGCAGCTAGATTCTATGCTTGGGCTTTACCAGTATTGATTGAGAGGAAACAAAGCTGTGCTCCTTTTAGGCATTGTAATGTTTGTGCACAAAATATCATGATGAAAGTAAGATGTTAATCTTATCGTCCCGTTTCGATAGTGATCTTAAGGTGGTTTGGCGTTATTGGCTTCTCGTCACACTGCTCTAGTCTACATGGTAGAGAGGTAGATGACTGACTTGTGTGCAAAATCCTTGGGCGGCAGCGCGGCCTTGACGATCTCCAGGATCTTGGTGAGGTAAGGATGGATCTCTGTCCTGACCGCCACCACCAGCAGCCCCAGGGCCTGGAAGGCCGCCGTCCTCTCCTTCTCCTTCTTCAGACAGCCCAGCAAGTAGCACATGGTGTCTGAGAGGTACTGGTCTGCAAGGGGGATTAGGGGAGGTTAATCGCCACAATGACAACACTATATACAAAAGGTTTGAAATGACGGTGCAACTTTGGCAGGTAACAATCCATCGTTGAGAGCCTCTGGTCTAATTCTAACGGCCAAGCTACACCAGGCTTTTCTCGCACAAAACGCGTGCGTTGAATTTAGGTCCAGTCCTATTTTAAAAAACGCACGCGCGGGAGAAAAGCCTGGTGTAGCTTGGCCGTTAATCGGCTGGTGCAGTTATTTATTTATTTTATTCCATCCGCCATTCATGATTCAAGATTCAAGATGTTTATTGTCACAAGGATGTGCAAGTGCTCCACAATACAATACACAGAGATAAAAACAGAAATAAAGGCTGTAATACCACAGAAGTTTGTTTTGACTTGTTCAGCAGTCTTACAGCCTGGTGGAGGAAACTGTTCCAGACTGTCAGTCTGCTTGTGCTGGATTGTGGCTGGATAGGAGGACAGAAACATGTTGATTTCATGTCAAGTCAAGTAGTCATTATTCATACAGTACATCACATTTAAAAATAACAGGAGTTGAGTCAAAACTATTTACAATCAAGGATGACCATACAAAAAAATATAACCTAGCAAAGACTAAAGTGTAAAACACAGTAAATTAATAAAAGTACCAAAAGATTAAGAGGATATTTACATAATATTATTATTATCTAATGAGTGGAATAAAACCACGTGGGAACCGGCATTTAAATTAGTTTTAAACTTGTCTTGCTGATCCTTACCTGTGAAGGTGTTAGCCTGGAAGGCAGCCAACCGTGGCAAGAGGTTCTGATCCTTACCTGTGAAGAGGTTCTGATCCTTACCTGTGAAGAGGTTCTGATCCTTACCTGTGAAGGTGTTAGCCTGGAAGGCAGCCAACCGTGGCAAGAGGTTCTGATCCTTACCTGTGAAGAGGTTCTGATCCTTACCTGTGAAGAGGTTCTGATCCTTACCTGTGAAGAGGTTCTGATCCTTACCTGTGAAGGTGTTAGCCTGGAAGGCAGCCTACCGTGGCAAGAGGTTCTGATCCTTACCTGTGAAGAGGTTCTGATCCTTACCTGTGAAGAGGTTCTGATCCTTACCTGTGAAGAGGTTCTGATCCTTACCTGTGAAGGTGTTAGCCTGGAAGGCAGCCAACCGTGGCAAGAGGTTCTGATCCTTACCTGTGAAGAGGTTCTGATCCTTACCTGTGAAGGTGTTAGCCTGGAAGGCAGCCTACCGTGGCAAGAGGTTCTGATCCTTACCTGTGAAGAGGTTCTGATCCTTACCTGTGAAGAGGTTCTGATCCTTACCTGTGAAGGTGTTAGCCTGGAAGGCAGCCAACCGTGGCAAGAGGTTCAGGATGGTCATCTGGATCAAAGGGTTCTTACTGGTCCTGTATTTTAGCACCCAGCGACACACCTGACACAGACACAATACAAAATAAAATGTGCTGCTACTAACAGCATTACTCTCAAGAATAAAGCTGTTCTGTCAATTCACACACCCACACTCTAAATAAATGGCAACAGTGACTTCAAGTTTGAGGGGTAAACAAGAAAACAACCCAAGAGGAGTCTTTTCAATGTCTCTTGACAAATGTAACAATGTCCACAACACACACACACACGCTTCCTGTTCGGCAGCTGAATTAATGTTATTGGGCTCCCGACACCCCAACTTGTTTTTAACTATAATTTTATATTAAGTTTTTAATTCAAAGTGCTACTTAACTATTGTGTGACAAACTAAGAGCGTATGCAGCCAACAGTTGTGGTCTTGTGGATGGATTTTGCGATTCCTGACATTTGGTGCATACACTCTTCCACTGCCTACTCATCTGTAGTACAGGAAATCTATGGAAAATACAGGGTCAACCTCAATCTAATTGCAAAAAAACCAAACTCAGCTGATTTTGCAAATTTGGCCATAGCAACTTGCCCAAATGTGTTGACATCATCACATTTGGGCAAGTTTAATTTAGCCCAATGACTGTTTTTCTGCAAAACTAATGCTTGGAATGGATTCAGCATCATGAAAACCCCCTAGTTTGATATGTCACATGCTACTTAACCCATTCAGGCCTGACGTCAAAATAAAAGAAAAAGGTTTTCTAAATCATGACAATTTTCTGAAAGATTTGAGGCACATTTTAACGATTTTTCAAAAATAGCAGATCTACAAGTTCATAGCGCGCCACTCGGTGGCACGCTATGAGCTTGTAGATCTGCTATTTTTCAATAGCTAAATTATAACATAATGTTTAAAACACCAAAAGGGGTTCCTGCCCAAAATGGGTTAAAGCATAAGGAAAATTAGAAATTATTGCCGTATAATAGGATGTCAATGGTGGACATACTGTACAGGCCATTTTCAACACTTTCCCCTTAGACAATTCCAGGCAACTTCTTTTCTGTTGTTCAGGATATATTGAAGATGCAAAATCAGCTGAGTTTGGTTTTTTTTGCAATTAGATTGAGGTCAAATTACATTATTACTGGACTACTGCTGTGCTTAAAGCAGATGTCAACGCCACAGGATTTCTTCAGTATTAACCCTAACCCTAACCCATGGACCGTAGTAACAAACACTCATCATCACTAATGATGAAGATTATGTCTAATGTCTATGTAAACCATGAGAGAGATGGAACAGCAGAAACTATTCTTTGTGGAAGTGCTCAACAGACAAGAAACATAATTCATGTCTACCAAGATGATCCTGGAATCTACAACCACTAGAATTGAGGGAATCACTCTCAGGCGCATGCGCAATGCGCTCGCCGTACTGAATTTGTTCATGAAGTAGCAGGAGAAAGTTGTATGAGCAATGGTATGAGGTGGTTGGTTTAATACGTCCTTTCATTTTCACCAGACATGTCTGGCTAGGGGCTAAAGATTTTAGTCAAGCCACATACATATTGTTCATCAATAGAGCGTCGCAGTCCCGCCTCCTACCCTGGACCAGGAAATGAAACCCAATGCATTTTCCTCATAGACATTTCTTAAAGTATTTATTTAAAGACGGTTACGCCGCGGACAAAGCCAACTCGAGTCGTGACAACTCATGACAACACAAACAATATTTTGGACCAAACAAATAATTACAAAGAAGAAAAACAACAAAAAAAGTGTAACCTGCCGTTTTTTTCTTCTTTGTAATTATTTGTTTGGTCCAAAATATTGTTTGTGTTGTCATGAGTTGTCACGACTCGAGTTGGCTTTGTCCGCGGCGTAACCGTCTTTAAATAAATACTTTAAGAAATGTCTATGAGGAAAATGCATTGGGTTTCATTTCCTGGTCCAGGGTAGGAGGCGGGACTGCGACGCTCTATACAGTGCATACCAATATGCAAATATACATACATACATATTGTTCATCTATACAGTGCATACCAATATGCAAATATACATACATACATATTGGCTCCAACTCTGTAAACTCCCATCCCAGTTCAACAGATTCCTATCAAAACAATCTGCTTATATTTAAAATCGATCATCTCCGAATATGGGTATTACTCAGGCTACAAAATAAATGTGGACAAGACAATGGCTATGGACATAAGCGGTAAAATACCACAAACAGTTAAAATTCAGAGTGGGTTTAGATGGCCTGAAGAGGGTATTAAATACCTAGGGATTTTTATTCCCCCATCTTTAGACAAATTATATGAGACCAATTACGAAAAATTAATTCAGACTATTAGTGAAGACTTAAACCGTTGGTCGGCACTTCCCCTTTCTCTATTGGGTCGAATTGAGAGTATACGTATGAATGTTCTTCCCAGGCTGCTCTATCCATTTCAGATGCTACCTGTAGATATTCCTAAGATTATATTCGACAAATTGGACAGACTTATTTCTAAATTCATATGGCAAGGGAAGCGACCGAGAGTGAGGCTAAAAACATTACAGCTATCTAAGGAGGATGGAGGACTGAAACTACCAAATCTGAGACACTATTTTTGGGCGGCACAGCTGAAACCGTTAACAATCTGGCTCCAGGAAACTGAGGATACTAGATGGTTAAATATTGAAAAAAGCCTTTGTTCGCAACCCCTTCATGTTGTGCCCTTCCTAGATACCCCACTGAAAGAGATCCAAATGAGTGAGTGGACTAGAGTCACTTTAAAAATATGGAGGAAAATAAAAACTTCCTTTGGATTACCTAAACAGATCTCCTCGCTAACACATATTGGCTACATGAAGGAGTTCATGCCAGCTCGATTGGATGTAGGATTCAGGAATTGGACAGAATTCGGCCTAACTAGCATACACCAATTAGTTAATAAGGAAGGTCTTAAATCATTCGAACAAATACAGACTGAATTCGGGCTCCCAAGGACAAACTTTTTCAGATATCTGCAACTGAGAGACTTTCTAACAAAACATAAGGACTGGGAGAGAGCCATGAAACCCACTCCTATCGAGGAGTTGTTGCTCAAATTTGAATTTGGTGATGGCAAGGTAATCAAGGAATTCTACCAAGTCTTCTTGGACCTTTGCCCGAATAATACACTGTATATAAAAGAGAAATGGGAGGCTGAATTAGGTATAGAAGTAACGACGGATACGTGGCAGGAGGTATGTAGTGAAGCGCACCTGGTAACCAACTCGAATACATGGAGAGAATTTAAATGGAAAGTAATATCTAGATTTTTCAGGACGCCTCAAATAGTGGCCAAAATGGGTCCAAATCACTCGAATAGATGCTGGAGGGACTGTGGAGCACATATTGGGAATCATGCTCATATATTCTGGACATGCCCCAAATTGAGACCATTCTGGAGAGAGGTATCTGAAGCATTAAAAGAAGTTTTTGGTCAAAACATTCCAGAGGATCCCATAGTAATGTTGTTAGGAATGTTGCCGGAAGGTCTGGAGGGTAGAGCCAAAATATATTTATTGCATGTGCTGCTTACAGCGGCCATCAAATGCATTACAATTAAATGGCTAAAACCAGCCCCGCCGACATACAGTATGTGGGTGGAAAATGTATGGGACATTTACCAGATGGAACAAATTACTTATGCCCTGAGGCTTCAACCAAACATATTTAGTAAAAGATGGAGTCCTGTACTTCCTCTACTAATGAGGTAGCAGGTTTCGGAATCTCGAGTAACGACTCACTGAATACACTTCTCCCCAGACCTTCTGATGTGCTCATACTCTTCCCTCTGTCTCCAGTCATGTCTGTTCTCAGTTTTGTTCACTTCCCACTGTGGTCGACGCTCTGTTGTTTTTGTCTCGCTACTTATTTCCTTGTTTTATGGTGAATACTGGTAGTATTCTATTTCCTTGTTTTATTGTGAATACTTGTAAATGTATGTGAAGTTGTTTGTGTGTATGAGTGTATAATATATATATATATTTTGTGAAGGTATGAAACAGCTGAGGTTGTGTAAAAAAAGAAAAAAAAGCAGTTGTAAGAAAAATGTATGCTTTTAATTCTGTGAAGTTGCCTAAACTGAAATAAAAACAAAGTTCAAAAAAAAAAAAAAAAAAACAATCTGCTTCCACAAGGTACCATACCTGGTCAAAGCGTTCCTCCATGAGTTCACGGCAGTAGCGGCTCTCCACCAGCAGGTTCTTGGCGGGCACGGGCGTGGCTCCGAAGCTGAGGAAGCCCTGCGGCGTGCTGTAGCCCAGCAGGCCCAGCAGCGCGTTGGACTGCGGCGGCTGCACCGACTGGAAGCTGGTGAAGGGTGTGATGTGGCGCGGTTTGGTGCCGAAGCCCATCAGCTCCTTGCAGTACTTGTCGTGGACCAGCTGCTGCTGCGTTATCTCCTCCATCTCCTCACGCATCCGCTGAGTGGAGAGAGCCGGGTGAGAGTGAGCATGGAGAATGTGCTTCACTATCTGACTTTTAACCGTGTGAACTGTGAACCCTATCGTCCCTATCCTGGGCAGTGGGCATGTTGAACGTTATGGCGAACCGAATATAGGCGAACATTCAGTGAAAATAGCAGATCAACAAGCTCGCAATTAGTTAATTTGCGAACTTGTAGATCGGCTATGTTCAGTGTAGAGTGTAAAAAAGGAAGGGGCTTGAAGTAGTTAACCCATTTTGGGCGGGAAGCCGGGAACCCCTTTTGGTGTTTTAACTAAGCATTATGTTATACTTTAGCTATTGAAAAATAGCAGATCTGCTATTTTTGAAAAATCGTAAAAATGCGGCACAAATCTTCTTTCAGAGCGAACATTTTTTTTTATTTCGACGTCAGGTCTAAATGGGTTAAAAGTGTAATCACACATCCATATTTAATGTCAATATTTGCTGAAAAAGGTTAGGTTCTCTTACCTCTCCCTCCATGCTGCTGATACGAACCAACTCGTTGAGGATGAGGAGAGCACCATGGACCCTGTCGTCTCGATTCATTCCCTTTTCTTTGGCCAGGGTCTCATCGAAGCCTTTCTCGGCCTCCTCAAATGTTTGCTTCGAGGGAAAGGACAAACGTCAAGATTTCCCATTACAAGGGCGGCCATTTGTTCCCCTTACAAATACAATATAGTACTAGGGCTGCAACGGTTAATCGAATGAAGCGATCTAATCAATTATTAAAAAATATTGCTTTTAATAAAATGATCGATTGTGGAACGATTTATTCTATCTATACGATATCAACATGTTGTGAGCTTGTACATTGTATGACAAAATAATCACTAAAAATAATCGATTGTCACAGCTCTATAGAGCGTTGCAGTCCCGCCACCTTTCATGACGACGCCAGGCCCAGGAAATGAATCCCAATGCATTTTTCCCAAAGACATTTCAAAAAGTATTTATTTAAAGACATTTTAAGCGTCGTACGAAGCCAACTCGAGTCGTGACAAATCATGACAACAAACACAATATTTTGGACCAAACAAATAATTACAAAGAAGAAAAACAACAAAAAAAAGTGTTTTTTTCTACTTTCTAATTATTTGTTTGGCCCAAAACATTGTGTTTATTGTCATGATTTGTCACGACAAGAGTTGGCTTTGTCCACGGCGTAAAAGTCTTTAAATAAATACTTTCTGAAGTCTATGAGGAAAATGAACAGGGATTTATTTTCCGGGTCTCTCGAGGGGGCGGGACTGCGACGCTCTATACAGTCCGTATCGACGCACGTGGATTCAGGAAAGAGGGATGTCTTACTTTGTACCACTGCGGTTTCTGCATCTCCTTGGTCTCTCTCTGCGTGGTGAGGATGAGGCACGCTCGCAGGGCTGAAACCGCCCCTTCTCGGATGGCCTGCTTGGGGTCCCATACGGCATAGAAGATGTTGTCAAAGAAGGGCTGCACTTGCTGGAAGAAGAAGGTGGGTGCACTCACTGCTAACTCCCTCAACACCAGCACCTGCACGGTAAAAGAAAAAACACATTTCACCACTGGAACAGGTAACCATTCATTCAAGTAGCAGAAGAAAAACATTTGCAGTACCATGGAAAGAATCCAATCATGTGTTACTCGGGATCATGTGGATCATTTACAAATAGCTCATGTGTTTGTGCCATCTCATCCCAAGTAATAAATGGTAAATGGTGCATTTATATAGCGCCTTTATCCAAGGCGCTTTACATAGATTGTGCATTACATTCACCCATTCACACACACATTCATACACCGATTGCGGCGGAAGCCATGCAAGGTACCAACCAGCACATCGGGAGCAATTTGGGGTTCAGTGTCTTGCCCAAGGACACTTCGACATGTAGACAGGAGGAGCCGGGATTCGAACCGCCAACCCATGGATCATTGGACGACCTGCTCTACCTCCTGAGCCACAGCCGTAATAATCACATACACAGTAATTTAACATGTCATAGCCTAAATCCCTGGTAATACCAACAGTAGCTGCGCAAAATATTGCAAAAATGTAGCAATCACAATCATACAAATCCATATCCTGTGAATTTTTTGTCAATATCGTAGAAAACTAAAGACATCTTTATTTTCACCATATACATAAGAACACTCCCAACCAAGCCCTTAGCAGCCCTGCAACAACAAACAACACGGTCCCTTTGCGGGCTGCGTTCTGCAAAGCGACTCACCGCGGCATGGCGCCGGCCTTCATTCCTGTCCGCCCCCAGCCACTCCAGTGCCCTCTTCACCTCAAACTCCACGTACTCCGCCGTGAAAGTATCCCCCGCCATGGACAGGTGGCCCATGGCTTTGGAGGCCATCTCCATGACCACGGGGTCACTGGAGGGAAGGAGGTTTCGGAGGTAGTTGGCGAAGCGGCTGATTCTGGTGGCATTTCCTCCCTCCACCCCAATCAGGCTCACTGGAAGACACAAGTAAGACGCACGAACGCGGGAAACGAACGCAGCTCGTAAATTGCAATAACAACAATTAGAATAAATTACGTACTTTAAGGTTTTTTTTTAAGTGAAGTTTTTTTTAAAGATTTTTTTTAAGTTAAGTTTTTTTTTAGTTAAGTTTTTTTTAAAGTTTTTTCTTTTTAAGTTTTTTTTTTAATTTAAGTTTTTTTTAAGTTAAGTTTTTTTAAGTTGTTTTTTTTTAAGTTAAGGTGTGTGTGTGTGTGTGTGTGTGTGTGTGTGTGTGTGCGCGTGCATGTGTGTGTGTGTGTGTTTTTGTGTGTGATACAGCTGCGCCCTCTGGTGGTGGGCGGGTGGTGTTACAGCGTGACACACAGACACACAGACAGACATGATCTGCTGGGTCTCATAGTAAATGCTCACTGCGTTCGCAATCATCATCAATTCATCACCATCATCAACAGCATCAATGACAACCACTTACAACCACGACCACGGTCAACTGCTATGGTACGGCTAAGTAAACCAATAAGCCACATTTATACTTTCGCTTATGACGATATACCCGGGATCCGATTCCAAACTCAGGTCTCCCATGCGAGGGTCGATATTGTACTGCTGAGCAAAGATGGAAAACCCACGTTGTGCAGGGGACATATTGCACTTTGAGCTTCAGACAGTAACTTGTGTTCTTACCCAAGCACAGGATCTAAATGTCTCTATAGAAAAGCAGGCAAACTACCTCTAACCACCGCTGTTGTGTTATATTGTATTAACCCATTTTGACCTGAGATCAGATTCTAAAAAAAGTCTTCTACATCCTGACAGTTTTCTGAATACGCTATGTTTCTGTGTCAGTGGTTCTTTCGATTTTTCAAAAATAGCAGACCTACAAGCTCGTAGCGCGCCACTCGGTGGTGCGCTATGAGCTTGTAGATCTGCTATTTTTCAATAGCTAAAGCATAACATAATGCTAACACCAAAAGGGGTTCCCGCCAAAAATGGGTTAATGCTTTATTCACTATGGTTTAACCATGACATTGTTAGAGGTATGACGAGGCTTACCAATGGCAAGAATCCCTCCTTTCTTTTCGTTCACATCAGAGCTGGACACCAGCTCAAAGATGTGATGGTTCAGCTCATCATAGAACGTAGTGGCCTCGTCCTGGCTCAGCTGAGGAAGATTGCAAAACCAAACATCAAAACAAACTTCGGGAAACACTGTACAGATATATCGTCACTGTTGGGTGGAAACCTTGAATGTCCAAAACGGTTACGTTTCAGAAAATGGAGAAAGGAAAATGTGTTCCAATGGATGGAATCTAGTTATTACTTAGTCACAAGCTCTTGTTAATACTTTCCATTGGTTGAATATGTATAAAACCCACTGACACATCTACCTAAAACAACAGATCTACAGGCTCACAACGTGCCACATTGCGACATTCGCGAGGCTTTGCGATCTTGTACATCTGCTATTTTCGCTACTTTGTGTGACACTCATGTACGACAAAGTAAGGCATTAATCTTAATTTTTTATCCCACGATTTTTGCAACCCATTTGCAAACTCCACACAGAAAGGCCCTTTCGCCAACCCCACCTCGGGTATGGGCACTGATGACGCGGAGGAGAGAACACGCCCCCAGCGCCCACAGCGGGAATCGAACCCAGGACCTTCCAGCTGTGAGGCGACAGCACAGCACTACCGACTGTGCCAACGTGCCCCAAGTAAGGCATTAATAACGAAGAAAATCTTAAAAGGCTGAAATGTGGAGTTATAATATTTCTGTCCGACAAGCAACGATATGGATTCATAGCACATACTATGTGTGTGGCATTCTCTACTACATGACTTACCTCTCTAAGCTCTGTAGTCACATAATGCTGCAGGTCTTTGGCAGACTTGGCCCTAGTGTCTTCATTCCGACTCTTGAGGCCGCTGACAAACTGCTGCAGCACAGTGGCTGTGCCCGACATGATGACCATCTCTGGATGGCTTAGTCTGTAAACATGCATTTGCACATCACACAGGTCTGGCTGGGTGACTTCATCACATGCTAGGCTAGCAAGTCAATACAACAATATGCATGATTGTACATCAACATTACGTCATGTAATGTTGATAATGATAATGATAATGAATTTATTTATATAGCACATTTCAAGACATAGTCACAAAGTGCTTTACATAACAGGGTAAAAAACAACAACAACGTAGTCACAGCTACAACAAGATATCATTAAATGGCACAACATGAAAGCATACACACAAAAATAGAATAAGGTATGCAAAAGGAATGGTTGTCTGGCCTGCTTTGAAATCTAGTTCAATGTAGTAGCAGTAGAAGTTGTTGTTTGTTGATAGCAACGTTATAGCAATGAATGCAGGGACATGCTCTGCGTGAAGGAGCTAACGTTAGCAGCTTATAGAGGTATAGGTTCTGTTAGCTTGCATAGAAAACGCGTATCTCTTACGTTCTGAGTCCCACTCAGTAGTTTTTATCAGTCGGTTCTGACAGACAGCCAGTGTGTCATTGTTGACCGTCAGACAGTACTGTCTCACAGGAGGCCTAATATAATAACAGTATAGTTACACTGTAGGACAAGGTTAGCTAGCTGTGTGTGTTGTGCAAACAGAAGGGATCTACTACTCCTCCTTTGGGGGTTGGCAAATCTAGTATTTAGAGCTGCATTACCGCCACCAACTGGAGTGGAGTGGGGAATAGGAGATTATGCTTTATATCTCTATGGATAATGCCGAATGAATTAACGAATTAACTATCATTATTTAACGAATTTAATTAATTAATTCAACTATTTTATTAACAGCTGTGACAGTATATCTTGACAGACATGAGAAGTCATGGTGTTTTGCCTTTCTTCTTTGTGATTCCTCTCAATATTTTATGGATCATTATTTTTATATTGAAAATATTAAACTCATGATAATAGAGAAATAGGACCCAGGGGTATCATCACATCTAAAATTGTTGTAATAGGCTACCTTGATACAGTAAGTGATATGTTAAAGGAGGCTGAAATACAATAAATGAAAGGTGTTTTAATTGTAGTAAATTAGAAACTACTTTGATTGATTGATTGATTGAAGAATTTATTAACAGTTTGCAGAATTACAGTACATTTCAAGCACAAACTCAATACAAAGGCTGTTAACTGTGAGTGGACGACCCAATTAAGCATTACACTTGTTTCCAATAGGGTCCACCATGTTCAAATCATCAAAACATTTAGAGACGTACAAATAGACACTTCTATAGACAGAACAGGAATTCATCATAAAGGAGGTAAAAAGGGAAAAGAAATATATACAGTGAGGGGAAAAAAGGGGGGGGCGGGGGGGGGATTCAGATTTTACTAATTAGTTTTAGACCAAACTAAGCAATATATCTGAAGAAGAAGTCATAAGGTCAGCTCACACACCTTTCCAAAAATATCCAGCACACATGCACAAACACACACGTCACGTGGACAACTTGCATGCATGCGCGCACACACACACACACACACACACACACACACACACACACACACACACACACACACACACACACACACACACACACAAACACACACACACACCTATATGGAAGTGAAGTTTTGAGTAAAGTTTTGAGTTTACCACTGTTGTCTTTCTGTCATTTGTAGTCAATTTTGCCAATCACCTTGTCTTGGGTTGTTACTAAATAATAGTTTTGGACTAATAAATAATAATAATTTGTCTTCTTCAAATACTGTTTTTATAGCAAAAGGGCCCCTTACTGTATGCCTAGACTTTTTAAAAACATTTTAAAATAGTTAAGCCGATCTACATAAACACGTTGTGAGCTTTAATTTGGATCGGCTATTTGAACTATTCAAATGTTTTTCAAAATAGTAAAAAAAATATGTCAAAGCGTTTAGGGATATGGGTTAAGGCAAAATAGGGCCCAGTGTTTCTGTCTCGTTTTAGATGGTGAGGAATCACAGGGATACATAAAGTAACCTAGCCTACTAGTAATATTTTATAGAACAAAGCTTATTCATTCATTTCAGTTTCAAATGTTTCCCCTTATGAACAAATTAACAATTGTTTTGGTTTAGTTTTTTTCACTGCAGGGTGTTACAGCACATTGATTGACGCATTGAGTGAAAGCACAGTAGAAAGTGTCACCTAAGGTACGAGTGCATCAGGGAGCAGGCTTTGGTCTGCCGCCCCCTGGCGTGATCACAGAAGCATTTATTATACACTTCCAGACAACTCATTGGTTGGACCAATCTGTTATGTGGCAGCGGTGGCCGAACGGATTGCGGAGCGGTCTTGATACCGGAAGGTCGCCAGTTCGAATCAGCAGTCCGACACGTTAAAATTACCACCGCTGAAGTGCTCTTGAACAAGGCATTGAACCACTACGATGAAATGTTCTATGAGCAGGGCCTGGCTGGAAACAAGTTCTTGAGCTTAGCCCAGATACCCTGGGTAAATATAGTAATCATTTCATTTCATTTCTGCACCCGGCAGGTCAGCAGCATATATGCTATAAGGCAGGGGTTCTCAACGTTTTTGGCTGGGGACCCCCGAAAATGCTTTGGCCATGTCTCGCGCCCCCCGCTCCGCCCCCCCTCCCCACCCCCAATACAAACTGACTGCAAAAATAACCTTAATAATAGAATGAATACTGAAACCAGATATAATGATTAAGGTTTATGCATGTACTATGTAAACTCTTCATTTCCATTTTTCAGTTGCAAAAAATAAAAAATAATATAATTTGGGGACCCCCCAAAATAATTTCAGTTGATAACCCCTGCTATAAGGGACATGCAATGTTCCGGTGTCATTAAAATGTTCCTTCTCAGAATCATGAATGATAGAGCATATCTCTCTCAGACCATCAGCAATCGCGTGACTATGCCTTTCATTGATTAATATAAAATCCAGACAAACTTTACCACTTTAAAACATGGCATCTCTATAGCATTATTAGGCACGTCATTAATAGAAAATGTCCTAACATTTTCAGAAATAGAAGATCTACAAGCTCACATGGTTGCGAGTTGTGACATATTGTGAGCTTGTAGATCAACCATTTTCTCTACTTTTGTATGACTGACAATAGGGAGATAGAAGGTTTCTGCCCGACATTGGCGATATCATTGTTTGTGTACAGTATGTAAAGTATTATAAACTGTAAAGTTATAACATTCAATAAATGTTCCAAAAAATAATCGTCAGCATTGCTCCATCCTTGTAGGTGCATAACAGTTTATACACTGAAAAGTACCCCTAATTGTATTGTCATTCCATGCAAGTAAATGACAATCTCAGACATTTTCAATAGAATAATTTATTTAATCAAAAATTAGTAGGCCTACTGTGATAGTATAATAAAACATAGAAAATAGTCCATATAGTTGTGAAAGGAAGGAATGCTGCAGGGGTCGGGGGACAAGTAATTGTCCCCCGACATTAGTGATGTTTGGCTCTGGGTTCCGTTGCTTTACTGAGGTTTCCTGCCTCCTCCTTCAGTACGCTCAGAAGGGTTTGAGAACTCTCCAGAATCTGTGTGTGAGAGAGAGAGAGAGAGAGAGAGAGAGAGAGAGAATAGGAAAGACCATACTGTAAGCTCATGAGTCCACTGTGCTAAAAACATTTTTTTTTCAAGGGCCCCAGTTTGGTATGCATTAAGGCAAGGGTGGGCAACTTTGACGATGGAGAGGGCCACTATATTTCCACACTCACTCCCTAGGGCCATAATATTAATGTTGTAGCAAAAATAGACGATCTACAAGCGCTGCAGCGCGTTTTGATCTTGTAGATCGGCTATTTTTTGCAATATTCAAATTGAAATCTTACATTTTTGCTATTTTTAATTGGAATCCTGAAAATTAACATTTTTATGTCATTTCAAATGCCTTTAAATATACTTGTGTTGCACATTGAAGCTACTAATTTAGACTGAAGTAATTAAAGCGGGTCATGTTTGCATGTTGTGGAATTGTTAACAGCTGAAACCAATATTGTGACATTAACCTGAGGGCCACATTAAGTGAAGGTGGGGGCAGCATGTGGCCCCCGGGCCGCCAGTTGCCCACCCCTGCATTAAGGCCACAGACCCCCATAACTCTGAGTGTATAAATGGACCCACAAGGTTCAATTTGGTTTCTATATCAATCATTTAGCTGAGGACCCCCCCAGACCCCACACTGAGAACAAGTGTTTTAAATGTATATGATCTGCAATGTCCTGTTGCTCCATTCCAAAGATAGAAAAACAAACATATTAAGTAAATATAAGCAAAGCGCAGTGGTGGCCAGCAGTAACGCACATCATGTTGTCATGTTACTCCATACATCCATGTACTTAGATCTGTGTGTTAATCATTTAAAAGTTAGGTTGTCACTAAACATCAAATTCTGTGTTAATCATTAAAATGTGAGGTTGTCACTGAGCCAAGTCTTTGTCTCGTACTCTGCAATAAAGTGTTTATGATGAGACGAATGACGAATGAGAGGAATGACATATACACACACCTCACCAATTTCTGGAATGATACATACTGTAGCACTTTTCAAAATAGTTTATTTTGAATAAATACTTAGGCAGGTAGATAGATACACAAATGGACATGATACAAAAATACAAATAAAATGCCCAGGCATTTGTTCCTGCACTGTTGTCTTTAATAAGTGGAGCTGAGGGGGGTTGTTTGTCATACGAGTAGAGTAGGTGCACAGGGAGTTGAATATCAATATGTGGGATGAGCCTGTGTGTTGTGGAACACAACGCTTACTCTCCCTTCAGACTCAACCTCACCCCCTATACGACTCTAGCAAGTAGCGGCTACTCCTCATTCTCATGCTTTGTTTCTTCTAGGTTTGTTTTTCTTGTAATTGACCACAATGGTAAGAAGGGAATTTGATGAATTGAACAAGGTGGACCCTCTTGTAAACAAATGTAATGCTTTATTGGGTCGTCCACTCACAGTTACACAAGTCGTTGTATTGAGTTGTGCTTGAAATGTACTGTAATTCTGCAAACTGTTAATACATATTTCAATCAATCAATTAGAATGAGATAGCATGTTATTTTGCCTGGAAAACTGGGTTACTTTAACAGGTGGTGCAGGGGTAAAATTCATGCCCATCACCCCAGAGACTGTCGTTTCAAATCCAATGTGGTGCCTCCAGCTTGGCCGGCAGGTTTCCACTGTCCGGGTCTCCAAAATAGCCAATCTACATCTGATATGTGAACTATTTTCACAATTTCGTTTTTTAATAATTGTTCATTAATTGTAATAGAGGCAAAGGTTTTAAATATTTGTGATATTGAGTGAGAAGCCATATCGCACAGCTTTAGCATGATCCATTACATCCAAGCTACACACCTTCATGTAGGCAGCCTCCGTCTCTGCAATGGTGCGATCGAATTCAGTGCGGGCGGTCAGTCGACGAGCCAGACTCTCGTTGACTCTGGACAGTTTCTCTGTGAGGACGCGGATATCATGTTGTAAACGGGTCTTCTCCTCTTCCTCCTGTTGGATCTGACGGTTCAGATCTTCCCGCTTCGAGCACAGTTCTTCAATACCTGGGGGGGGGGCGGAAGGGAACTTAATAGAATTGCTCTCAAACCCATCAATATTCGATACATTGAGAACTGACGGAATCATCTAGTCAAAAGATGTACTGTCACGTGAAAACTAGCTGGGGTGTACTGTACGATCCTTGATGTTTAATTATCAGTGACAAACAGGTTCCTTAGACACTGAACTATATTTTATTATTCTACCATTGTCTGATTTACACACTGCCCACAGCATTGCATGGAAGAGTATTGTAATCGCTCACTGTCTCTGTATGGGTGTGTGAACAACAGTATACGGTACTATACTTTCTCCCATTTGAGCCATTATGCCAATTCCCAATTTCCCCTCACGTGTAGTCCCTGCCACTGCTAACCCCATACAGTTGGTCATGTGGGAGGGCGTAGTAGATGAACATGTGTCAGGTTTTGGCATAGTCTGTGTGAGGTTATGGTTAAGCACAGTAATATTGTGGGCGGTCCCCAGGCAAAAAAAAAGGAGACCCAAGTCTCCTCAGTGGTGGGCAGGAACTTTTCTCCAGCACGACCCAGACAACTTAAAATAAAAAATAAAAACTTTTGGGTTGAAAAGGCCAAAGGTGACAGTCAAGCTCAAGAAGAGAAGACATAATCATATCTCAGGAATGGAGAGATGTAGATAATACATTTGACAATTTAGGCATTTATATAAAGACGCTCTTATCCAGAGTGATTTCAAGTGCCACCTGTGATCTGTGCCCTCTGTGATGACACTTGCACCAGGGATAGACGCCTAGTCCTTGGCTGATACAGACAGTAAGCCTCTCCGACCTAATTCCTGACTGTACTTACTTGTGATGTCACTCTGTGGCATCAAGTGATATTGTGAAATACAACTTCTGTCTGCAAACAGAATAACTCAAATGGTTGTGCGGATGTTCATGAATTTCAGGAACAGAAATGGAACAAGAGTCAGACATGTTTATACAGGCAGAGATTTACAGCTGTTTTTTTTATAATGAATTTATTAGACACATGGACAAGAGTGTCAGCTACATTCCTGTATGGATGTAACCTGTGTAATATTGTTAAGGTGCACTCCCTCAGTCCTGACAGTGGCACTTGCTTATTCAGCCATTCCAAACTGTGATGGGAGTGTGTGTGTGTGTGTGTGTGTGTGTGTGTGTGTGTGTGTGTGTGTGTGTGTGTGTGTGTGTGTGTGTGTGTGTGTGTGTGTGTGTGTGAGATCAATCAAACTGGGCACACAAATTGTGTGTGATATGCGCTCTGAAGGACGTTTACAGTAGTCTACATGTGTTTGCTGCTTGTTTAGAGTCAACCCAAATTGAATATGGTGCCATTCTATCGGCTTTCTAATGTGCTTGAAACAGACAACTGGACTTTGTGTAAACTGTAAAATTAATAATAATAGACATGTAATGTATCATGAATGAAACTAGGCTGGTTCGCGACTCGCGAGACTACATATGATAGACACATATACACACACAGTAGTTATGATTTATGATGTTGTGACTTACATTTGACCAGTTCGTTGTTGTAGCTCTGAAGCGCTGCTCCTTGTTGGCTCATTCTCTTCCGCAAAGTTTATCTGATCACACAAGATTACTATTTATTGCCCGTCAAGATAACCGGTGAGGTTATCTATTTAAAGTGTAAAAGATTAATTTAGGAACATGAAAGTATACATTAAATGACTAGTTTCCACCACTGGGGTATTATTTCAAAATCCCTTCTTCTCATGAGTTCCCATGGAGCTAAATGAAACGCCTGACGTTGATTTCAAGCGACTAACAAACATTCGTCGATGGGATGCGACAATATAATTAGTGGTATATTGCTGCCCTCTAGTGGTTGTATTCAAACAAGCTACTAATCTGGGAAAAAGTTTATAAATAACTATAAACTTTTCCCCAGATTAGCACAGTAGCTTGTTTGTATGTATATATGTATGTATGTATGTATGTATGTATGTATGTATGTATGTATGTATGTATGTATATATATAAATCATAGCGTTATGCATGCGCATTTATATATTATTATGATGATGAATAGGATATGATGATGACTATCCTGCTGTTGTCATGGTTTTAACAGTCAACAGAAAAGACACATTTATTTAAATTTATACATTTTTATTAATAAAACATTTCATTTATTCAGATGTTAAAATGGCCCAAAATGCACACTTGTAATGGCTGTATTAAAATCCAATCCAAAATCCTGAAATATCAGAAATAAAAAATAGGCTACATACATTTTCAAAATAATACTCTGCATCAAAGATAAAGAATCAACCTTCAGTGAGGGCTACTTACATCCAAAATGAACAAAATTGTAACAATAGCAAACAGCAACCATAAAAACACAAACAGAAATATTCAGAGCACAGTTCATTTTTCAGAAATAATATACATAAAAAAAAGAAAAAAAAGATGCTAAATCAAACATGTCTTTCTTAGTTGTCTTGCACAAGTACAAATACAAAAATAAATTCAGTGTTGTAACAGCATATGGTCAGAGGTATAAGAATAATGTGTTAACCTGAAATAGTAATATCTCTGCAGAAACCACCTAACTCCAAAATAAAAAAACATCCAGCTCAAGTGGAGTTAGGAGGTTTTTGTTGAAGCGCTTTTTAATACCTTCCATTGGTTCAGTATTTCTTTTAACCAACATTTATTTATGAAAAATATATAAAATAAATCAAAAACCTAAAAAATGGAGTTAGGTGGTTTCTTCCGGGCAGCAACGACTTATATGTTTTCTGAAGATTATACTTCATTTGAGGAATAGCCAAGCCCTTGACTAAAAGTTTCACTGAGAATGTTTTACACTTTACAGTTGGAGGCCATCGATATTGTCCTTTTCTTTTTGCTGAGGTTTGCGTGATCTGCGCAAAAGGACAGTTAACCCATTTTGGGCGGGAACCCCTTTTGGTGTTTTAAACATTATGTTATAATTTAGCTATTGAAAAATAGCAGATCTACAACCTCATAGCGCGCCACCGAGTGGCGCGCTACGAGCTTGTAGGTCTGCTATTTTTGAAAAATCGTGAAAATATTTATTTCAGAAAACTGGAGGATTTAGAAGGATTTTTTTAAATTTTGAGGTCAGACCTAAATGGGTCAAATGATAAGGGACAATATCGGTGGCACCCAACTGTACATGTATGAGCTGCAGGGACGTGCAGAGAGAGTGTTAGAGAGGCAGGGGCTGAAATAGCGACAATAGCTGATCTACAAGATCAGCTATTTTCGGGGCGTAACCCAGCACTCTGTATAGCCCTTTCCACACCTAAGCGCAAAACGGTCGACAGCCACGCACTTCTTAAGCTCTGCGCAGCTTAAATTCCGAGTTTTTAGACAGCTGGTGGATGGAAAAGAGGCTCCACCTCCGCGGACTTTTTGCGCGGAGGAGAGCGTTTCCGGGAATCTGGCCGTCGCGCAAAAAGTCCGCGGAGGTGGAGCTTCTTTTCCATCCACCAGCTGTCTTAAAAACTCAGAATTTAAGCTGCGCGCAGCCGAGAACGTGCGCGGCTCTTTCCATAGTGTGGCAGCACCTTATCCACTGGAGATGCGGTGTAACGAAATGGATTTCTAAACACATTTATTCAACGCAAAATGGTGCGTTCCAAGTTCAGGAGACTTCGGGGGAAAAAAGCTATTTTCCTGATTGCTGCGTTCCGGCATGGCATGGAAACGAGTGGCATTTGCATTTCTTCCACCATAGTAAATGCTGCATTCGCGTGGTCTGGAAAGGGCAGTTGTTTTACAGACGGGTACAAAGGCAGGGGCTGATAAGCCCCCTTTGATGTCTATGTGTGCACGTCCCTGTGTGTGAGGTAATAATATACTCGCTAGACTTTAATTTCTACTGCCATAATTAGCAGTAGCTAGTTACTAATATACAGTGATATGTTAGCAGCTTCTTATGAATTCAGTTCCCATTAGCACCATGCTTTATTGCTTCAACTTTGTGTTTGCATATGAAACGGAGAGAGGACGTGATTTGACAATCACAGGTGAAAGCGATAAGTTCTCTACTGAAGTAGAAAGTTCACAGAATCCACTCCGTTTAGGTTGCCTTCAGGGGCTTCTTCATAGGAGTTTCTTCCTCTCATTTATAAAGCTGGGGAATGAAACAAATACTTAAAATCAAATCAAATCAAACATGGTTGTACAAGTACAAAATCAAAACAGCAAAAAAGTTAGCACAACAGAAACATTGCACAGATAAAAGGCAAAAACAGGTTACAGCATCAACCAGGGTCAACTAGGAGTAAAGGCCAGGGAGAAAAGGTGAGTCTTATAGGATTTGTGCCGATCTAATATAGAGGGGTAGGCTATTCCAAAGCCTGGGGTCAGCCACAGCAAAAGCTCGTTCACCCCTGGTTTTGCCTAGATTTTGGAACCAACAGTATAGTAAAAGGTATATAAAAATATATACAGTATGAAAATCAATAATAAATGGTGAACTATCCACAGAGCTTTTAGTTGTGGAATAAAAGTATTTATAATAATAATTGTAATCATTTTGTCAGGATGTTACACGTTACAACTCCACAATTATGGGATTGTTTCCTTTCGGTAAGGTACGTATAAGTTTTACCCTAAATGCATTCTTGCAAAGCAGCCACCGTTACCATGTTGTAGTCAGACTACATGATTGCTGCCTTTGTTGCCTTATAAAATTAACGGGAAATATCTAACCTTATACATCAAATGTGCTGTAAACTAGTAGTTGAATGTTGTACTAGTGAGTCTTTAAGAAACAAATTACTTAAAAAAACAATCACACCCGTGTGAACTGAGTGGTGTAATATAGCCTGTCTGACGTAATGAAATCATGTCTGACGTAATGAAATCACACCCGGGTGAACAGGGTGAACATAGCAACCATGCTAATTTTTTCTGCACAGACTAACAAAGCCAGTTGTAGGAGTGGTTTACACCACTCAAAAATCATGTCTGACGTAATGAAATCACACCCGGGTGAACAGGGTGAACATAGCAACCATGCTCATTTTTTCTGCACTAACAAAGCCAGTTGTAGGAGTGGTTTACACCACTCAAAAAATGTACAAGCTGTTTTGTTGTCAAGGATCAGTGAGGCTTACCTGTTCTAGATCGAATGCATATCTTGCATTGGTCCTCCGTCCCAAAGCGGTTGTCGTTTCCACCGCAGCCTCCGTACCAGAACTGTGCACATGCATTGGCCTGTTTGTCATAGTACCAGTGGACCGTGTAATCACGACAGCTACCTTGGTCCAAAGTCAGGTTACAGCGGGAATCAGGAGTCACTGATGGAGAAATAGTGTAAGATACAGTACATTATTTCAACTGTTTATGTATTATTAGTAGTATTAGTAGTAACTCATTATTCATTATTAATATTATTATCCTTTGGTTTTAGCTGAGAATATACCTGTCGGTTCAAAGTATTAACTATACTTAAGCCCTATTTAAAAAATCACACCCGTGTGAACTGAGTGGTGCAAATCTCCCCCCCCTCTCTCTCGCTCATTAGCAGGCAACAGTGCAGCACTATCTCTCTCTCTCTCTGTTTCTGGCACAACAGCGCCACTTTTGGTACTCATTGGTACTGGTCACACACAAACATGAACACACGGTTGAACACACACAAACATGAACACACGGTTGAACACAGACATTGCTGTTCCTTGGAGTGGTTGCACCACTCAAAAATAAATTATGCGTAATAGCAGTGTTAACGACAGGAATCACACACCTTGCAGCACTATACATGGAATAGTCCTGAAAAACATGCAAACTAGACTAAATGAAGCTGTTGCTCACCTTCACGCATGACAGGACTAGGCCTAGCGACTTCTTTAAAATCAGAGATTCCCCTCACGGGTGCCGCCACGGTGTTGCTTCCGAGCACACGAGAGCTGTCCAGATCCCCACCTTCATTGTCTTCCTCGTCCTAGTTTAAAATGATAGCGTAAAATGAGCAATGATCGTTTGAGAAGGGTTATGCACAGCTGAACTTGAAATAATAAGAGGTGAATTATCGTATAACTAAGCAGAAAATGAAATGAAGAGTCGATCAGCATGTTCAGGACCCAGCATTGACTTGGTTAGTGTGGTTGAAATAGGCTCTCTCTCTCTCTCTCTCTCTCTCTCTCTCTCTCTCTCTCTCTCTCTCTCTCTCTCTCTCTCTCTCTCTCTCTCTCTCTCTCTCTCTCTCAACATACCAAACAAATACCACAAACAAATACCACCCGCCCACCCCGACTTGAAAAGTATATAGAAGATGAACACTTGTAGGATTATTAAGGAGTATTAAGTTGGACCTGGGCTGGCAGAGGATCAGCACTGATGGGCAGTAAGAAGGCATCTCCACGGGTGTGGCCGTTATTGCCGTTGTTCCCAAAGTTGTTATATCCATTGTTCTCCTTCACATATCCATTGTTACCACGCCCATTGTTGCCATTTCCATAGCCGTTGGTGATAAGACTGACAAGGTCACCGTTTGCATCTTCACAGAATTGACTGAGGAGTTTGGACTCCAGTGCTGAAAAGCAGGAAAAAAACAATTGTATTTAGATCACTTAATGCCAGGCCATTCATGACAATAAGACATGTTGAGATTGTATCATAACAAAGCTACATAGCTGACTGCTGTATTGTTTCATTAACACACACATACACTGATCGTAAAATATAATCACCGAATAAAGTATTGTAGTCATCAATAAGGTACAAATGTTCGCTGTCTGGGTCGGAGGCAATGAGATTGAGCTCTTGTAAGAATTCCCTCTGTGAAGGATCAGAGGAATTGACAATCCCCACAGCATACATTTCAATGTTCGCTGCGCGTGCTTCCCGCACGGCAATGTCAAGCTGCACAGGCTCTCGCTTATCAGTCTGTCCATCTGTGATGACAATGGCCACTTTCTTGACTTGATTCCGGGCGCTGTAGAAAGCTTCCCGAGTGGCCTTTCTGATGGCCGTGCCGGTGTAGGTGCCCTCGCCCATATAGGGCATTTTCCTGATTACTTGCTTGATATCTTCTTTGGTCATATCGCGAGCCAAGTTGAACTCCAGGTGAACATCGCCACTGTAGAGAACCAATCCGATCCTGGTGGCGTGGGGTCCAATCGTGGTGCGGTCCACCAAACTTGTGACAAAATCCTTGATGTTTTCAAAGTTCTTCACCCCAACACTCTCTGAGCTGTCGATGACGAAAACAAGCTCCATCGGCCTCTGCTTGCATTTGATGCCACATCCTGGAAAAATAAGAAAGCATGTTTTTTTCCTTATCTTTTCTTTGTTTTGTAAATATTATAGCCCGTCCGATACCAGATTTGTGTGTTTGTCCAATGCCAATCCTGATTTTGGAGAGTCAAAGACCACCAGTTTACCATGGCATGATGGCATCAAATAATGTCTGACATTCATGGCTCTAGTAAATAAACCTGAAATGTTATGGACAATTCTATAGTTTTTCTGTTATTTTGTTTATTGCAGCCTGGTTGAGATCTTACCACATATTTCTTTGATCAGCTTGATGATGTCTTCTCTCTAGAAAGCATGAGCAAAGTATGGGTTACGTCGGTACCAATGCAGTACTAGTCTCCCGAGCAAGACTGTTGCCTCCCACAATTTCCAAAAGCTTCATTCAGAGATTGTGGAATAGTTGTCTGCAACTCTGCATGCTACGCGAGACTACTGCAATACCTACAGTATTATTCGGAGTGAACTTACTGTGAGGCCTGGATCTCCTTTGGCTCCATGTATGCCCTGGGATTGGAAAACAAAACATCACAACACATGGTTTTTGCTCAAAATCTTACTTTTTTTACCATAAATTCACAATCCTAATCACTGACATCATAAATGAATCCATCCAAGAATGTGGTGGCCATGCTCAATGCAAACATGCATAACTAAATAATAATCAAATTAGTCATCAAAATAACTTCAGAAAAATACATTTGACAAATTAACTGATCACTCAATGCTTAGTTACATTCTATAATAAGTTTGAAGGGTCTATTGTGAGTAAATAGTAGATCTGGTTGTAGATCGTGTAGATCATATTGTGTCATCATATCAGCAACATATTATGGTTTACTGTACAAACGTAAACCTGACCTGATTATAGAACCAAACCATGTGCTTCTAATCGGGTAAAGACATGTTAATAAAATGAAGAGAAGGTCTAATCTACATACAGATTCACCAGTAAGTCCATGATCGCCCAGGTCTCCCTTTACTCCCCTGGTGCCCCTCTCGCCTGGTACGCCACGGTCTCCCTGTAATGAGAGGACAGGTCGTCTACAGTCACACAACGTAGCAAGGTGGCCGTGAAAACTATAGACAAAATATATATTTAGCTCCTTCACCTTAGCACCTGGAAGTCCCTCTCCTGGGATCCCTCTGGATCCGGTCACACCCGGAGGCCCTGCCAAACCCTGAAATTACAATTCAGGTTGGGTTTTTAATACACCCGGCAGTAAGTCATCATCACATCATGCTTCCGATCATGTTGTAATATATACCAAAAACAGTACTCAGATTATTTACTTAAGGAAAACTAGCAATGCTACAATATAAAGGTACTTCTTAATAGCCAGTATAAAATAGGGATACATTATTTTGTAATAAGAATCTAAATCTGCAAAGCAACTCTAGTAACTAAAGCTGTCACATACAGTAATTGTAGTGGAGTAAAAAGTACATTTGCCTCTGAAGTATATTAAAAAAATCACACCCGTGTGAAATGAGGGGCACTCTTGTCATCGTACATCAATTTATGTTAGCAGACATTTGACATTGCTACATAAGGTACATAAGGTCCCTTATTGGCCAAGTGCTCCCACCAACATGTGATTGGTTAGCCGATTTGCTCGTTTACATACAGTATGACGTAAGTTTTCCCTTCAATGTCAATGGCGTTTAATGTTTAATTTAATTTACGTCATATTTAGTGGAATTATCAGCTCTTATCAGCATACATCATCATCTCATACTGGCCAATCAGAATGCCTGTTGCCTGTGATTGTTTAGCTGATTTGCTCGTTTACATATGACGTAAATGTTACCTTCAATGTCAATGGCGTTTAATGTTTTGATGTTTAATTTACGTCATAGGCTATTTAGAGGAATTTTGACGTAATGTCTCTGTTCATAGTCAATGGCAAATATATTGAGACGTGTGGGGACAAGATTTAGCAGACAAGAATGCCACAGACGAAAAACAGTCTAAGTCCACACTATTGATCCATAATGTATAAATGATAGATAAGGGTTCAGGACAACGAGGCCTTTTTGTGGAGGGGTCAGAATGAAATTTGGACTTAGACGGTTTTTCGTCTGTGGTACTCTGAATTCCCCTTTTATTGTCAATGGCATGACATGTGGGGACAAATCCCACCCGTATGAAGTGAGGGGCGCTCTTATCATTATACATCACCATACATCATCTCATCATGAACAACTGAATTAATGTGATTGGTTGGTTAAATACAGTATACGTCATATTTGGCGGACATAATTTCTCCTTTCATTGTCAATGGCAAATATATGAGACTTGTGGGGACAAAAGCTGTATATAGGAGGGGCTATAGCTCCCCTCAAAAAAGGTTTGACTTCATTTGAAGTATGCAACCAGCTTAATGAACCTGCACCACCGTACTTTACCTTTGGACCTTGGTGACCTTCGCCTTGAGGTCCTGTTGCACCCGGGGGTCCTGGTCTTCCAACGTTGCCCTTAACGCAAATTAATAATAGTCATCAGATTGCTGCTTTTACACAGGATCCAAGAGCCCACTCACTATATTATCCCATTTTGAGCGGGAACCCCTTTTGGTGTTAGCATTATGTTATGCTTTAGCTATTGAAAAATCACACCCGTGTGAACTGAGTGGTGTAAGGTCTGACGTAATGTCTGTCGTAATGAAATCACACCCGGGTGAACTGGGTGACCGTAGCAACCATGCTCATTTTTTCTGCACAGACAGACAGACAGACAGACTAACAAAGCCAGTTGTAGGAGTGGTTTACACCACTCAAAAATAGCAGATCTACAAGCTCATCAAAAATCGAAGAACGACTGACATAGAAACATAGCTTTTTCAGAAAACTGTCAGGATGTAGAAGACATTTTTAGAATCTGATCTCAGGTCAAAAGTTCAACTTTGACAGATGGTGTGCTGTGGGTAGAACCACCCGAGCATGATTGCCCGTAATGGCTGAACTCTAACTACAGCACGCAAAATAAAACAGGATGGGGTCAGTAATAATGGCGTGGTTCCTATGTGGGTCTCAGGAATATTAATCTGGCTAGTCTATGACAGTGGTTCCCAAAGTGGGGTCCGGGGACCCCCAGGGGTACCTGAGGGAGTTCCAGGGGGGACCCAGCTAAATGATAGTTTGGAACCAAATGGACCCTTATGGGTCTGTAACTCAGAGAGTGTACAAATGGAACCAAATGGACGCTAACGGGTCCATTTGGTTCCATTTGTACACTCTCAGAGTTAAATTAACAGTGGTTTTACAATATAAATTGGGGTACCAGAGATAGAAATGCCATTAAATCGGGGGTCCGTAGCATAATGCGTGTGAAACTGGGGGTCCATGAAATTAATATGTTTCGGAATCACTGCTAGAGCCGTAAAAATCCTCCTTTATCGGGGTCACTGGCATATGTTTTCAAATGGGGGGTCCGTGGGCTAATACATGTTGATTTGGGGGTCCTTGACACGAAAAGGTTTGGGAACCACAGGTCTATGATGTTAGTCATCTATGACGATTGTTTCCATATTTGGACGTTGCTTCAACCCACTCACAGCTATGGGCTATGTGGGTTGGGTTGAAACACGTCACGTGGTACAGAATTGTTCTTACCGGTGGTCCTTGTAGCCCCTCCCCAGCTGGGCCGGACAAACCTGGCAATCCTCTGAAGCCAATGTCTCCCTGGAAGAGATACGCTATTACTGTACTGTACTGTACATACACAGTCAGTCACGTACATACATAATATTTGCATATAATGCAATGATGAAAGTACAGTATAGAGTATATGTACACACTAACCTTGGGACCGGGGATTCCTACACCTTCATGGCCCTGCTCACCTGGGAAGCCTGGCAAGCCAGTAGCACCCTACAAATGGTGCATGGAAAGTCAACTCACAGTGCCATTCATTTGCCAAACTTATAGTATTATTATATCAAAGTATAAATGGGTGATTTATTGGGAATTGTTAGTTCTTATTTCTTAGTTATAATACGAACCACGGGACCAGGGAAACCGTCGCCCTTCAGACCAGATGGACCTGGTAAACCAGAATGACCACGATCACCCTGGTAAAACAGAAGTTATTGATAAGCACTAAGCACACAGTACAATCTGGAGTGTTAACCAAGTTAACCACTCTGCCCAGGCTCTGGACAGGGCCCCTGCCCTGGCTCTGGACAGGGCCTAAATTATCCAATTGATCACATAGGGGTGATCAGGATCACGCCTATATCCCCTATATCTCCATATATGGAGCAAATAACTCCATATATGGGCATAAAAGGGACACGGACATAATAACTGGGTGGGGCATTCATTTCCAACTTGCATCGTTCCAGGTAGGCTAGTGCCCAATGGGCACGGAGGGCTCTAGAATATGAGAATGAATAATAAAGAAAATAATACAACCACAGACTGTAGACATACTTGTATTGCTTTGCGTGATGTTTGGTCAAAAATGTGTAGGACTAATCGGCCTCCTGGTGGCACTATAATAGGCCAATGTGAAAAGGGTGGCATTTTTTCCTTGACATTTCACGTCAATCGGACGCTGCGCTCATGATTAGAGGCATTTTGTTCAAAGCAAACCACTCCTGCAAACTTTAGATGCCAATAAACAGGCCGACCTGAAACAAACGGGGCAGAGGTTTTGCTCTGTGTGGATCGGACCCACAGTAGGCCTACCGGAGATTAGCTGTTCACGGCAGACGGACCCACAGTAGGCCAACAGATGGCCTACCGGAGATTAGCTGTTCATCCAGGGAGTGGATCGGACCCACAGTAGGCCTACCGGAGATTAGCTGTTCATCCAGGGAGTGGATCGGACCCACAGTAGGCCTACTGGAGATTAGCTGTTCACGGCAGACGGACCCACAGTAGGCCAACAGATGGCCTACCGGAGATTAGCTGTTCATCCAGGGAGTGGATCGGACCCACAGTAGGCCTACCGGAGATTAGCTGTTCATCCAGGGAGTGGATCGGACCCACAGTAGGCCTACTGGAGATTAGCTGTTCACGGCAGACGGACGGACGAATTGCTATTTACAAAATAGCAATTCTATTCATTGTACATTACATACAGTCATTGTATGTAAACCATACATCTTTACAAATTGCAAACTGTTAATAATAAAATAATAACAAATAATAAAGTAATCAATCAATCAATCAACAAACCAATCAATCAATCAATGCTGACCTTTGGACCCAGTAGGCCATGGCCTGGTTCCCCAACATGCCCAGACGGACCAGCAGGGCCGACGTCACCCTACAACGAAGAAGCAGATATAAGCACATCACTGAGGCACTGCATCAGACCCCCTCTGACAGTGTGTCTGACTGGAGGCTGGTTGTCTACCTGCCAAGACCTGTGTTGACAGACGCTGATAATAGATTTGTGTTTGTTACCTTGGAACCTGCTATGGCTCGCCCCGGCAGGCCGGGCATGCCTAGCCGGCCTGGGATACCAGGCTCTCCCTGGAAGACAACAGATGGCAAGAAATCAGATCACTTGTTTTATCCAAACCAAACATTTTGATTTGGTAAACTAAATCAAATAGAAATACTTTATTGTATTGATCCCAGAGAGGGGAATCTCTGGGATCTACAGCTCATGCAAATATAGCAATATAATCCCCCTCCCCCTTTGCTATGAACCATATCCACACCATAGATATCAGTAAGACGCCTGAGGGCGAGAAGCCAGGTGGGTGACAGCAGACTGCTGGGCGATCGCTGGCGCTTTGGAATGAGGGGTCAGATCAACATATCCGTCTGGGTGACAGCAGACTGCTGGGCGATCGCTGGCGCTTTGGAATGGGGGGTCAGATCAACATATCCGTCTGGGTGACAGCAGACTGCTGGGCGATCGCTGGCGCTTTGGAATGAGGGGTCATATCAACATATCCGTCTGGGTGACAGCAGACTGCTGGGCGATCGCTGGCGCTTTGGAATGAGGGGTCAGATCAACATATCGGTCTGGGTGACAGCAGACTTCTGGGCGATCACTGGCGCTTTGGAATGAGGGGTCAGATCAACATATCCGTCTGGGTGACAGCAGACTGCTGGGCGAGCGCTGGCGCTTTGGAATGGGGGGTCAGATCAACATATCCGTCTGGGTGACAGCAGACTGCTGGGCGAGCGCTGGCGCTTTGGAATGGGGGGTCAGATCAACATATCCGTCTGGGTGACAGCAGACTGCTGGGCGATCGCTGGCGCTTTGGAATGAGGGGTCAGATCAACATATCCGTCTGGGTGACAGCAGACTGCTGGGCGATCGCTGGCGCTTTGGAATGAGGGGTCAGATCAACATATCCGTCTGGGTGACAGCAGACTGCTGGGCGATCGCTGGCGCTTTGGAATGAGGGGTCAGATCAACATATCCGTCTGGGTGACAGCAGACTGCTGGGCGAGCGCTGGCGCTTTGGAATGAGGGGTCATATCAACATATCCGTCTGGGTGACAGCAGACTGCTGGGCGAGCGCTGGCGCTTTGGAATGGGGGGTCAGATCAACATATCCGTCTGGGTGACAGCAGACTGCTGGGCGATCGCTGGCGCTTTGGAATGAGGGGTCAGATCAACATATCCGTCTGGGTGACAGCAGACTGCTGGGTGATCGCTGGCGCTTTGGAATGAGGGGTCAGATCAACATATCCGTCTGGGTGACAGCAGACTGCTGGGCGAGCGCTGGCGCTTTGGCATGGGGGGTCAGAACTGTCAGATCAACATTATGGAATGAATTCTGCTTCCACGATGCTTCGCAAGGAATCTCGGGAAAATTGTGCCTTCAATTTTGCCTATGATCCACACGGCATGACAATTTGCACTAAAAAGCCATACTTAAAGTCAAGGTCGTACGATTAGTCACACACGTTACCGCAGTGAAATTTGTTCTCCGCATTTGACCCATCTCTTGGAGCGGTGAGCCGCAGCGTGTGCCACGCTCGGGAATCATTAGATTTGACCCCCCAACCCATTGATGCCCCCTTACAGTATTTGGTATATGACCCGGCCGGGGATCGAACCCCGATCTCCCAGTTTCAGGGTGGACACTCTAACCACAAGGCTACTGTCTGGTCCTATTGAGTTTGTAGATCTGCTATGTTTAGCACGAGACACTGGCACCAATATATTCACACAGCGGCCATCTTGCTCTCACGTCATACAGGTGGCATTTCCTCCCAACCCGGCAAATATGACGTGAGAGCAAGATGGCCGCTGTGTGAATATAGTCAATTGGTGCCAGTGTCTTGTGCTAAACATAGCAGATCTACAAACTCAATATGTGTCGCACCACAATGCATTGTGAGCTTGTAGATTAGCTATTTCCGGTGCATGACATCATCGCATAAGTATGTAATGCATGGCTTCATGGCCTCCATGGGCTCTGCTGCCAAGATCCCAGAAGAGTAAAATCGTGAGTTTCAGTTTAATTTGCACACTGTGTGAAATTAACGCTTTACAGTGTTATATTGTGAAATATTCAAATTATTTGGGTTGTACTGTATGTATTATACAGGAACTCTTGTGCAATAATTTCTCTTCCACACCAATTACAATTTACAATTTACAATCTAGGCATTTAGCAGACGCTCTTAATCCAGAGCGATTTACATTAAGCAAGAACAAAAAGCATGGGAATACATCACATATATAAAAAACGTTGAGTGGTGTAAACCACTCCTACAACTGGCTTTGTTAGTTTACGTGTCTGTCTGTCTGTCTGTTCGTACCAAAAAATGAGCATGGTTGCTATGGTCACCCAGTTCACACGGGTGTGATTTCATTATTTTTGGTACGGACAGACACGTAAACTAACAAAGCCAGTTGTAGGAGTGGTTTACACCACTCAAAAAGCATTTATCAAGAAACATGCGTAAGCTAATAACGTAGCTAGAACATATCTATATAATGACACTGTACATATAAACTATACATATATACTATACTATGCTGTACATATATACTATGAAGTGCTATGACTACATACAATGCAATTATTGTGCTGTCTACATAACATGCTATAAGTCTGTATCAAATAAATATAAAATCGATATAAATCGATTTTTATGAGCAGAAGAGGGCATGTGAACAAATAAGATTATTGTTTTTTCTAGTATGACTTGTAGGGATGAGGTAGGGATGCTTAAACTCATTATCTACCAATTTATTGCTCATAAGAATTGAATGCATTGTATTCAAATAAAAAGGATACATTTTGTCTTAGCCTTTATTTAACTGGAGCAGTATTGGGTTTACTGTCGTGCCATGCTCACGGGCTGTTTCTCTGTTGCTAGTGCTAATGTTTTTCCATAACATTCAATTTAATATTCTATTCTATGGATTTAGCCCTACTCTGTGGTGGTGAGCAGGTACCTTACCACTGTACCACCCTAATTCATTATGGAATATAATTTGCATTTCATAATCTGTTCATAAGCTATATTAAACTTGTTGTTATAGATAGACCTTATTTGATTCCAAGTGAAATTATGGTTCTCAGGATAATCATTGATTATCAGTTGATTTATGACCATCAATAAGGTTGAATTCCTAAAAAAAAATCACATAAAAATCAAAACATTCTAGACTGAATGTTTCTCTAATCACCTTTGCTCCTGAGGGTCCGGTGATTCCAGGAGGTCCATGTAACCCACGGATACCCCTCTGACCCTGGTCACCCTGGGAGGGATTAGAGCACATCATTTTATATAGCGTGGTTTTCATTCAACATGTATTTATTTATCCAAAATACAGTACTGAGTAATTAAAGTCATTTGCAGTGTCGTCGAGTAATACAATACGGTATATATAATACAAAACATCACTGTTGAAAAAATACATCAGAGGATTGGGAAAAATCAGACCTGTGTACTGTACTGTACTGTACTGTACTGTACTGTACTGTACTGTACTGTACTGTACTGTACTGTACTGTACTGTACTGTACTGTACTGTACTGTACTGTACAAGCCCTCCTCCCTGGCCTGTCTGTGTCTGTGACACTTGGTGGTGAACAAAAGCTATTTTCGTGCTCGGACACAGGGACACAGGGACCCACACACATAGCTGTCTATAGGAGTGGTTGCACCACTCAAAAATGTAAGGCAATCTAAAAACAGTTACATATTGTGGGCATCTGTTTGGTCACCAAGGTTCTAAAACGACTCAATAAGGGTACCAAAGTGGTTCATCTCAATGCAGTCTGCAGGTCATTCCATGTGTTATAACTTACATCTGCCAAGTTCAGAGTTGACTTTTGGCACCTTGAATTTGGTTTACACAGAAAAAGTGTAAACAAGACGTGTGTGAATGTAAAACACACCTTCTCTCCTTGAGTGCCGATACCAGCTGGTCCCTCGGATCCCATTAAGCCAGGTAGGCCAGCCTCACCCTGAGGAAGGAAGAGCACCTCTCTCAGTCATCAGCATCTTTAATCCTTTTATTTCTAGTGATAGCTTCGTCCTACTATAGAGCGTCGCAGTCCCGCCCAGCGGCAGCGGTGGCCGAGCGGTTTGCGGAGCGGTCTTGATACCGGAAGGTCGCCAGTTCGTATCCCCGGACCGGCACGTTAAAATTACCACCGCTGAAGTGCCCTTGAGCAAGGCATTGAACCACTACCATGAAATGTTCTATGAGCAGGGCCTGGCTGTAAACAAGTATCTGATGCTTAGTTACCCTGGGTAAATATAGTAACTTTGCTTTGCTTTGCTTTGCCCCCTACCATGGCCCAGGAAATGATTCCCAATGCATTTTTCAAAAAGTATTTATTTAAAGACGGTTACGCCACGGACAAAGCCAACTCGAGTTGTGACAACTCATGACAACACAAACAATATTTTGGACCAAACAAATAATTACAAAGAAGAAAAACAACAAAAAAAGTGTTGTAACCTGCCTGTTTTTTTCTTCTTTCTAATTATTTGTTCGGCCCAAAAAATTGTATTTGTTGTCATGATTTGTCACGACTCGAGTTGGCTTTGTCCGCGGTGTAAACGTCTTTAAATAAATACTTTTTGAAATGTCTATGAGGAAAATGAATGGAGAATCATTTCCTGGGCCATGGTAGGGGGCGGGACTGCGACGCTCTATAGTCAATAGACTTGTGTCATTTGTTTTGTTATACTTTTATTATTCTTAAAACATTGTACCCCTTTCTGCTCCCTATTTAGTCAATTGGCACAGTTAAAGATCGCCCTCCTGCATGCCCAGCTTCCCTCCCCCGAACACCACCATGTTGTGTACGTATTGACATTTGAGTTGCCAAGCCAGTGCACCCCAGTGGGTTCAAACTATAGTGTCGATACCCCTTATCCCTAAACTACTTAGCCTTTTTTTACTATTTTGAAAAACATTTTTGAATGGTTAAAATAACCAATCTACATCGACACGTTGTGAGCTTGTAGATTGGCTATTCAAAATAGTAAAAAAAAAAAAAAAAAAAAAGGTAGGGATTTAAGGGGTTTAACATGAACGAAAATAGAGCCCTATTGAATACAATTCCATTTAGTTTTAGTCGACAGGTGATTTAGTCGACTAAAATGTATTTTAGCGGGCCTTGATGGCGTCGTAAATAATGCCTGATTTTACACTTGGTTACATGCTGAAAATAGCCGATCTACAAGCTGTAAATAATGAATTCAATCAAATGACTTGTCTTTTAGTTCTATTGGATCTCTTCTCCACTAGTCCCTCCCTAACATTTTAGTCTGGTATTTATTGGTTGACAAAATTGTCAATATATTTAGTCTTAGTTTTAGTCATTATAACATAGTTTTTATTTTGTTGTTAGGTAATTTTCGCAAAAAGAAAAAGGTAGTCAACGAACATTTTTCGTCATAGTTTTAGTCGACAGATGCAACACTAGCTCAACCCTGGCAGAGGTGGACAGGCACTTTACCCCTGTGCCACTGCATGCAACCTCATGCATACTTGGTATTTGGTATATAACTAAGTCTTCCTGGTTCTGATTCTCAGTGTCCAGGTGCTTTGTGGGCCCAGCGATGGAGTCTGTATCTACTGTACCTTCTGTCCTGGAGCCCCGTCTTCTCCTGGAAGACCTGGCAGGCCGCCCAGACCGCCTGCCCCAATCTCACCCTAACACAGGAACATAACAAGTACATTAACCCCATTCAACCTGACATCTCTTATTGGTCCATCCACTCCAAACATTATAACTATAACTACAACAAATGTGTTATAAATCGTTCTAGTACAGGGGGTGGGCAACTTTGAAGATTGTGAGGGCCACTATACTTCCACACTCCCTTCCGGAGGGCCACATTGTATATTACTGTCGTAGCATAAAATAGCTGATCTACAAGCTCAAATGCGACACATTTTTTGCTATATTTGAATTGAAATCTGAATATGTCTTTTGCTATTTTTGAATTGGAATCCTGAAAAGTAACCTTTTCATTTAATTTCAAATGCATTTAGTTATAGTTATGTTAACTTTATGAACTAAATACAAATATACATTGGACATAAAAAAGACTAAATTAAAGCGGGTCATGTTTGCATGTTTGGAATTGTAACAGCTGAAATCAGTAATATTTCAGTATTCCAAAATAATCTGAGGGCCACATTAAGTGAAGGTGAGGGCCGCATGTGGCCCCCGGGCCGCCAGTTGCCCATGTATGAGATGGAAGTGTCCACAACACGACTATGAACCATAGTGATGAACCATAGTTACATTCATAGAGCTTGTTGTGGACAGTCCATTACAGTTAGTGGTTAAATGAATACAGTATCGTATAGTTTTCCATAATCTATCATGGACCATGTAATATAGGATTATTATTACGTTAGTCAGTCCTATACTGTACCTTTGGGCCAGGTTCACCGATGCCTCTCTCTCCCTGAACTCCTTGTTCTCCCGGTAAACCTTGGTCTCCCTGATTTGCACAATACCAAAAATGATTTAACCCATTTTGGGCGGGAACCCCTTTTGGTGTTTATAGCATTATGTTATACTTTAGCTATTGAAAAATAGCAGATCTACAAGCTCATAGCGCGGCACCGAGTGCGCTACGAAGCTTGTAGGTCTGCTATTTTTGGAAAAAAAAAAATTAAATTTCGACGTCAGGCCAAAATGATTTAAACATTATATTATCTAATCCAACATCATGCAGATGTCACCATGTCAGAACTGCTTGGACTTTATGTTGATTATATTCCCATTAACTTGGTGTTGTGTTTTACAGACCTTGGGGCCATGTAATCCTTCGCCCTGGGATCCTCGGCCTCCAGATGGGCCCCTTGGACCCTCCATTCCCTGTGAGATAAAAACAATCAGGATATCATCCAGTTGTGTGTGTGTGTGCGTGTGCGTGTGCGTGTGCGCGTGCGTGCGTGCGTGCGTGCGTGCGTGCGTGCGTGCGTGCGTGCGTGCGTGCGTGCGTGCGTGCGTGCGTGCGTCACATAAGGACACATTTACAAACCTTTTCCCCCTGTATGCCCACTCCTGGCAGGCCAATGGGCCCTGGAAAACCTAGAGGTCCAAATTCACCCTGGAGGTAAACACATATGCAAGAATCAATATTCAATATGCAACAATCTTGAATTCTGATTCAGATGTTATATCTGTTGCTACTGTATATATATCTATATTATATTATATATTAATACCTGATATATATATATCAGGTATTAATTTATACAGTGTGTATATCTGCTATCTGCTACCTGATATTCTGACTCATTTTGTTTTCTTGCATATTTGATAATGTTGTCCTAATAATTATCTAACATGTTTCAAATTGTTTTGTTTCTCTAAAATGACTATGAGCCTTTCACCCTCTCTTTTACACCTGTGATGTGACAATTAACTTGAAGATGATATTGAGAGTCATGATTCAAAATTACATCTGTTATATCCCAATACACAAAAGTATGAGTAAGAGTAAAAATGATTAGGTTTCGTTTCTTCAACATTGTAGCAGCAAGAAGACACTGATACCATTAGAACGAAAATACATCGCATGGATGCAACTGGGACGTATCCTCAGTGATGTATCCCAAGGTCATCGGGGTTTCGGGTCTCGCAAACATCATACCCCTCACTCGGGTGACCCAGCCGGGGTGATCAAGTCCCGACTTACGTCCCAGTAGCTACCCTCGATCAGACCCACTATGGAAAGACAGGGCCGCACAATCCGTTGGAACCACTCCGGAACTACTATGCCGGAACTGAGAGGTACAATTCTGGCATGTGGAGGGACTCCTACGTCTCACCAGGTCCACTCCTGCTCTCACCAAGAGTATAGCGAGGAACCTGTGCGTTGCACCAGACTCCCAGCACCAGAAACTTAATTCAGGAACAATCCATTAAACAATAGCAAACAAAGTCTCAAAGTTGAAATAATGTTAGCTCTTAGCTGAACTATCTCTGCTGTATTTAAACCACAGTCATATACAGTATATTTTATACTATAGTCATAACGGATGGAGATGCATGTGTCTCGAGCTCCTGATAACAATTGTGTTTGACCAGATGAAGAGCCTTGGCTCGAAACGTCGTCAATAAAGTATAACTTTTGGAGCAGATGAGTGTGCCGGTTCTTTTCTCTCTTCTCCTGATAACAATAAGCCCACTGCTGTTCTGGACTGAATTGGATTATTTCATGGCATGTGGCACATTTTAAGACAGTGGTGCTGTACCATGGACCTTTAACCACTTTTAACATGACTTCCGTCCGTATTTTGGACATGGGTGAACAATTTCACCGACTGTATAAAAACAATACCAGAACTACAGTTGGGTGCCACCGATATTGTCCCTTATCATTTGACCCATTTAGGCCTGACCTCAAAATTAAAAAAAAATCCTTCTAAATCCTCCAGTTTTCTGAAATAAATATTTTCACGATTTTTCAAAAATAGCAGACCTACAAGCTCGTAGCGCGCCACTCGGTGGCGCGCTATGAGCTTGTAGATCTGCTATTTTTCAATAGCTAAATTATAACATAATGTTTAAAACACCAAAAGGGGTTCCCGCCCAAAATGGGTTAACTGTCCTTTTGCGCAGATCACGCAAACCTCAGCAAAAAGAAAAGGACAATATCGATGGCCTCCAACTGTACTGTATAAAAACAATACCAGAACTACAAGCTCACAATGTGTCACAACGACTTTATAGATGTGATATTTCTTTGCAGTTTTGGAAAATAGGGATTAAGTGGTTGATTGTTAAACTTTCCCACAGTAACCAGAGCCTTCTGTCTGCTCCGTTCTGTCTCATTACAGAATTCCTGCGAGCTGTCTGTCTAATTGTAGCCTGGAAGGACATCCAGGCTTCTTTATGGATTTCATTTGATGCTTTGTGGAGCAGACGTGGTTCTTTACACGGATGGCATTCATTAGCTGATGTATTTACAGCCTACCTTTTCTCCTTTGATTCCTGCACCCGCCTGTCCACGTAGCCCCCTCGGCCCCGCCAGCCCCCGGTCCCCCTGTGGCACAAAAACACAAGGTCATAACCCGGACTCTGCATATCATATCACAGTTTGTCTGGTTCACAGCCAACATTGTTCTCAGTCAGGAGGAAAAAAGGAGAAAGGACAAGCTAGCACCTGTTACCCTCCTGCGCTCATGCAACTATCCAAAGATATGGTAATGGCAATATGTCAGGTGTTCTATATGTGCTTAACTGCATGAACCCTAACCCTAATAATAATAAAGTCAATAATGATCTGGTGCCACCCGTTTTCAGAACAAATATGGGTAAATTCACATTTCACAGCACTGCCACTCAAGTGTGGAATGCCCCGCCCCCTTCCCTCAAAACAAGCAGATCACTGGTTTCCTTTAAAAAGGGTCTGAAAACTCACCTGTCACTGTCACCAGGTCAAAGGGAGAGAAGGTGATTGCCCCCCCCCCCCCTCCCCCCCATATGTTTATTAATGTATTTATATTCCAACCTGTACATGTAGATTTAATGTGTTTGAGAAACGTATTGTTTGTTGTCACTGTTGTGACATGTTGTGAATGAATGCATAGGACCCGAATGGAAACAAGACCGCAAGGTCTTTCTTCGGTGCTGTCCTTTTGGACCAATGCTGTGCTTGACATTGTTTTATACATTGTATTATTGTCTAAATTGATTGATTGATAAAATTATCAATCAATCAAAAACCCTAGCGTGAACTCTAGAGTCAAGTGTAAATAATGGACTTGCAGCACAACCAATATAGCAAAACCTGGAAGTAATGCAAGTAATGTAGAACATAATGCAAGTACAGTGAAGTAAAACTTGTTTATAGACTCAGCATGTCCAATTCAATGGCATGCAGATACAGACATGCTGTCTGTAGTTGCATAGAGCTACTTTCTCCAATTAGGGGAGGGGATGTTTTGGGAGGGGATGCCAATGAGCTGCAGGTCTAACAGATGTTTAGCTGCCTTAGGACAATTGTAACCCGGGCCAGGAGCTGCCTCCACAAATAAAAGTTGTGTGTAGATTTCCTTCCATAGGATCCCCCGCAATCCTATAAACTTGGCCCTCCCTCCCATTGTCAATAAACCGCAGGAGGCTATTTATGTTAGGTACTTTGTTGTCTAGTTTATTTAGCTAATATATTTGACCATCTCTAAGATGAGGGCTTTCTCTGTGGTTATAATGCTAATGACAGGCCTCAAGAAGACTGCTTCTGCTTCTGCATGCCAAAGCAAAACATAATTGTCATGTTTTATACCGTTCCATTGTTCTGCATGTCTTATAAGGAAGCCTCCATTTCAACAGGATATATGTCTCTATAGAGACGTTGTACAGTTTGCATACTGTGTAACAAGCTGCAACATGGAGGCATTTTTCCCTTTTTTTCTTTCTCAGTTCTTACAGTAACGCATGAACAGAAGTACAGTATGAATGGAACTGTAACACGTGGGTGAAACCTTGAAACCTCGAGGCTCAGCGAGTCAGTGAGTTGGAACAGTGAGGTCTGGTTTTGACAGATGTAGGCCATGTGCTGATGAACAGCAAACATGTACAAATGAGTCCATGATCTAGTCTTAGTCTAAAAGGACCCTTTTCATGTTGGTGTATTGTATTCCATGTGTTACGGACGGTCAGGTGAATTTCTAAAATGAGCTATATCAAAACTGGTTTTCATCACGAGTAATTCACATCAGGTCATCAAATTATATATATTTTGATCAATTAGATGGAACCTGTCTATTCTCTGGATTCAGATTTAACATCTGGTTAAGGTTGTGTTGGCTTTTGCGTTACACCGGGGCTCCACCGGGCGCGTCAGCGTCGCGTCTCCGTCACCGTCAGGGAATGTTCCCTTTTTAATCAATGAAGGGTGGCTCCACTGCCCGCGTTGCGTTGCGCTGCGCTGCGCTGCGCTGCGCTGCGTGACTGCATTAAAATTGCCCCGGTTCGTTTTTTGACGCACGCGACGGAGACGCAACGCGTCCGGTGGAGCCCCAGCGTTAGACGCAGCGATATGGAAATCCTTGGCCGATACCGATGTTTAAAATAACAATTTAGCCGATAGCCGATACTAATACCGATATATGTTTATTTAGTTTTTGTTGTTTTTATTTCCCCCTTTTGTGCCAGAGAAACAAATTCATATTCAATACAACAAATAAATGTTCAGAATCTACAGCTTGGTAGACTACAGATAACCAACACACCAACATAGAATCTACAGCTTGGTAGACTACAGATAACCAACACACCAACATAGAATCTACAGCTTGGTAGACTACAGATAACCAACACACCAACATAGAATCTACAGCTTGGTAGACTACAGATAACCAACACACCAACAGAGCCAATGCAAAATGTATGCTTATCAACATCAGATTAACATCGGCTACTGCCATCGGTTAATGTCAGGTTTTATTTGCAGATACCGATATTGACCAATAACAGCAATATCGGACTATACCGATTATGTGGCCGATACACCGGCGCATCACTAACTGTTACCATGGCTGATATGGGTGAACATTTAAAAGATTCAGCCAAATCATTCATTCAAGGTGAACTGCAGAAAACTCTCAACTGACCAAAGGCTACCCCAGGATTAACGGATATGTGTAAACTGTGAGATATATCTTTATTATAGTTTGTACGGTGTTTTAGCTGCAATCCATAACTTTTGTGTGTGAATATATATACCCGTACAGAAATACGCACATACATAATGTACATGCAGACAAATCGGATTCTAGACGCCTTGGCTGTTGGCTACACCTTTAAAAGGGTTAACACGGGAGTGTATTCTAGACGCCTTGGCTGTTGGCTACACCTTTAAAAGGGTTAACACGGGAGTGTATTCTAGACGCCTTGGCTGTTGGCTACACCTTTAAAAGGGTTAACACGGGAGTGTATTCTAGACGCCTTGGCTGTTGGCTACACCTTTAAAAGGGTTAACACGGGAGTGTATTCCAGTGTTGACCCAGATCACGTTTCTTTTGTTTTGGTTCTTTCTAGATTCGTGACAGATGCGTAATCGTACCTTTGGTCCGGGGAATCCCTCGCCTTGGGGCCCTTTTTCCCCTTGAACACCTTGTGGCCCTTGAGGCCCCTGTAAGAGAAGACAGTCAGCATGTCCCCAAAACATTGCTCAGGTCAAAGTACCTTTGTAACTGCAGAACAGATCACATTTCCCACCGTGATCGCAGTCACACATACAAGCCTCTAGATTGTTTATGTTTATGTTTATTGAAGGATCCCCATTAGAGACACATGACTGAGCCTCTAGTCTTCCTGGGGTCCTGTGTTGTGGGCAGTAAACATTTAAGTATAGGGCAACACACTTAAGATATTTACTTACTAGTCCATATCTAGACAATATCAGTTGCTATTTTTAAATAATTATATGGAAAGTTCTCCGTAACTGCTGAAATAGCACGTGTACGGGTAACACCCAGCCACTGAAAACAGAAAAGCTGCTTGTGACAATTAGGCATATGACACCGGCAACGGCACCGACATACGACACCAGCATACCAGCTTACCACACTGGCGTGTGGCTGACTGGTATGCGATACCGGCATGCAACACCGGCCTTCCACAATGCCGTAAAACAAAAAACTTGCACATTGTCAGTGAAATATTGCTGGCGTACCCACATGCTTGTTGAAAACGCACGCACGCACGCGCGCACGCACGCACGCACGCACGCACGCACGCACGCACGCACGCACGCACGCACGCACGCACGCACGCACACAAACACAACCCTGGGTAGTTTTCTGCTGAGTGTATAAGTTTACTGAAACTATAGGCCACTATATGTCAGACAATGTGCTACAGGACTGGTGTGGTTTCTTAACTTACAGGGGGCCCACTTTCTCCCATCCCTGGCGGTCCAGGAGGGCCATGGCGGCCCTGGAATCCCATGTCACCCTGTAGGTAAACACAGGTAGTGAAGTGCAAAGCTGGTGCAGGACATAACATATCAGCCAAATGTCAAAATACGGCAAAATACAGTTGACAAGAGAATGTACCTTTGGTCCAGGAAGTCCGATTCCGGTTTCACCTTGAACACCAGGTGGGCCAGCTGGGCCCCGTTCACCCTATGACCACAAATATAAACACTAGATTACATACACCAGAAGCACTGAAACTCACACCATGCAATGTCATACCCATGTTCTGATCATTCTGATTAGTTAGTTAACATCCATGCTGATTGGCCAAAGTTGTACCCGTGTCGATTTTATCCGTTTTCCGCAACTGTCTAGTGGGGTCTATAGTGGGGTGTTGGTGATAGGCTGACAGCTAGTGGGGTCTATAGTGGGGTGTTGGTGATAGGCTGACAGCTAGTGGGGTCTATAGTGGGGTGTTGGTGATAGGCTGACAGCTAGTGGGGTCTATAGTGGGGTGTTGGTGATAGGCTGACAGCTAGTGGGGTCTATAGTGGGGTGTTGGTGATAGGCTGACAGCTAGTGGGGTCTATAGTGGGGTGTTGGTGATAGGCTGACAGCTAGTGGGGTCTATAGTGGGGTGTTGGTGATAGGCTGACAGCTAGTGGGGTCTATAGTGGGGTGTTGGTGATAGGCTGACAGCTAGTGGGGTCTATAGTGGGGTGTTGGTGATAGGCTGACAGCTAGTGGGGTCTATAGTGGGGTGTTGGTGATAGGCTGACAGCTAGTGGGGTCTATAGTGGCCATTAGTGGGGTGTTGGTGATAGGCTGACAGCTAGTGGGGTCTATAGTGGGGTGTTGGTGATAGGCTGACAGCTAGTGATACTCCTTTCGAATCCGCAAAACGCAGCGAAGAAACGCACCGCGTGCAACCACCTTTATTCAAAGTTAAAATGAATTAACACTGATTTTACTGTGAACATTTAAGACAAAACATTTAAAAAAAAAAAGGGGGGGAATAAGGACAATTATCGCAGAGATGACATTACAGAGATACTGCATGGTGTTTTGAAGGACTACCATAGTAACCCTTGTAAATCATGGTGGTTGCATATAATGTAAATTGGGTGGTATGCAAGATATATGATCCCTTCCTACAAGTCAGGACAAACAAGCTTGACATTGTCATCAGTTCCATTGATGTCTCAGCACACACATAAAGCTTGTCCCAGAACAACCAGACCTATTTCTCTTGAGGCTGTTTAAAGGGAGGCTTGTAGTAATTATGAGATTTACTTGGGGTTCAGACTACTTTTTTTATTAAACGAGGGAGATGAGACAAAGGAATGGAACCTGTCAAAGAATTGACAGTCCAATTACTTGACAAGTTGTAACGGAACAAGATGGAACTTATACTATTTTCATTCCATTACCTACAAACTAAACCGACAAACATGGCCTTCATCGTTCCCTAAATACCTGGAATGTTGTCATCTAGTTCAGCTCTTTCCGATTACAAAGACCAAGGAAACAAACATTTAATACTAACATTCCCCCCTACCAGTGGCGTATCCAGGAATTACGTTTTGGGCAGGCAAGATCATGTGTTAATTGTCGTCTCCCCGCGCACAATCGTAGCACTAAAGGTTTTCAAAGAGATATACCTGCCAGACAAGTAGTATACAAAGGCTGAAAGGCTTGCATTTACATTCCAATGGGTGATTGAGGGTCGCGCTCTACCGCAACAGCCAATCAGCTGTCCATTAATAGTTCTCAGGTCTTGTTTTTGTCTTCTTTTTTTCTTATTGTATGGATTTTGGCCAGGCCAGAAATGGATTTGGACAGGCGGATGCCTGCCCTCGCCTTATTGTAGATACGCCTCTGCCCCCTACTCATTGCGAATGCATAGAAATAGTCATCTAGAATCATAAGTAAACCAAGAAGGCGAAGATGTAACTTAAACATCGAAACGTTGTCACTTTTTATTTCCACCCTGTTATATTAAACTAAGGGCCTAAATTGTCTGAGCTGCTCCAGTGCCTTCTTTTTCGCATGTTACCTGTCCTGCTTCTGAGATGCACCAGACTGGCCTGCTATAGGCTAGAGGCCTCTGAGATGCACCAGACTGGCCTGCTATAGGCTAGAGGCCTCTGAGATGCACCAGACTGGCCTGCTATAGGCTAGAGGCTTCTGAGATGCACCAGACTGGCCTGCTATAGGCTAGAGGCCTCTGAGATGCACCAGACTGGCCTGCTATAGGCTAGAGCAGGGGTTCTCAACATGTGGGTCGCGACCCCTCGGGGGGTCCCGAAATTATTTCGGGGGGTCCCCAGATGATTTTCAACAAAAAAACAAAAAAATGTTTCTTTTGTTTTTGCAGCTGAATGGCTGGAAATGGAAATTGAGAGTTTACACAGTACACATAGTGCATGTGCATAAACTTTCCTTAATGATTATATCTGGTTTTAGTATATATTTTCTATTATTAAGGTTATTGTAGCGGTCAATTTGTATTGGGGGTGGGGAGGGGGGCGAAGCGGGGGTCGCGAGACATGGCCAAAGCATTTACGGGGGTCCCCAGCCAAAAACGTTGAGAACCAGTCTAACTGCTCTAACAGTATAGAATATCCATAAACAAAATCTATAGTCTGTACATTAAAACTATACACACTACACTACAGGATGCCAGGTCAACAATGACTTGGCATCGGTCTACATAACATGCTATCTAAATGACATTTTAGCCCATAAGCCTGGAAGGTCGTCGATGCTAGTGCAAGTGCTATACGGGTTAAGGTGGAGTCTGAGGAGGTGAGTCTTCAGATTGTGGCGGAGGATTGGGGAGTGAGTCTGCAGTTGTAATTTCAATGGGGAGTTCGTTCCACAGTTTGGGAGTGTTGTCCCGTATGTTTTAGCTTGTAATTCCTTTCACCGTTGAAGCAGTTGGATGGTTTGTACACTGTTACACGGTTATTATCATCTTAATTACTCCCATCCATCCTCAACATACAAATGTCACTCTTTGTCAAAGCACTGACACAGCTGACAATGCTGTAGGCAGTTCCTAGGCTGTGTTTAGAAGCAGGATACAGGATACAGGACAACTTGGCACTGGATTTGTGCACTTCTGATTTAAGGCCCACGCTGGTGAATTACAGTAATGAAGGAGAAGAAGCTGGCTGATTGCCAAACATTCCCACAGGTGCCTATTACCAGGGACTCCCGGGAGACAGGCCTACTTGGCCACCATGCTATATGTTTGGGTGGTAATGCAGAAACCTGTTGTTTAAACTCATAATAGAAGGAAAAGTAAAGGTCACAGCAGATGTTATTTTGTATGTGGTGAATGAAAGGTGCTCATGGCCTTTCCTTTCCGCACAAAATGCACCAACCTGCTTTCCTTGAAGGCCCTCTGGTCCCATGTCCCCATGTGGTCCAGGTAACCCCTGGGCAGGAAGAACATACAGACATTAATAAGGTACATGTGGATAGCACGCGTGCGTGCGTGCGTGCGTGCGTGCGTGCGTGCGTGCGTGCGTGCGTGCGTGCGTGCGTGCATGCGTGCGTGCGTGCGTGCGTGCATTAAGGTAGCTGTGTGACATCACACTACTGCATGTGAGCAGTATCAAATGTATTGATGTTATGAGCTTAAATGTGTTGGTTCTCGATCCATTTGAAGTATAGAACAGCAGCACTCATTTTAAGAATCCACCCACAAATGATTGAACAACCCCGTTCAATCAAGTCTTTTCCAAACGCTGAAGCAGAAACACGCTAAAGTCTGATTTATGCTGCGTTCATGCACGGGCAGACGCAAAGATGTAAAGCTACACAGTGTATTTGTTTTGCAGCTACAAACGTTGGATTTGCTACGTAGCTTCACGTCGCTGGCTTCCATTGACATTGAATGGTAGACTAGTGTCATTGTGTTTGCTCATGTGGACGCAACATGATACTTTAGTCACACACCTGTGTCGTGCAGCTGAAAATAGCAGATCTACAAGACATACAGCACATCACGATGCATGTTGCATGTTGTTGATGATCAGCTATTTTCGGCATGTGACAGCGGCACGCTATAAACTAAGTGAAGATTAGGCATAATCTGTGATGCGCTGCCTTGGAGTATCCTCACAGAAAATACGGAACAGCAACATTTCATTCTCAGTGGAAATATATGATGACACAGAATATGGAAATGACTCTCCTCCCGCATCTTGTTACAATAATTAACATTTACTAGTACAAGCTGCCAGCAGCAAATCTTCTGCCTACACATACGTCCTGTCATAGTATGAGCGAATAGAGGGTATGCGCATGCATAAAGTGAATGGCAGATCGAGTGGCAAATCGAGTGGCAAAGTGAGTGACAAACTGAATTTAATGTTGTTTAAAGTCATTTAATGCAATCAAATAGGACTTTTCTGTTTGGATCTATGGGCTATGAAGGCCAGAAAGTAGTTTTTTGCCACTCAGTAGGAATTCCCGCGTAACTTCCGGGTATGATGATGATGTCACGCGCATACCCTCCATTGTGGAAGGAGATCAACGTCACGTCAACGACAAGTGTGTTTAACTTTCAAGGAATATGATTATTGGCAGAATCGTAGAAAGTTTAGGATATTTTGCCGGTCCCCTTTCAAATGTTCACAATAACGGGTGGTTGTTTGTTTCAATCACCTGCACTACAATACTTCACCATGTGTTGCACTATGACGGAAATAAAAATAAACATAAAATGTAACAATGGGTATATGTATAATGTTCCGTAATTCAATTCCAATGGTGAAAGCTATGTTGATTTTATCCCGTGAAAGAATAGCGGATTCGGCCAAGCCCCGAAATACCCTTATGTGTATCTCAAAGAATATGCTAATACATGTTCCATCACTGACCTGCAGGCCTCTAGGTCCTCTTGCACCGAATGGACCCTCAGGACCCTAGTCAACATCACAGAGGAAAGACAGTAAATATCACCAGATGTGGAGAAAAAAAACTATCTGACAGAAAATGGCAATAGATGGGAAATGGAGTATTTTCTGCTCCCCAGGGGAGGGGAGAATACTTTTACTGCATCACCCAGCAGATGACTACTGCTCAGGTGGCTCAGATGAGCCCACAGGGGTTCTTGTTATGGGTTATTACGCATCACATATAGACTGGACGAGTCGAGAGTTGAACTGCCAAGCTTCCGATCCCCAGTCGGTCTCTCTACCCACTCAGCTACGGTAAAAGTGTCTAGGCTACTTTATGTACAGTATATTGAAGATAGTGTTTCTATACCTTGTCGCCTTTGATTCCTGGAGTGCCACATTCACCCGTTTCACCCTGAAATAGAAAATAGCATCAAACACGGTTCCAACTATACTTCAACACAATTTAACACTGTCATTAAACTGAAAGACATACCTGCTCTCCTTTGTAACCAGTTTTTCCCTGCAAGTGGATACAATCAGGTTAGAATTTGAATGTGAATTATATCAATATATTTGTGATGTATAATACAGGTGCTGCAATCCATAACTGTTATCCATAATCCAGTATTTTAACACTTGTCGCCTGCATGAGAGACCAAGTGGAGATACTACGCTCATGAGCTTCAGGCAGTTTATGAGTTTATAGAATCCCCATTGACTGTTACACCTGGCAACAGCTATTCTTCCTGGAGTCCACACAGAATAATATAGACAAGTTTACAAATATCACAGTACTACTACTATAATATCACAGTACTACTACTATACTTGTCAACCATCCTACCTGACACTAGGGTTTACACCCATTTTGGGCGGGAACCCCTTTTGGTGTTAGCATTATGTTATGCTTTAGCTCAGGGGTGGGCAACTTTGACGATGGAGAGGGCCACTATATTTCCACACTCACTCCCTATAGGGCCATATATTACTGCCGTATAGCAAAAATAGCCGATATACAAGCTCAAAACGCGTCGCGCTGCGACGCGTTTTGAGCTTGTAGATCGGCTATTTTTGCTATACTCGAATTGAAATCTTACATTTTTGCTATTTTTTAATTGGAATCATGAAAATTAACATTTTTATGTAATTTCAAATTGTAACGGCTGAAACCAATATTATATCAGTATTCTGACATTAACCTGAGGGCCGCATTAAGTGAAGGTGGGGGCCGCATGTGGCCCCCGGGCTGCCAGTTGCCCACCCCTGCTTTAGCTATTGAAAAATAGCAGATCTACAAGCTCATAGCGCGCCACCCAGAGACGTGCTGGCCATTGGGAAATTTGGGACAACTCTCGAACGGCCGGTCCAGTACAGGCCGGTCTGGGCCTGGACTGGACCAGGTGGAAGAGCGCCTCCGCAACTCCACTTCCCGGGCTGAATTATGGGCCCAGTACGTCCCTGGCGCCACCGAGTGGCGCGCTACGAGCTTGTAGGTCTGCTATTTTTGAAAAATCGAAGAACGACTGACATGGAAACATAGCTTTTTCAGAAAACTGTAAAAGACATTTTTAGAATCTGATCTCAGGTCAAAATGGTTTAAATTTAAAAAGAAAGATTATTGAGACCCCCTCCAATCACTGCAGACGTGCTTTGCATTAACATACTCTACAGATTGGTGAAAGTAATGTTTAATTTATTAAAATATGTTCAATACCTATTATTGCGTTAAATAAATAGTAATGTTTACCTCAGTGCCGTCTGGGCCAGGAAGTCCGCTTAACCCTGCTTCCCCCTGTTATGAAGTGATTATACTGACTCAGTACATGAATATACAGTAAGCAATTTATATAATGTAGCCATAGGTGAAAACATGGGAAACAAAAATACATAAATGTAAATACAAGAAAAGAAAATGTAAAAATGTCAATGTGTTAGAATGTTAAAAGTAAATAAGAAAATAGAATAGGAATTAAAGGTAGGGAATATTTTTTATATTTTATTACTATGACATTATTGTGCGTTACCTTTTTTGTTAAAAGGTAAAGCGCTATATTGTGATAGTAGTTTGTGTGAGTTCTCTCTTCTGATTGGGTCAAACTGATATCCCAATATGAAAATGCAATCTATGTTAAAGCTGAAGAGACCTGGAGACTCCAGTTACTGAACAAACAGTCAATATAGTGTAAAGTGTATACATATAAGTTTTATTTTCCATATCAGAAATGTTTTTTAGAATTGATTGTGATGTTGTTTCTGTCCTCGGAGTGCGGTGTAGTCATCAGCCATGTCAGTTATTATTTTATTGTTTTTGTCTTTTTCTGTGACGGTTATGTTTTGTCTCTTTTTATTGTAAGTCTCTTGTTTTGTTTGTTTGTATGTTTCTGCTATTTTTTTTGACCAATCTGTAACTTTACTGGTTAAATATTACTGAAATGCCTGTATACCAAAAATCATAATAAACAGAAAAAAAAAAAAAACAGTCAATATAGCAACGATTACCATCAGAATATAACACGTATAACAAAAGATAAACTCAGAAGCCTAATTCATATTTGTGTGGGTCGTGATCAGAGGAGAATGAGAATGAATGGAAAGACCTTCATTCCTTTCAGGCCAGAGGCTCCGTCCTCTCCTGGACGACCTTTCTTCCCCTGAGGAATGGAACACAAAGCGGGGTGAGATTCACTTACACACATTTCATTTAACCACTTGAACCCCATGTAATTAGTTGACTGGCGTCCTCCAGGGCTCTATGCTAGGTCCGCTACTTTTTCCCTCTACACCAAATATCTTCAAACTAAATGGCCGATCTAAGTTTGTAGATCTGCGATTTTCGCTGAATGTTAATCACCCTAGAATAGGTACTGTATGCTCGGGTTCAAAGTGGTTCATTTCCTGCTACTGCTTGTGTTTAACGGTACCGTCCTCAGTAACTTCATGAGACTGTGAATACCAAAGCAACTACAATGAGAGGACAACTAGCAAACTGTTCACTATATAAAATATCAAATGATCAAACAAATGAAACTACTGTATATATACACTACTACTGCAAATAACTATCAGATGTAAAATAAATTAAAACATGATTCAGCTTGCAAAATATATTGCCTGCAGTCTCTGAAATCATACTGAAGGTAAACATTATTATTTATTAATTAAAAATATATAAACCTACAAAATAAATTATTTAAAAACACAGAAAAGGTGGATAAGCTCATAGGTTGGATGGATGTGCACGTGCATGTGTGCATGCATGCGTGAATGCACAATATAATAATATGGTTCCCACTCCTTTGGTGTATATTTTATCACAGTACATTTGTACATAATGTGAAATCTGTCCCCGCATTTAACCCATCCTATCTATAAGGAGCAGTTGGCAAGTGCTTCCATTTCCCAGGCGTCCTCTCTACCCATTCAGCTATGGCCAGTATGGCCACCCATGAGCGCATTTGTGAGTTCCTTGTTCCATGTGTTGAGTGTGTTTGTGAGTGTGTTTGTGTCTTAGGGGGCACATGGAAAAGATAGATATATGTGCACATTTTTGGGGATTGAGTATGCCTGCCTGCCTGCCTGCCTGCCTGCCTGCGTGTGGGTGCGTGCGTGTGTGCGTGCGTGCGTGCGTGCGTGCGTGCGTGCGTGCGTGCGTGCGTGCGTGCGTGCGTGCGTGCGTGCGTGCATGCATGTTTAAGGATGTATCATTGGTTGAAGAGACAATTGAGGTGTCTCTTCCAGAAGGTCAAGGGGTTGCAGGGCAGGAATTTCACTGCGTCCATGAAGTCCATGACTGTCCAGGTGCTGCTCAGAGAAATGACCGTGGACTGAAGGGTCATTTCTCTGGAGCAGCACCTGGACAGCGAGTGGCAACCACTGTCCGACCCTCAAAACCACCTGTTTATGACCATTACACTAATGAGGGCAATTTCGAGAGACTTTCAGTCTGAAGTGTAAGAATTTCAACAATCTCTCCGGGGCGAAGGCACCTGGTTCACACTCACCCAGCTGTCTGTCAGCACCGTGACTGACACCCTGAAATTAACCACTTTAAACCTGGCGTCCCTATTTTGGGCATGTCATTTTAGGTTAAAATAGCTGACCTATAAGCTCACAGCGGCTTCCCGATGCGACATGTGGTGAGCTTGTAGATCAGCTATTTTCGCCACAAGTCACTGCCACACGAAAAAGATAAATCGGGGCTTAAGTGGTTTTACTGAGCTGTCATCAATCGAAGGACTAGGAGTGGGGCTTACATTTTAAAGAGGGGGGATTCGTCTAGGGAGGTTTAGGAAGGGGTCTCGACACGTCCTGCGCTGGTGAAGATAATGATAATATCAGGCACGTCCCACACAAACCCCATGTCTCTCAGAGGGTCTCGATCCCTGGTCAAAGGTCTGTCCACACCAAGAGCGATAATTATGATTTATGAACATAACTATGGCCAGGTCAGATGGCCAGGTCATCTGTCTGTCTGTCTGTCTGTCTGTCTGTCTGTCTGTCTGTCTGTCTGTCTGTCTGCCTGCCTGCCTGCCTGCCTGTCTGTCTGTCTGTCGATACGATAGAAACAGGCAATACAAATCCATCCAAATTGTCACAGGATATGACATTCAGCACGTCACCTTCAACATTATGTCTACGGAGCATTATCGTTCATGATCAGTTCTCACATCAATATCATTACAGTTATCATTCTCTATGTGGACAGCCCTCCACTGACCACTATAGTTATCATTCTCTATGTGGACAGCCCTTCACTGACCATTATAGTTATCATTCTCTATGTGGACAGCCCTTCACTGACCATTATAGTTATCATTCTCCATGTGGACAGCCCTTCACTGACCATTATAGTTATCATTCTCTATGTGGACAGCCCTTCACTGACCATTATAGTTATCACTCTCTATGTGGACAGCCCTTCACTGACCACTATAGTTATCATTCATTCTCTATGTGGACAGCCCTTCACTGACCATTATAGTTATCATTCATTCTCTATGTGGACAGCCCTCCACTGACCATTACAGTTATCATTCTCTATGTGGACAGCCCTCCACTGACCATTATAGTTATCATTCTCCATGTGGACAGCCCTTCACTGACCATTATAGTTATCATTCTCTATGTGGACAGCCCTCCACTGACCATTATAGTTATCACTCTCCATGTGGACAGCCCTCCACTGACCACTATAGTTATCATTCTCCATGTGGACAGCCCTTCACTGACCACTATAGTTATCATTCTCCATGTGGACAGCCCTCCACTGACCATTATAGTTATCATTCTCCATGTGGACAGCCCTTCACTGACCATTATAGTTATCATTCTCCATGTGGACAGCCCTTCACTGACCATTATAGTTATCATTCTCTATGTGGACAGCCCTTCACTGACCATTATAGTTATCATTCATTCTCTATGTGGACAGCCCTCCACTGACCATTATAGTTATCATTCTCCATGTGGACAGCCCTTCACTGACCATTATAGTTATCATTCTCTATGTGGACAGCCCTCCACTGACCATTATAGTTATCATTCATTCTCTATGTGGACAGCCCTCCACTGACCATTATAGTTATCATTCTCCATGTGGACAGCCCTTCACTGGCCATTATAGTTATCATTCTCTATGTGGACAGCCCTTCACTGACCATTACAGTTATCATCCTCTATGTGGACAGCCCTTCACTGACCATTACAGTTATCATCCTCTATGTGGACAGCCCTTCACTGACCATTATAGTTATCATTCTCTATGTGGACAGCCCTTCACTGACCATTACAGTTATCATCCTCTATGTGGACAGCCCTTCACTGACCATTACAGTTATCATCCTCTATGTGGACAGCCCTTCACTGACCATTATAGTTATCATCCTCTATGTGGACAGCCCTTCACTGGCCATTATAGTTATCATTCTCTATGTGGACAGCCCTTCACTGACCATTACAGTTATCATCCTCTATGTGGACAGCCCTTCACTGACCATTACAGTTATCATCCTCTATGTGGACAGCCCTTCACTGACCATTATAGTTATCATCCTCTATGTGGACAGCCCTTCACTGACCATTATAGTTATCATTCTCTATGTGGACAGCCCTTCACTGACCACTATAGTTATCATTCTCTATGTGGACAGCCCTTCACTGACCATTACAGTTATCATCCTCTATGTGGACAGCCCTTCACTGACCATTATAGTTATCATCCTCTATGTGGACAGCCCTTCACTGACCATTATAGTTATCATTCTCTATGTGGACAGCCCTCCACTGACCATTATAGTTATCATTCTCCATGTGGACAGCCCTTCACTGACCATTATAGTTATCATTCTCTATGTCAGGGGTGGGCAACTGGCGGCCCGGGGGCCACATGCGGCCCCCACCTTCACTTAATGTGGCCCTCAGGTTAATGTCAGAATACTGATATATATATTGGTTTCAGCTGTTAAAATTTCACAACATGCAAACATGACCCGCTTTAATTACTTCAGTCTAAATTAGTAGCTCAATGCTCAACACAAGTATAATTAAAGGCATTTGAAATTACATAAAAATGTTAATTTTCAGGATTCCAATTCAAAAATAGCAAACAATAATTCAAGATTTAAATTCGAATATAGCAAAAATAGCCGATCTACAAGCTCTGCGACGCGTTTTGAGTTTGTAGATCGGCTATTTTTGCTACGACAGTAATATATGGCCCTAGGGAGTGAGTGTGGAAATATAGTGACCCTGTCCACTGTCAAAGTTGCCCACCCCTGCTCTATGTGGACAGCCCTCCACTGACCCCGACAATAGGGGTTGTCTGCTTTATTTATGCTGGCCAAAGGTCCAGGTTTACTGGGACCGGAGCCCCTCGTTGCCACGGGGGACACGTTATGTTGGATGGAAAATGTGCACTAATTTGCACGGACACGACAAGCGGAGAAGCAACAAATAATATAGTTCTCTGGGAATGCCAGAGCAAAGCTTCAATCTTCCCTTTCCTGTTGCCATAGGATTAGTGTCAGAATGTGGGTTAAGAAGACCCTAAAGACGACCACCTATACAGTATTCTTTCGGTCTGCCTATTCAATATACAGTACAGCGTAATAATATGCCTGGAGGAGAGACAGAAAAATTGCACCCAATTATCCTAATTATTCAATTTCAGAACAACACACAATGTTATTCTGTCGCTGTAAGATGTTAAGGAATCCAGACGTTTAGGGAAATCACCCCATGGAAAACCTCAAAGGAAAGCTATTCTTTGGCTGTGGGATATTTTGAATTGTAAGAGGGGTAAATACTCACCGCAGGTCCGCTCGTTCCCCTCTCTCCTTTCTCACAAGCGCATTGTCTTATTTCCTGGGGGCACTTCAAAAAGGAATGACATGCTCTGTCAGTGTTGTGACGCATGGAAGCCCATTCTGCTGCTGGGCACACGTAATTGTATATATGTGTAACACTGTAGACATCGACATTCTAAAGATAATATAGCCTACTATAGCCTACTTACCCCTTCATCAGCCAGATCAGCCTGAATAGAAAAGGAAATTACAAGACAGATTATAAGAAACTAAATAATCCCATGCAGTCTGACAATTCATTCATTTAAGAGATTTGTTCAGACATTGTTGTGCAATTTAACCACTTGAGCCCTATCCTACTATTAAAATATCCGATCTACTTGCCCACAACTTGTTGCATCGCCATGCATTGTGAGCTTGTAGATCACCTGTTTTTGATATGTTTGATTTACAAAATAAAAACAAAATGAATTGTCTGTAATGAGTTGCCCAAAATAGGGACACCAGGTTGAAAGTAGTTCAAATAACACAATAAAAGACCCAATGAACCCCAATGATTTGATGCAGAATTTTGACATTAATGTCATGAGCATGAAGATTAACATTACGGAAAAATGCAACCTTGAATGAAACTAAATGAAAATAAAATATCTAAATACTTGAACTTGATGGGCAATATAAAAACCAGAGGGGTTGTAGAGAAATGCCTTTATATGGAACAAATGCAACGCCATGTGTCATTATCATGTGTCAGAATACGGCTTTTGTAATCTGAGGAATGTGACATGAAACGGCATGAAGAGGGTCTTTAGGCCTAAGACTAGACAAAAAAGTACAACTGTGCTGTTGAACCCCAGAGGATACACACTCACAATGCATACATGACAGCTATAAGTTCTGTTAAAAAGGTGGCGACAAAAACACATCTGTCATTGACATTCTTTCTTTCCCTAATTTTCACTCCACCACCTTGTGTGGTAGGAATGCTGGAACAAACCCATCCCTGTGCCAAATAGAGCTGTTCCATCATAGTCGATTAACCACTTAAAGCCTAAATAGTAGGCCTATTACTTCATTGACTGGGGTCCACCATCATTAGCCCCTCATTTTCGTCCTCTACACTAAAAGTCCTCGCAAAAAATAACCATGGCTTTCGTGCAACACTGTCATACAACAAAGGGGAAATAATTCCATGTCTGATGTAAACTCTATATATCCCTTTGATTCTGCCAGTCGATACTGTAAGTTTCAAGCCAGTAGCCATTGTGGACTCAACATTAGGATCATCAGTTCTCAACCTCACCAACCTGAAAGGTCTGGTCTCTGCATGATTGTATGCAGACTAGAGACAGACGAAATCAACTAACCAAATAGTCGAACAATTCCTATCATTATTATTCGACTGTGTTTAGTCGAGGACAGCCCTATAGTGCCAACTCTGAATCTTTGTAATGTAATTAAATGTATTTCTCCATTTTGCTTGATGAAAATCAAACGGCATACTTACAATTTCTGTGAGGATTTTCTCTATGATGTTCACATCATGCAAGTAGTGTAGGTAGCGGGAGGCCGGGGGGCTGGCGAGCAGACTCAGCTTGTCCATGTTGGTCGGCTCGTTTTTCGTCCCGGTGATGCCCACGGCGAAGAACCTTATGCCCTGGTTCTTGGCGTCGGCGACGGGCGAGAAGATGTCGGGATTCTTGGGGTGGGTGATGCCGTCCGTGAACAGTATGGCTACCTTGATGCTGTGTCTGGGAGACTCCTCGTACATCCTGGTCATGTTGGTGATGGCGTAGGTGGTATAGGTGCCCTGGCCGATGTAGGGGACGAGCGCCACGCGGGCCTTGAAGGCATCCGTGCCGCGCCACTCCCTGAACGTCATCACGTCCGTGACCTTGCTGCTGTACTGCAGCAGGGCCACCCTCCAGCTCAGTCTGCGACCCCGCTGGGGCCGAAGACTCTGCAGGCCGTCGACCAGGTCCAGAGTGAAGCGCTTTTCCTGCTCGTGGTTGTCCTTGGCGCTCTCGGAGCTGTCCAACAAGAAGGAGAGCTCCAGGCCACAGTCCTCGTCTAGAATGGCTGTGTGGTATGCACATAAGAGAGCATGGTTCGACAGACTCACTCTGTCTTCAACTTTTTCAAAATGTTCCTAAATTTATCAAAACCTTCATCATTTTCGCCTGGTCCACATTTTTCACTCTACAACATCAAATAGCCAATCTAGAATCTCACAACACGTCACTTTGTGACAATATAGATCGGCTATTTACGACGAATGCTTCCCTAGAATAGGGATGCTAAGGTTCAAGTGGTTAATATGGCCCTGTATCACAGATACATAACGGATTTGGGTAGTTTGACCTTCCTCGTGACATAATAAATAATTAGCACCAGTAATGTCAATCAGTCATGTCACCAGTAATGTCACCAGTTGCAGGTGCAGCAACCAGAAACACAATGTAAATAATATTTTCATGGTATAAGTGTCTTACCTTGTCCATCATGAATACTTGCAGCCTGTGGTTTATTATTCCTGGATTTCTTACTGGGTTGTCTCTCGACTCTCTCGTAGTATTCCTGGGAACAGACGCTGGTCAGCGCTGTGATGAACAGCAACAGCTTCATGGTGGGACACACCATTGTCCCAACTGTTGAAAGAAAGTCTAATATTAATCATCACCACCACCACTACTTCATTGTAGTTAATTGGTACGGATAACTGTTTAAATAAATATATATATATATATATATATATATATATATATAATGTATAATAGTGATAGTTTTTGCTTTAAATGTGCAATGAATTTAGGTTATTTGATCTTAAACAGATTATCTTAACCACTAATGTATAGTATACTTCATCGTATACGTACAGTGAGAATAGCAAATCTACAAGCTCACATGTCATGATGCAATTTGTTGTGAGCGTATAGATCTGAAACATTTTTGCCTATAATGACCAAAAATAGACTCACAGTTCAGTTGAGAATGCTGCAACTTCTACTACTTCAATATCCTGTTTTGAGGGCAGATGAAAATGGTCAAATTGAATCCAGGTGAACAGCAGTCAGCTCCAGTTAGTTCATTGATTGTACAGCGGTAGAAGCAGCAGCAGAGCTGTGAGCCATTCTGGGGTGCAGAGAGAGACTGTGAGCCCCTGGGTCTCTCCCCTTGTCTTTTATGAGAGAGGAGAGGAGGAACCTACCCCGCCGTGGCCTGCCAAGCCTTGCCAAAGCCTCTGCTCTGCCCTCAGGCAATGGGACGGCTGGAGTAAAGTTTACAACACTGAGGTGCTGTTTGAAGATTTATGCCCAAACATTTCCTGAAATAAAGCAATTCACACAATGGAAATAGAAGCACATAGATTCTGTAGCTCTATCAAATTGGTCTATACTTAAATAAAAGTGAAATGGAAGGCTGTGAAGTAAAAGGATAATAAAATGTCACTTTTACTATAGCTATAATGATGCGCATCAGCTGCATGTGATCAGTATGTGACTCAGTTAAGTATACTTTGGCACAAATTAGTTTTTTTAGTTTAGTTTAGTTTATTTCGAACCTTTCACAATACAATACATACATAATACATTATACACTTGAGTGGCCCGAAAAGGTGTTAGGCTGAAGCTAAAAGCTTATAATTGCCTACCCTATTGGTTTACAGAACCAAATAAAAAAGAAATAATAATAATAATGATAATAAAGCTGACAAAACTGTCAGACAGTAAACTAAGAAAATAACATAATAATAGTAATAATAATAGTAATAATAATAATAATAACTAGAAAAAGTGCCCTTCTGGGCACAGGTCTCCACCAGGAAGATAGGAGTGTGTGATGTTTGGCAAAATGTTTAGGAGTAATATAAACATGTTTTTTTGCAACAATTTTCTTCATTTTGTTGAGGAAATGCAGAGCCAGATCACTCATAGAATCTCTGAGGATAGAATTGTGGATGAGCAGGACATGTGCAGCATTTTGAACGAAACGAGCCACTCCTGAAAATTTTAGAAGGCAATGTTAGCCAATCAGTGTAGAATCTGATAAATCCAACAGACTCGTCTTGATCACATGACTACAGAGATCATGTGTACCGATTTGCGTGAGATTTGGATGAAATCTGTGCGACTAACATAAGCAATGTGTTTAGCAGAAATCGGCCTCATGGTGGCGCTATAACCGGCAGATGTGGAGGGATGCAGGGACAATGTTTTTCCATGGCCTCTAGGGAGTGCGCATACATAAGTTGTATACAGATTGATGCAGTTATAGCTAAAAACAGGAATTGGCCTGTTATAGCGCCACCATGAGGCTGATTTGGAAAAGAATGAGTGGCATGTCGTCCTCTGCCTAGTGGAAATGTGTGTGTATAATTTCAGGGAAATTGCACACTGTGTTTGGGATTTGTGGCATTTTGTTCGAAACGGACCAATCATGTGAGCTTTGGAAGCCAATATTAGCCAATCAGGATGGAAGATGGGAAATTGTGCAGATCTGTGTTTATCACGTGACTATGGAGATAGTGTATACCGAATTGTGTGATGTATGGATAAAATGTGTACGAGTAATCTACAGAAATGTGTTTTTCCTAAATCGGCCTCATGGTGGCGCTATAACAGGCCGTTGAGGAATATTTGGGGCAGAGGTTCATCGTTGGCATCCATGGAGTGTGTGTGCACAGTTTGGCATGGATCGGGCCAACGGTGGCGGAGATTAGCTGATAACGGACGGACGGAAGGACGGAAGGAAGGACGGACACAAACACACACACACACACACGGACGGAGTGCAAAACATACTCTCTCCCCATGCCTTCGGCCTGGTGGAGACAATAATGAAATGAGTTCGTGTATAGAATGATAAGACTCAGACCCTCTATGGTGTTGCTCACCAAACATGCTCACCAAACATAATAGTATTGCTTTAGTACAATTTATAACACGTCTTTGTCCTATAGACTATAGTGATCAAAGTGCTATTTTATTTAATTGTAACTTTTGAAACATGATTTCTTTCGTAGTGAAAGCAATTGCGTATCAAGTTAGTACAGGTCAGCTGGACAAGAATGGCTGCAAATCTCAGTTTTATAATTTGGTCACTCTCTGTCTCTGTCTGTGTACTGTAGCTGTGTGTCCGCCGTGCACGCATGTGTGTGCTCCATAGGGGACAGGAGCATTCTACCCAAAGAAAGACATATTATGGGCTCCATTTTTGTCACCGCTAAACCCCTTATCCCTAAACTTCTTTGCCTTGTTTTACTATCTTGCAAAACATTTTTGAATAGTTAAAATGGCCAGTCTACAAGCTCACAACGTGTCATGTAGATTGGCTAGTTGAACTATTCAAACATGTTTTTCAATAGTAAAAAAAGAAATCCCACCCGTGTGAACTGAGTGGTGCAAGGTCTTATATAGCCTGATCAGCTGTGGTCTGACGTAATGTCAGTGACCATAGTAACCATGCTCATTCTTTTGAGGGACAGGTACACAAACACACACACACACGGGTACTAACAAAGCCACTTGTTGGAGTGGTTTGCACCACTCAAAAATGCAAAGAAGTTTAGGGATAAGGGGTTTAGCGGTGACGAAAATGGAGCCCATAATCTTCAACCTATAGGCTACTGCTGTACATGGTAGTCTTGCATGATTCAGATTAGCATTGGTTAGCCTTGTACTAGGGACCACTTTTAGGGCTGTAAGGGACTAAGTTAGGGACTAACTTGAATACTAAAGTTAGCTAAACCTCAGGGAATCATATAGGGATCCTCCCTAAGGTTCAGGTGTATTCAGGGAAAGTGTCCTTTGCACTTGGATGAGTCAATAGCAGAGGGTAGCATATTATTTGGATGAGTCAATAGCAGAGGGTAGCATATTATTTGGATGAGTCAATAGCAGAGGGTAGCATATTATTTGGTATTGTTGACGGTTTGATTTATCGCTGAGCTGTTTATAATTGAAGTAAAGTCAACATTGTAGCGATACTTAATATGGAGTGTTAGGCCTACCGTCTATTGAAATCTCTCCTCCGCAACTCCTCTGCAATTTTGTGTCTAACTCTTAAAGCCGCACTTTTAACCATTAAACCATAATACTTCTTTGACCGGGGTCCCCTCAGGGGTCTATAAAAGAAAAATCACACATGTGTGAAGTGAGGGGCGCTCTTATCATCTTACAACATCTTACAACATCGAGTTTGTGTTAGGGACTATTAAAACAAACAATAATTTCTATTCATTGTCAATGGCGTTTTTAAAACAAACATTGAACTATAAACAAACATTAAACCTGTATTTAGGCGCCCCTGAAAAACATGGGGGAAATTCGGTTTCAGCTTCACCATCAGATGGCTGCTCAGATATTTATGATGAGTGGAGGGAGGGAGTGGAGAGTGGAGGGAGCAGAGGTTAAATGTTTTGCTGCTGGACGCGTTCCATAATAACGCCTCGTATGCACTTCAACACATAGACCAGGGCTGGGAGGAGAACCGTGCGTGCGTGTGTATGTGTGTGTATACTGTGTGGGTGTGTGTGTGTGTGTGTGTGTGTGTGTGTGGACTTAGACAGACAGACAGACAGACAGACAGACGGATTTATGAACGCCATCACTCCGTTTTTCTCCGAAGTAGCTACACTGCGTCTTGAATACACTCCCTTCATACTTATCACTCCCAATGGTTCGCTGCCATTTGACCTGAATGATGCAGTAACCTACTACATTGTTTGATGGTGGCTCCCCCTGCTGGGACAACGCTGTTTTGCTTTGTACCCATGCACACACCCTTCAGTCAAAGTGATGGTGGCTCCCCCTGCTGGGACAACGCTGTTTTGCTTTGTACCCATGCACACACCCACCAGTCAAAGTGCATCATCTGGATGAATGTTCATTTGTAGGCCTACCTTTCAATCTTTCATGAGATGAAATGCAGCTCAAAGTGCTTTACAGAGCAATAAGGAAAAAGAAAAAAAATCACAAATCACACATAATATGTGTGATTTGTGATTTTTTTCTTTTAGATATTATCTAAGTGATTAGATATGTGAAATATGTGACATATTTTCAACCAAAAGATATTATCCACATTATCATCTCCTCAAGAAAATCAACCAGCTTTGTCCCACCAAAATGTCATACACATTTTCACCACCAGAATTATCCTAATCAACCATCATACCATTTCCCCTAATTAAACTGGTATCCATGCTTACAACAGCAACAGAGAAAGTGTGAGAGCGAGAGATATGTTAATATCTCTCGCTCTCTCACACTTTCTCTCTATCACTGCACTAACTCTCGCTCAATGAAGGCACACAGTCACAGTCACATGCGCGCACGCACGCACGCACGCACACACACACACACACACACACACACACACACACACACGGTGGCGGAGGAAACCATGCAAGGCACCAACCTGCCACTACAGGAGCATTTAGGGGTTCCGAATATTTGCTCAAGGACACTTCGACGCTAACTCTAAGTTTGACACTAAATTCGATCCACAGGGATCGAACTGGGAACCATCCTGTCACTCTAACAGGCCACTCTGACTCTACCACATTAAAACCACAAGTCCCATCCATGTCCTATATATGGACCTTCAGAGCTTTCCTTAAACACATTATCCTGCAGTATGAGATCTCCAGCTCTGCTTCTCTGATCCTGTTCTCCACCAACCAGCATCACCTTCACCTCTGGTAGACTCTGATGTTCTCCTGACGCACGCACACGCACACGCACACGCATGCGTTTTCATCCATAGGGGGCGCCGCAAATGCGAAAAATTGAACAGTTTCTTGCAGAAAAATGATTTTTGGGGGGATAAATCCCCTCCGAATTACTTACGCATGATCGCAGGGGTGACGCAACATTGCAATTGGCTGGCAATATCAGTGGGAGGGGCATATGTAAGCCACTGCGGCAACGACACATTTTTTAAAATTGCGACCTTTCTAGTTATGTCTGTTTAGAGGAGTATTAAATTAAATGAAGATACCTCGGCTGTCTCTCCTGCCATACTTTACCTTTTGGACCAGGACAAAGTCACAGACTTCTATAGGTATCTTCTAACTGCACTGCAAACCAACAGTCTTGGGTTGGAAGTTGAGCTAAATTAAAGCCTACATTCATTGTAAACAACACCTGTGCTGTGAACAAAACACATTTTGACCTGAGATCAGATTCTAAAAATGTTCTTCTTCATCCTGACAGTTTTCTGAAAAAGCCATGTTTCTATGTCAGTCGTTCTTCGATTTTTCAAAAATAGCAGACCTACAAGCTCGTAGGGCGCCACTCGGTGGCGCGCTATGAGCTTGTAGATCTGCTAAAGCATAACATAATGCTAACACCAAAAGGCGTTCCCGCCCAAAATGGGTTTTAATGAACTGAAAATGAAATCGGGAATCCTTAGAAATTCTGCTACCAGCCCTGGTTATAATTTCAAACTTCATTGTATGAATTTCTCATGACTTTATGGCCGGGCCATAAATAATACAGTTTATTAAAGGTATATTCAGTGATTTCGCTTCATTCAAATATCACTTATTTTTTCTTATTTTTTCGATAATCCTCCCTACTATAAAGTGTGCTGACCATAAGGAGTTCCTCCCTGTCCCCAGTGAGCCCCTGGGGTCAAAAAACCCTAGTTTCGGTTTGGGCTTTGGGTGGCAAAGCCTTCATCCAATCAGGATGAGAGGGGCCTTCCTCCAATCATGATCAAGTGGGGCGGGCATTATATTGAGCACCGCTGATACAGAAACATGAGGTTTTTCAGAAAATTGTCATGATTTAGAAGATATTTTTTAAATGTGGACGTCAGGTCTAAATGGATGAATGTGTTAATAAACTGCTCTGAACATCCTGTGGAGAAGATAGAATGTCAAATTAACAGCTTTCAAACACAAAGTTTAAACTTTTAGAGATTTGTCCGTTTCAGAATTCAGATTAATGCACAATATTAATCCCATATTAATGTCACTGTTAAGCCCAACACACACCGTCTGTGAACGCCGCACGTCCGTGGCTCAAATGGGTCTGAGAGGCTAAATGTCATCAAATGGTGGTCCGTGGCTCAAATGGGTCTGAGAGGCTAAATGTCATCAAATGGTGGTCCGTGGCTCAAATGGGTTTGAGAGGCTAAATGTCATCAAATGGTGGTCCGTGGCTCAGATGGGTCTGAGAGGCTAAATGTCATCAAATGGTGGTCCGTGGCTCAAATGGGTTTGAGAGGCTAAATGTCATCAAATGGTGGTCCGTGGCTCAAATGGGTCTGAGAGCTAAATGTCATCAAATGGTGGTCCGTGGCTCAGATGGGTCTGAGAGGCTAAATGTCATCAAATGGTGGTTCCGTGGCTCAAATGCCAAATAACTAATGGACCTTGATGTGAAAAGAGTTGAAAACCACTGCTATATTGTGACAGAAGGACAGAAGCTCCTCGTGTGCCACGCTGTAAAAAGACGGACTAGCCTACAGCAGCTGTTCCCAAACTGTTTCATATCAAGGACCCCCAAATTGACATGTATTACCGAGCGGACCCCCGTTTGAAACGATACAGCAGCTATAGGGACCCCTATGCTAAGAGGAACATTTCTACGGCTCAAGCCAGTGATTCTCAACCCGTTTAATTTCAAGGACCCCCCGTTTGACATGAATACGTTTTATGCCATTAAATGCTCATTCAATGGCATCTCTGGGACCCCCAATTTATATTGTAAAATCAATGTTTATTTAACTCTGAGAGTGTACAAATGGAACTAATGGACAACCCTAACAAAATGGACCTAACGGGTACATTTTGTTCCATTTGTACACTCTCAGAGTTACAGAGAATACAGACCCTTGAGGGTCCATTTGGTTCCAAACTATCATTTAGCTGGGGACCCCCTGGAACTCCCTCAAGGACCCCTGGGGGTCCCCGAACCCACTTTGGGAACCACTGGCCTACAGTGAAGTTAATGATTACACAGTTTATGACTTACAGGAATTGTCTGGAGGTCTGAAGTTTAGTCAGGACTTGTGACTTCAATGACACACCTTGTTGGCAGGTAAGCATTCTGACTATGAGAACATCTTTGAACAACAACAGTACAAATATGATTATTTATATGGAGTTACATACTGTAAGTGTTTTAAAGGTGGGCCGCGTGATATTAATAGTAGGCATGTAACGATTCCCTCAACTCACCATACGATTCAAATCACGATATTAGATTCAACGACTTTTCACTAAAATACATTTCTAGACAAATGACCGAAAAAACCTTTGTATTATTATTTCTCTTACACAAATGCAGTATTGTCTTCTTTTTAATTTACAATACTGTTTGTTTTCAATACTGTAACAAACGACAGCTAGGATTATTTTATTTTATTGTATTCTTTTTGAGGGAGAGCGAGTGCATTTTCCAGCAGCGGCCACGGCAGCCGCGGGGAGAGGAGGGAAAGTTATGACTAGCAATATTATTAAATTATTAAATTAAATACTTATTGTCTGAGGTCGTTAAGAAAGCATGCATTCATATTCCTGTATTATTTCTGAGGTTGTTTTGTAAGCATTATGAGTGACAGCGGCTGAAGCAGCTCCACTTCCACTTCCAACAAACCATGTGCAACCCAGATTCGGCACAAACAAGGGAATAAATTAATTTCGCTCCTATGCCACCAAAATGTGGAACGCCCTATACCAACAGTCATTAAGACATGCAAATCCCTTGACTCCTTCAAAACCGCTCTCAAAGGGCACCTATATGGACGGCTGCAATTCTAAACTGGCCCCCGTAAAATCTGAATCCCCCCCCACCCAACCACCCCCTTTTCCCCTCACTGTATATGTTTCTTTTCCCTTTTTACCTCCTTTATGATGAATTCCTGTTCTGTTCTTTGGCTATAGAAGTGTATATACGTCTCTAAATGTTATGATGAATTGAACAAGGTGAACCCTCTTGTAAACAAGCGTAATTCTTTATTGGGTCGTCCACTCACAGTTAACAGTCTTTGTATTGAGTTGTGCTTGAAATGTACTGTAATTCTGTAAACTGTTAATAAATATTGCAATCAAAAAACTGCCAGTGAGTCAGTCAGGCGGCCGTCGCTCTGTGGTGGATTAGGAAGCATTATACAGTGTACAGTATCTGATCAGAGGACTGTATGTTAGACAGCAGATCAAGAGACATGTGTTAAAATGGTTTGGGATTTAATACCTTAATTATAATTATATCTCCATTTAGTAGTTAGTCTTTTCTGACAGACATGCTTTTTCAGGCCTGAAGCCAGTGATGTAGCTCAGTGTAGCTGTTTTAGATTAATATCAGTGTAGCTGTTTTAAATTAATATCAGGGTATTTAAATTAATATCAGGGTGAACATGCATAAAGGGAGTGGCGACGTGAGGTTAACGCCCTTTAATGCAATCAGACTTTTCTGTGAGGATGTATGGGCTGTCAATCAGATAGGCCTTTTCTGTTTGGATGTATGGGCTGTCAATCAGATAGGACTTTTCTGTGTGGATGTATGGGCTGTCAATCAGATAGGACTTTTCTGTGTGGATGTATGGGCTGTCAATCAGATAGGACTTTTCTGTTTGGATGTATGGGCTGTCAATCAGATAGGACTTTTCTGTGTGGATGTATGGGCTGTCAATCAGATAGGCCTTTTCTGTTTGGATGTATGGGCTGTCAATCAAATAGGACTTTTCGGTTTGGATGTATGGGCTGTCAATCAGATAGGACTTTTCTGTGTGGATGTATGGGCTGTCAATCAGATAGGACTTTTCTGTGTGGATGTATGGGCTGTCAATCAGATAGGCCTTTTCTGTTTGGATGTATGGGCTGTCAATCAGATAGGACTTTTCTGTGTGGATGTATGGGCTGTCAATCAGATAGGACTTTTCTGTGTGGATGTATGGGCTGTCAATCAGATAGGACTTTTCTGTGTGGATGTATGGGCTGTCAATCAGATAGGACTTTTCTGTTTGGATGTATGGGCTGTCAATCAGATAGGACTTTTCTGTTTGGATGTATGGGCTGTCAATCAGATAGGACTTTTCTGTGTGGATGTATGGGCTGTCAATCAGATAGGACTTTTCTGTGTGGATGTATGGGCTGTCAATCAGATAGGACTTTTCTGTGTGGATATATGGGCTGTCAATCAAATAGGACTTTTCTGTGTGGATGTATGGGCTGTCAATCAGATAGGATTTTTCTGTGTGGATGTATGGGCTGTCAATCAGATAGGACTTTTCTGTGTGGATGTATGGGCTGTCAATCAGATAGGACTTTTCTGTTTGGATGTATGGGCTGTCAATCAGATAGGACTTTTCTGTGTGGATGTATGGGCTGTCAATCAGATAGGACTTTTCTGTTTGGATGTATTAAAACCGTTTAATATAATTACCATATCAGAAACGTGGATTGATGTTGATAAAGGTGTGGATTTCGAGTTGGCGGGTTATGAATTTAATTATATAAATAGAAATATTAAAGGTGGAGGAGGGGTAGCTGTGTATGTGGACTGCAACTTGAACTACAAAGTGGTAGAAAATATGACAACTGTGATTGATAACTTAGTAGAATGTTTAACAGTCGAAATAATTGTAGAAAATAGTAAAAATGTATTAATTAGTTGTATTTATAGAGCACCAGATACTAGTATTGAGGTGTTTAAGGACTGGATAGAAGAGATGTATACATTAAATAATCAAAAAGTACTATTTATATCTGGTGATACTAATATTGATCTTTTGAAATCAAACAATCATAGAATGACTGAGGAATTTATTAATACCATGTACAGTTTAGGCTTACATCCAAACATTACCAGACCCAGCAGGATCACGCCCCATAGTGCTACATTAATAGATAATATATTCACTAATGATATAGATAACAAAACAATGAGCGGACTATTAATTAATGATATAAGTGATCATCTACCTGTTTTTACCGTCTATGAATGTAATTTTAAAAGAAATAGGTCAGACTGCAAACTCCAATTTAGAAGAGTAAGAACGGATGATGCCATCAATGCACTTAAGAATGATTTAAATGCACAAGATTGGGAATCTATATATACAGTAAATGATATTGATAGTGCATATGATAACTTCTTAAAGATATTCAATGTATTATTTGATAAAAATTGTCCACTTAAACAGTATAGCAGAAAACAAAATTATATAGACCAACCATGGATTACTAAAGGACTACAAAATGCATGCAAAAAGAAAAACACTTTGTATAGAGAATTTATTAAAAGAAGAACTAAAGAGGCAGAAGATAAATATAAAAAATATAAAAATAAGTTAACAAATATTATAAGGAGATGCAGGAAAGATTATTATAGCAAACTATTAGATAACAATAAAAATAATATTAAAGGAATATGGAATATACTAAATAGTATTATTAGAAATGACTCTGGGAATGTAAATTATCCGCAATATTTTTCTGATAAGGGCACTAAAAATTATAATAAGGAGGAGGTAGTAAATAGTTTTAATAATTTCTTTGTAAATGTAGGACCAAAATTGGCTGAAAATATTTCTGATCCTGTGACATCTGAGGAATACACTGATAATATCATAGAAAGGAATCCCTGTTCAATGTTTCTTACAGCAATAGAGGAGAGAGAAATCATAGACATTGTTGATAACTGTAGTAATAAAATGTCCACTGACTGTAATGATATAGATATGAAACTAGTAAAGAAGATAATTGGAGGGATTTCTAAACCATTAACATACATCTGCAATCTATCTTTTCAAACTGGTACATTTCCAAACGGCATGAAAATAGCTAAAGTCATACCACTGTTTAAATCTGGAGACAGACACAACTTCACAAATTACAGACCTGTATCGTTACTTCCACAGTTCTCCAAAATTTTAGAAAAACTGTTCAACAATAGATTAGATACATTCATTGAAAAACACAGTCTACTCAGTGACAGTCAATACGGATTTAGAGCAAACAGATCAACAGCAATGGCATTGATGGACTCGATTGAGGAGATCACTAATTCCATAGATGAATATAAGTATGTAGCTGGAGTATTTATAGATCTTAAAAAAGCATTTGATACTATTAATCATGACATATTAATTAATAAATTGGAAAGATATGGGATTAGAGGAGGAGTATTGGATTGGGTACGAAGCTATTTGAGTGACAGGAAACAATTTGTGAAGTTGGGTGAGTCTGTCTCTTCATGCTTGGGCATTGCTTGTGGAGTCCCCCAGGGGTCGGTATTGGGTCCTAAACTGTTTATTATGTATATAAATGATATGTGTGATGTGTCTAATATATTGAAAATGGTAGTTTTCGCAGATGACACTAACATTTTTTGTTCCGGAAAAAATCTACATGAGCTATTGGACCTGGTCACTTCAGAATTATGCAAGTTAAAAAGGTGGTTTGATAAGAATAAATTGTCACTAAATCTGGCTAAAACAAAACTAATGATATTCAGTAATTACAAAATAGATAATCAAGTAAATATACAGATAGATGGTGTTGAAATTGAGAGAGTTTCTGAGAACAAATTTCTTGGTGTAATAATTGATGATAGAATTAACTGGAAGTCTCATATTAAATATATATATAATAAATTATCTAGAAGTCTTTCAGTTTTAAATAAAGCAAAGCACCTTTTGAACTATAAGTCACTACGTATGCTATACTGTTCCCTGGTTTTGCCGTACCTAAACTACTGTACAGAGGTTTGGGGGAATACTTATAAAACTTCACTTAATGCAATAACTATACTTCAAAAACGAGCTATAAGAATTATACATAATGCTGGATATAGAGATCACACTAATATATTATTTTTAAACTCATATCTTTTAAAATTCATGGATATAATAGAATATAAAACTGCCCTTATAATGTACAAAGCAAGGAATAATCAACTCCCTGGAAATATTCAGGTGATGTTCTCTGATAGAGAGGGGGGCTATAATTTAAGGGGGGAACTAAATCTAAAAACCAGAGTGGCTCGGACAACACTAAAATCATTTTGTATTTCAATATGTGGAGTAAAACTATGGAACAGTATGCATGTGGAACTCAAGCAATGCCCAAGTGTGAACCAGTTAAAAAAAAGATATAAAGAATGCATTATTATGAGGTATAGAGATGAAGAGCTACAATGACACAGATAATTATAATATATAGATAATATATAATATATAGATATAATTTAGATAATTGTACTTGTATATATATATATAAGAATATATATATGATGTGCAGAATGTATGTATTATATGGAATATATAGAGTATTTTGTATTGATAATGTTATATAGAATTGAATACCTATTTGATTTAGTTTATACCATGTTGGTATTTATGTAATGACGTCAATGACGCTGAATTTAAGTTATCAAGGGGTAGGGTTTTATAAGTTTTCTAACTTCTCCCTACTCCTTTCCGAGCATATATAAAAGTAAAAAATAATAATAATAATAATAATTATACTTGCAGCCAGTGAGGCTTGTTTTTTTTTGTTGTTGTTGTTTTTTTTGGAATATTATTTTAATTGTTCTATATTGAACTTATTTTAATTCTTTGACTTTTGTCAATTTTTTTTTATAATGTTCGGAATAAAGTTTTTCATTCATTCATTCATTCATTCATTCATTCATTCATTCATGGGCTGTCAATCAGATAGGACTTTTCTGTGTGGATGTATGGGCTGTCAATCAGATAGGACTTTTCTGTGTGGATGTATGGGCTGTCAATCAGATAGGACTTTTCTGTGTGGAAGTATGGGCTGTCAATCAGATAGGCCTTTTCTGTGTGGATGTATGGGCTGTCAATCAGATAGGACTTTTCTGTTTGTGTTCAGATTATAGCTATCCACGATTTAACTTGCTAAGTTGATAGCATCATGGTCCATAGCTACGCCTACTGAAAGGCCACAACTGCACAAAAGAGTATGTCTTTACTCAAACTGTCTAAATAATATAACCCAAGTGTCTTTTATACTTTTATTGTCGTTTAACAAACATACATTTAAACACATGAACTATTTATCTAGGATTGGTTTAAGGGTTAGTTTTAACCCAGTTTAGGTTAGACGTTTAGTTAGTTTTAACTAGTTAGTTAGTTGGTTCGTTTAGTTTCGTTTAGTGGTGCAAAACCTGTACAGATAAGACAGAGATACACATAGCATTCGTCAATTACAGGCAGGTTACAACACATGGATAACACATTATTCATTGATTATTAATAGTTTGCATTATGTATCAATAATTACCATTGGTCTAATGTGAGTTGTTGTTCATCATGTCCATGTGGTTACATGAGGTGTGGATCCTTCGTAGTTGGTTTGAATCTGACTGGTAGAGCCCCACGCAGGGTTTATAAAATCTCTGTTCAGTGGAGCCCACCCTGTGGGCGGTTCCGTACCAACTTGGCATCATTGGCTGCTTAGCACATTGTAACAGCCTTTCTATTGGTTGAAAGACCAGGAAGTATTACAACTACATGTGCTTTGGCCGGCTAGTAGAACTGGTTTACAGTGGCTCTGGTTACACAACTGCTGTTTGCTGATTTCAGCTATTCACCGGCAGTTTGCCCCCTTTATCAGCTCCCCCGTTGTGTGTGAGGCCTATTTGAGGAAGTTTCTCCGGCTTGCTTCATTATGGCAGTCCTTTGTCTGACTACTCCAAGTCTATACATTCAATCCATATTACTGCTACATTACAATAATTAGACATTCAATGGATAATTACACTGAGGAGTTTTAGTAGACAAATATTGGTACATACAATAGTTACAAGCACTGACATTCTCTTAGAGGGAGACGGAGGTGTCACATTTCACACCTTCCTGTTAACTTGCTTTGCCAGCAGTAATGGTGACCTCTTGTCGGGTCAACTCTAGTATAGTACCTATTTAATATTGAACAATATCAATATCATGGATATTTCCACACCCCCCGCAAGAACCTATTCATAAACTTATTGAAGGGGTTCTTCAAACACTCATTTCGTTTATAAAGGGTTTGGTTTTCGACACATTGATTATCTGCCGAGGGGGGGGGGTTTGATAAACACAAAGCCATTTTCACCTGGTTGAAAGCCAGGAGGAAAATGGGAACTATGAAATTCTAGCTTCCATAATCACCCCTGAATCAAATGACATTTCAGCTTGCTTGGAATCAGAGGCTGGAATAGACATTGACTTTGGAGTAGTTATACTATGATTAGCTTAACATGCCTTTGAACTGACTGGTTAAGGAATTATAATATTGTTCTTTGTTTTATCTTTTCAGAATTAGTTACTCATTCTAAGGTTCCTGTTTGTTTCCTTACTTGTAATTCTGTTTAATTTGATTCCACTTTGTTCAAACAAATACCTTGACTTGTGATATCTTCGTGGATCACTACTTAATTTGTTACATTTTAGAAGCAGGTTGGTTCCTGCCATTTATTACCCCTCATAAACTTGCTTGGTCCTGAGCAGATTGGAGATAAGATTTCACAAGGGTTCTGGTTTACTTTACTGTCTTTTTCGTAAAAGCCCTTGGATTTTGTGTGTTTAGTAACTAATGTGTAATTTAGCATGGCACTTCACTGGCCTGCAAACTTAACAAAGTCATCACATTTCAAACATTGATACATTTGCCCCTGTCATTGACATGGGCTGTTGTTCGTGTGCGTGGCAACTAGGTTGTGTTACAATTCACACCTTCCCATCCTGGCTTTTTCCTTGCTGGAAAGGAAGCGTTAACATTATTTTATACCACACATTAATTTACCATTTTACCCTAGTTATGAGTTACTTTATACTTTCTGGTTTGTACTCGTTAACCGGGGAATGTTTATGTATTCTGTAATGTTAACTTGTAATACAATTCACAATCACACAACTTTATAAAACACAACACAGATCTCCCATTGTCTTGGATGTGTGTGGGCATGTGTGTGTGTGGTGTGTGTGTGTGTGTGTGTGTGCGCGCGTGCTCCCCCAATTGTCAACATTCTTCCTGGCGGCCATCTTCTTTGGGCCTGCTGGTGTTGGGGGGGTAGGCATGTGTGCATCCGTCATTCATTCATGACGTAATTGGCATTGACTGCATCTTTTCATTTTAACTTTCCCTCTGCCCTGATCGATGCCATCGGCCGGTTTTATTGTGACCTTACCGATGGCTGCAGGGCTTGTGATGGAGAGCGCTGCTTTGCAAAGCTTTCCCCAGCTTCCACGTGGTTTGGCTGTGGGCGGTCCCCCCAGCTCCCCACCTTTACCCTCGCCGGACGGGAGGGGATACGTTGTGGTGGTCGCTGTTGTGGGGTGGACTACTGCAGTGGTTGCTGGCATGGGTAGGCATAGCAGGGCGATCGTCGCAGACTCCGCCCTGGTGAAACTCAAGGGCTTATGCCTTGACAGGGTGGATTCTGTGGGGTCTGGCGTCAGGCCGCTGCTCGCACTGGTGGAGGACGGTTTCGTCTCACCTAGGTCTGCCGCTTTGATGTCCTCTCGCCCTCGCGAGGTGAGGGATTGCTGTGGCGTGTGCTGTGTCTCGTTTCCCACGTCGGACACTGGGCCTTGTGCCGTGTCCAGTCGCTCCTTGGTGACTGTCGCTTGCACGGCTGGAGAGGGCGTGGATGGTTCCGCGTGGTCACCGCAGGTCTCATGCTCCTCCGGTGCTGGTTCTGCTGACTTGGCGTCAGGTAGGACACAGCAGGTTCCCTGCCGTTCTGGTGCCCCGTTGGGAGCCTGGTTGACCTCCGCTGACGTAGTGGCGGGCCCCCCTGGGGCTCGCTGGGTGACGTCATCTGTTGGGGTGAGAGGGCGGTCAGGCGTCTGTCGCCTTCCGTCCGTTTCCTCCCCCGCTGGTCCGGAGGTGACGTCTCCGGTGTCGTCTTCCTTGACCCCGCTGACCTCCTGGATCCTTTGTGTTAGTAGGTCTACTTTTATTAGCCCTATCTGGCCTATTTCTGGTGCGGCTTGCAGGTTAAGCCTGTCTCTCGCTAGAACAAGCTTTTTATAGTCAGAGAGCATTTGAATTGACCTTTTCGGACTTATTAAGGATTTGGTGTCCTGTAATATTAAATTCAAAACGTTGAGAGCTTTCTCTAACTCTGTTGATGCCATTGGTCCGGAACAAAGCAATACATACGCTCTGTCAATTAACTGGGCCCATTCTGGCCTTAGTTTTACCCAGACGGCAGTTACCAATAACTGCCTCATGTCATGGTATTTCTTTACACAGACCTGAAGGTCATCTTCCATTTGCAAAGAATATTCTGTTAAACCAGTTTCTTTTAACATTTCGGAATAATCTGTAGAAGTGTCCACTACATTCTCGAAAGCCGTTTTAAGATTAACAAATGCATTTGCTTTTCTGATGACGGCAGTATTTTGTGACAGACACCCTTCACATTCAGTTGCTAAATAATCAAATATTGAGAGTGCCTGCTCGCCTTTAACTTTTAACTCGTTGATTAATAAATCAGCCATCTTTGCATCACCTATCAAATTTATTATTTGAATCTCTGGGATCTTAGCAAGTGCTATTATTATCACGGTTTTATAGTTTTATAGCATTGACACCGGGGATTTAGCCAGTTTAGCGTTTACAGTATTTTTGTTTCTGTTACGGTTCTGGTCTAATGTAAGCTAGGTATTTATAGTTAAAAGTGGTTTCACATTCATTGCTAATAAAACCTGCCTCCCTTATCACTCAATTAGTTTTAGCCTGGTGGTTAGTGCTGTCCTAGCTCCATTTATTCCCAAGCCTATTGCATGTGCCTCTTGTGGCTGCAATTAGCATTTGGGCTGTTTTATGACTTCCCCCCACCCCTTGCTGATAGCAGGAGTGAGAGTGGCCTCTATATTGAGCCCTGTTGTTTACCAAACTCTACCCTCCCCCGCACTTAAGGCTAGGATGGAGAGTCTTCTAGAGAGTAGAGGCAAGTTGCCATTTTGCCCTGTTGCCTATTTACTCTGCCCTTCCCCCGCTCATGGCTAGGTAGAAGTGTTTCAGGTTTCAGTAAGTTAGCTGGGCATGGTGGCCATTTTTAAGATGCCATTATGCCCTGTCTGCCTGTTTACTCTGCCCTTCCCCCGCTCATGGCTAGGTTGGAGTATTTCAGAGTAGAATCTTTGGCAGACAATAGGCTAATGGTTTTTAGCACATTAGCTTTACCCTGGCGGCCATTTTTATCCTTGGTGAAAAGCAAGGAAATAAAATGGGAACCATGAAATCCAGTATCTAGTTCCTATAATCACCCCTGGATCAAATGACATTCAGCTTGCTTGGAATCAGAGGCTGGAAAGACATTGACTCTGGAGTAGTTATTAAAACCCAGAACTTGGATCACATTGTCGCCTGTTATTAGGTTAGCAACCTTTTAGCTTTACAGTAACGCTTTATATCCTATGGTTTGCTGGCTTCTTCAGAGCTCTGTGCTAAACTGGATTTTTAGCTATGTACTGTTTTACGCCGCAGTTTAGCTTTATTTGTACATTTGTTAGCAACTTTTTAGCTTTACAGTAACGCTTTATATCCTATGGTTTGCTGGCTTCTTCAGAGCTCTGTGCTAAACGGGATTTGTAGCTATGTACTGTTTTACGCTGGAGTTACTTTTGTTTGTACATTTAGTACAAGGCCTGTGGTTACATCAGGCGATTTACCATCTATGCTTGAGACTTTGCGTCTGAGCTGTGGCGTCTATTAACCGTGCTTTGAACTATTTAAGTTACAAGGCTGGTTTAAAATTGTTAGTAAAGTTACCGCGATTAAGTTGATAATTGCACACTAACCTTGCTCATTTGGAGCGTTTGTTTTAGTAAAGTTACCGCAATTAAGTTGATAATTGCACACTATGGTTTTTTACTGTTCAGATTATAGCTATCCACGATTTAACTTGCTAAGTTGATAGCATCATGGTCCATAGCTACGCCTACTGAAAGGCCACAACTGCACAAAAGAGTATGTCTTTACTCAAACTGTCTAAATAATATAACCCAAGTGTCTTTTATACTTTTATTGTCGTTTAACAAACATACATTTAAACACATGAACTATTTATCTAGGATTGGTTTAAGGGTTAGTTTTAACCCAGTTTAGGTTAGACGTTTAGTTAGTTTTAACTAGTTAGTTAGTTGGTTCGTTTAGTTTCGTTTAGTGGTGCAAAACCTGTACAGATAAGACAGAGATACACATAGCATTCGTCAATTACAGGCAGGTTACAACACATGGATAACACATTATTCATTGATTATTAATAGTTTGCATTATGTATCAATAATTACCATTGGTCTAATGTGAGTTGTTGTTCATCATGTCCATGTGGTTACATGAGGTGTGGATCCTTCGTAGTTGGTTTGAATCTGACTGGTAGAGCCCCACGCAGGGTTTATAAAATCTCTGTTCAGTGGAGCCCACCCTGTGGGCGGTTCCGTACCAACTTGGCATCATTGGCTGCTTAGCACATTGTAACAGCCTTTCTATTGGTTGAAAGACCAGGAAGTATTACAACTACATGTGCTTTGGCCGGCTAGTAGAACTGGTTTACAGTGGCTCTGGTTACACAACTGCTGTTTGCTGATTTCAGCTATTCACCGGCAGTTTGCCCCCTTTATCAGCTCCCCCGTTGTGTGTGAGGCCTATTTGAGGAAGTTTCTCCGGCTTGCTTCATTATGGCAGTCCTTTGTCTGACTACTCCAAGTCTATACATTCAATCCATATTACTGCTACATTACAATAATTAGACATTCAATGGATAATTACACTGAGGAGTTTTAGTAGACAAATATTGGTACATACAATAGTTACAAGCACTGACATTCTCTTAGAGGGAGACGGAGGTGTCACATTTCACACCTTCCTGTTAACTTGCTTTGCCAGCAGTAATGGTGACCTCTTGTCGGGTCAACTCTAGTATAGTACCTATTTAATATTGAACAATATCAATATCATGGATATTTCCACAGTTTGGATGTATGGGCTGTCAATCAGATAGGACTTTTCTGTTTGGATGTATGGGCTGTCAATCAGATAGGACTTTTCTGTGTGGATGTATGGGCTGTCAATCAGATAGGACTTTTCTGTTTGGATGTATGGGCTAGCTGTCAATCAGATAGGACTTTTCTGTTTGGATGTATGGGCTGTCAGGGCAAAATATATATTATTAAGCATTGGAAGTAACAGACGTTTTATTTCACTTTTAATGTCCATTAATTTCACATTATAATATTAATCTCCTATGGGGCCAGAGCCTCTGTGTGTCGCCAGGCAGACTACAGATGGACAGAGAGACTCTTCTGGCATAAAGAAAGGTCCATAACAAAGTCAATTATCTCCTGATTTGTCTCACAAAACAAAAAGAAGCCATTTCAGTATGAACATCTTGGAAACAGTGTGTGCCTTGTGGTGATTGGGTCGGTGATTGGGTCCAGTATTTAGTTCAGTGACCATGGAGTTAAGAATGGATCATAAGCTGTGTTCACGTTCACTCTCCCATTGGAAATGAATAGACTCCAACCTGCTCCCTGTCTCCTAAATGAATAGACTCCAACCTGCTCCCTGTCTCCTAATAATGAATAGACTCCAACCTGCTCCCTGTCTCCTAAATGAATAGACTCCAACCTGCTCCCTGTCTCCTAATAATGAATAGACTCCAACCTGCTCCCTGTCTCCTAATAAATGAATAGACTCCAACCTGCTCCCTGTCTCCTAAATGAATAGACTCCAACCTGCTCCCTGTCTCCTAATAATGAATAGACTCCAACCTGCTCCCTGTCTCCTAAATGAATAGACTCCAACCTGCTCCCTGTCTCCTAAATGAATAGACTCCAACCTGCTCCCTGTCTCCTAAATGAATAGACTCCAACCTGCTCCCTGTCTCCTAAATGAATAGACTCCAACCTGCTCCCTGTCTCCTAAATGAATAGACTCCAACCTGCTCCCTGTCTCCTAATAATGAATAGACTCCAACCTGCTCCCTGTCTCCTAAATGAATAGACTCCAACCTGCTCCCTGTCTCCTAATAATGAATAGACTCCAACCTGCTCCCTGTCTCCTAATAAATGAATAGACTCCAACCTGCTCCCTGTCTCCTAAATGAATAGACTCCAACCTGCTCCCTGTCTCCTAATAATGAATAGACTCCAACCTGCTCCCTGTCTCCTAAATGAATAGACTCCAACCTGCTCCCTGTCTCCTAATAAATGAATAGACTCCAACCTGCTCCCTGTCTCCTAAATGAATAGACTCCAACCTGCTCCCTGTCTCCTAATAATGAATAGACTCCAACCTGCTCCCTGTCTCCTAATAATGAATAGACTCCAACCTGCTCCCTGTCTCCTAATAATGAATAGACTCCAACCTGCTCCCTGTCTCCTAATAATGAATAGACTCCAACCTGCTCCCTGTCTCCTAATAATGAATAGACTCCAACCTGCTCCCTGTCTCCTAATAATGAATAGACTCCAACCTGCTCCCTGTCTCCTAATAAATGAATAGACTCCAACCTGCTCCCTGTCTCCTAATCATGAATAGACTCCAATTGCCTGCTCCCTGTCTCCTAATAATGAATAGACTCCAACCTGCTCCCTGTCTCCTAATAATGAATAGACTCCAACCTGCTCCCTGTCTCCTAATCATGAATAGACTCCAATTGCCTGCTCCCTGTCTCCTAATAATGAATAGACTCCAACCTGCTCCCTGTCTCCTAATAATGAATAGACTCCAACCTGCTCCCTGTCTCCTAATAATGAATAGACTCCAACCTGCTCATGTGTCTGGCTGTCTGCCCACTTCACGCAGATACAGGGAAGTAAAGCAAAGTTGGCACCTCTTGCTATTGGCCTCTTGGGTCAAGGCCAGAAAGTATTGTTTTCCACTCAGAAGGGGCATATCTTCCAGGTATGATGATGATATCAGGTGCATACCCTCTATAACTAAAGGGGGGCACACCAACCCCTTTTTATAGTAATTTTATTGTATCCTGGTTTTAGCAGCTCCTATTTGTCTGATTCTAGTGACCTTTTAAGTTTAACCTCTGTCATCATTGAGAGAGTGTTGCTTGGTGATTTAAACCTGCATCTCAATCAATGTTGCTCTGAATGTCCTCATAGTGGAGGAGCTTAGGGAGAGAAAAGGGTGATTTTGCACTAATTTGTCTAAAAGCTCCACATTTTGTCACCCAGGGCTGCTCTAATGATTTAGCTAGGGCGCCCGAGGCCGGCGACCTTGGGAAACTTTGCTTGGCTATATAGAAGTGTCTATTTGTATGTCTCTAAATGTTTTGATGAATTGAACAAGGTGGACCCGCTTGTAAACAAGTGTAATGCTTTATGGTGTCGTCCACTCACAGTTAACAGTCTTTGTATTGAGTTGTGCTTGAAATGTACTGTAATTCTGCAAACTGTTAATAAATATTTCAATCAATCAATCAAAAACAGCAGCTGAAAGCTGGAGTACCATTAACAACCTATATAAGAAAAACATTTCTAAATGTCATTATGCTTTCAGTAGCATATGTGTAGCTAATATGGCTGTTTTTAGCCCAAGGAGATTTCTTTTAGTGAAAAACGAATGCTTGTAGTGGATTCAGAATCCTGTCAGAGTCCCAGATCTAAACTAATGCTTGTAGTGGATTCAGAATCCTGTCAGAGTCCCAGATCTAAACTAATGCTTGTAGTGGATTCAGAATCCTGTCAGAGTCCCAGATCTAAACTAATGCTTGTAGTGGATTCAGAATCCTGTCAGAGTCCCAGATCTAAACTAATGCTTGTAGTGGATTCAGAATCCAGTCAGAGTCCCAGATCTAAACTAATGCTTGTAGTGGATTCAGAATCCTGTCAGAGTCCCAGATCTAAACTAATGCTTGTAGTGGATTCAGAATCCTGTCAGAGTCCCAGATCTAAACTAATGCTTGTAGTGGATTCAAAATCCTGTCAGAGTCCCAGATCTAAACTAATGCTTGTAGTGGATTCAGAATCCTGTCAGAGTCCCAGATCTAAACTAATGCTTGTAGTGGATTCAGAATCCTGTCAGCTGTGTTTTTGGTAAACAGGCGAGGCTTGTGTTTGCCGAGTTCCTTCCCTTTGTTTAAGTCTTTCCGAGGGTACACACCTGTGTTGGGTTAACGATTATATATATTAGGTTTTCTAGCTATTTGTGCGGCGCTACATTGCCCTCGGTCATGATGAGATAGGTGAACAAGGCTAGAATTGTAAGAGAGGGGTTGAATGCAGAAGTCATAAGGTTCCTAGGGGAGTAGGGGGGTAGGGGGGTTTAAGCGGCCAAAAAAACATATCCTTAAGGAAATAAGGGGAGATGTGACAAACCTATCGAGCCTAGTTATAGCTGGTTGCCTGAGAAGTGAATTTAAATTCAGCCTCCCGACTCCCCCCATCAATGACAGAGTCCCAGAGTCCCAGATCTAAACTAATGCTTGTAGTGGATTCAAAATCCTGTCAGAGTCCCAGATCTAAACTAATGCTTGTAGTGGATTCAGAATCATGTCAGAGTCCCAGATCTAAACTAATGCTTGTAGTGGATTCAGAATCCTGTCAGAGTCCCAGATCTAAACTAATGCTTGTAGTGGATTCAGAATCCTGTCAGAGTCCCAGATCTAAACTAATGCTTGTAGTGGATTCAGAATCCTGTCAGAGTCCCAGAGTCCCAGATCTAAACTAATGCTTGTAGTGGATTCAGAATCCTGTCAGAGTCCCAGATCTAAACTAATGCTTGTAGTGGATTCAGAATCCTGTCAGAGTCCCAGATCTAAACTAATGTTTGTAGTGGATTCAGAATCCTGTCAGAGTCCCAGATCTAAACTAATGCTTGTAGTGGATTCAGAATCCTGTCAGAGTCCCAGATGGACTTTATTGAGTAGAAATCCCTTCAGTCCAGAGAGGTTCTGTTGATGTTTAATCTGCTTTTATTCACCTGTCACTTTATACCTGTTGGACTTTATCCTGATCTGACTTGGTTTGACATGTTTATTATTTTATTTACTGGACTATGTCTTCTGGCTGCATGCTTTTTATAATGTAATCCTTAACCCATTCTGGACGGGAACCCCTTTTGGTGTTTTTACCAAGCATTATGTTATACTTTAGCTATTTAAAAATAGCAGATCTACAAGCTCATAGCGCGCCACTGAGTGGCGCGCTACGAGCTTGTAGGTCTGCTATTTTAGAAAAATCGTGAAAATCCGGCACAAATCATTGAATATATATATATTCTTTCAGAAGACTTTTTTTTAATTTCGACGTCAGGCCTAGGGCCATTCCACCGCTGAAAGAAACTGCAATCAGTCAATAATAATAGTATTTGTAGTAGATAACAGCAGCACAATTTGAGTCCAGGAAGGAAGTGAGACTGCATTTTCCACCCAGGACAGTGTTTATTGTGTCCTAAACATCATTAAAATAAGTTCTGGTTGCAAAAGAGGTGAAGTGGCCCTTTAACGAAGTAGAAGATGCTGTTGACGTAGTAACCATCATAGATATATATAAACACTAGATGGCTCAAGGCGGAGTTTCTGACGTCGTTCACCCGGCAGCCATCTTACTTCGGGGCTACAGTACAGTATGTTCAATGGCAGCTCAAACAGAAACAGTCATAACTCGCTCAAATCTTGACGGATTTACAAACGGGTTGGTTTATTACAAACGTTGTCAACGTGGCTATGATTCAGGACGCTTATCTGCTTAATTTATGTTTTTTATATGAACGTCGTATAAAATCATATACGTATGCGGACGTCTCTGACGTTTATAACAAACCAAACCGTTTGAAAATCGGTTGAAAATTGAGCAAGTTATGGTCATTTAAGAGTACATGCCCCATAGACACAATGTTATGTGTCCCGAGGTAAGATGGCCGCCACGTAACGACGTTGCTCTCCATTGGCCAACAGCGCGGGTGAGCTATCTAGAGTTTATATATATCTATGGTAACCATCACTGGGCCAGTCTAGTGTCCAATCACATCGTAGTAACCATCACTGGGCCAGTCTAGTGTCCAATCACATCGTAGTAACCATCACTGGGCCATTCTAGTGTCCAATCACATCGTAGTAACCATCACTGGGCCAGTCTAGTGTCCAATCACATCGTAGTAACATCACTAGGCCAGTCTAGTGTCCAATCACATCGTAGTAACCATCACTGGGCCATTCTAGTGTCCAATCACATCGTAGTAACCATCACTGGGCCAGTCTAGTGTCCAATCACATCGTAGTAACATCACTAGGCCAGTCTAGTGTCCAATCACATCGTAGTAACCATCACTGGGCCATTCTAGTGTCCAATCACATCGTAGTAACCATCACTGGGCCAGTCTAGTGTCCAATCACATCGTAGTAACATCACTGGGCCAGTCTAGTTTTCAATCACATCGTAGTAACCATCACTGGGCCAGTCTAGTGTCCAATCACATCGTAGTAACATCACTGTGCCAGTCTAGTGTCCAATCACATCGTAGTAACATCACTGGGCCAGTCTAGTGTCCAATCACATCGTAGTAACCATCACTGGGCCAGTCTAGTGTCCAATCACATCGTAGTAACATCACTGGGCCAGTCTAGTGTCCAATCACATCGTAGTAACATCACTGGGCCAGTCTAGTGTCCAATCACATCGTAGTAACCATCACTGGGCCAGTCTAGTGTCCAATCACATCGTAGTAACATCACTGGGCCAGTCTAGTGTCCAATCACATCGTAGTAACATCACTGGGCCAGTCTAGTGTCCAATCACATCGTAGTAACATCACTAGGCCAGTCTAGTGTCCAATCACATCGTAGTACCATCACTGGGCCAGTCTAGTGTCCAATCACATCGTAGTATCATCACTGGGCCAGTCTAGTGTCCAATCACATCATAGTAACATCACTGGGCCAGTCTAGTGTCCAATCACATCGTAGTAACATCACTGGGCCAGTCTAGTGTCCAATCACATCGTAGTATCATCACTGGACCAGTCTAGTGTCCAATCACATCGTAGTACCATCACTGGGCCAGTCTAGTGTCCAATCACATCGTAGTATCATCACTGGGCCAGTCTAGTGTCCAATCACATCATAGTAACATCACTGGGCCAGTCTAGTGTCCAATCACATCGTAGTAACCATCACTGGGCCAGTCTAGTGTCCAATCACATCGTAGTATCATCACTGGGCCAGTCTAGTGTCCAATCACATCGTAGTAACATCACTGGACCAGTCTAGTGTCCAATCACATCGTAGTAACATCACTGGGCCAGTCTAGTGTCCAATCACATTGTAGTAACCATCACTGGGCCAGTCTAGTGTCCAATCACATCGTAGTAACATCACTGGGCCGTCATGTGTCCAATCACATCGTAGTAACATCACTGGGCCAGTCTAGTGTCCAATCACATCGTAGTATCATCACTGGGCCATTCTAGTGTCCAATCACATCGTAGTAACATCACTAGGCCAGTCTAGTGTCCAATCACATCGTAGTAACATCACTAGGCCAGTCTAGTGTCCAATCACATCGTAGTAACATCACTGGGCCAGTCTAGTGTCCAATCACATCGTAGTAACATCACTGGGCCAGCTGTCCAATCACATCGTAGTAACATCACTGGGCCAGTCTAGTGTCCAATCACATCGTAGTAACCATCACTGGGCCATTCTAGTGTCCAATCACATCGTAGTAACCATCACTGGGCCAGTCTAGTGTCCAATCACATCGTAGTAACATCACTGGGCCAGTCTAGTGTCCAATCACATCGTAGTAACATCACTGGGCCAGTCTAGTGTCCAATCACATCGTAGTAACATCACTAGGCCAGTCTAGTGTCAAATCACATCGTAGTAACCATCACTGGGCCAGTCTAGTGTCCAATCACATCGTAGTAACATCACTGGGCCAGTCTAGTGTCCAATCACATCGTAGTAACATCACTGGGCCAGTCTAGTGTCCAATCACATCGTAGTAACACCACTGGGCCAGTCTAGTGTCCAATCACATCGTAGTAACATCACTGGGCCAGTCTAGTGTCCAATCACATCGTAGTATCATCACTGGACCAGTCTAGTGTCCAATCACATCGTAGTATCATCACTGGGCCAGTCTAGTGTCCAATCACATCGTAGTATCATCACTGGGCCAGTCTAGTGTCCAATCACATCGTAGTATCATCACTGGGCCAGTCTAGTGTCCAATCACATCGTAGTAACATCACTGGGCCAGTCTAGTGTCCAATCACATCGTAGTAACATCACTGGGCCGTCATGTGTCCCTGGAAACTTGCGGAAAATAGCAGATCTACAAGCTCACAATGCATTGCGATACTACGTGTATTGAGCTTGTGGATCTGCTATTGTCACCACTTTTTCTGTAATGAATGTGGATACGAGGTTAGAACAACAAGACTTGTTAACACCTGCTTTCACCTGCTGGTGTGTGTGTGTGTGTGTGTGTGTGTGTGTGTGTGTGTGTGTGTGTGTGTGTGTGTGTGTGTGTGTGTGTGTGTGTGTGTGTGTGTGTGTGTGTGTGTGTGTGTGTGTGTGTGTGTGTGTGCAGTTCATGTGTGTATGTGGAGTAAATGACAGACAGTGATTATAACTGTAACAGTTATATTATTAGTAATGTTTATGTGCACACACGCGCACACACACACAGCTCTGTGGTTAGTTCAGTCAAAATTAATGTGTGAATCCAGGCTCTAAATAATTAATCAGTAGGTCTAGTGTGGACACACTAATGTTGACATGGTGTCGGTCAGAGAACTATTACATGTGAGAGAGATGTTGTGATGGAGACACATTTAGAGTCTGTTCATCTCTAGCAGTGGTTCTGAAATCTACCATGAACTGGAACCAAATGGACCTGAGGGTCCATTTGGTGCAGGTCCCTCTTTGAAAACTGCTGGTCTAAATATATTATATTCATTATATTGTCCAATATGTGATATCATATAACAATATAACAGTAATGACAACAAACCTATAATAACAGCAGATTATTCTAATTTACTGTATATGTTAATGTTTTACAGTTCAACCAACAGCTGTAGACAGGATGGCCAGTGGAACCTCAGCTTCCATCACTGGTGAGTTCTATCAACCCTTTAGAACTGGGAAAGGATCTGTGTGGTTTTAGAGTTCAGCTAAACGTATATATAGGCCTATATATACTGCATAGCAATGTAGTTTTATCAGAAAACTCTTAGGATTTAGAACAGAGGTTCTAGCATAGCATAGATCTATAGCATAGCAGATCTATAGCATAGCAGATCTATAGCATAGCAGATCTTTAGGATAGCAGATCTATAGGATAGCAGATCTATAGCATAGCAGATCTATAGCATAGCAGATCTATAGGATAGCAGATCTATAGCATAGCAGATCTATAGCATAGCAGATCTATAGCATAGCAGATCTATAGCATAGCAGATCTATAGGATAGCAGATCTATAGCATAGCAGATCTATAGCATAGCAGATCTATAGGATAGCAGATCTATAGCATAGCAGATCTATAGCATAGCAGATCTATAGGATAGCAGATCTATAGCATAGCAGATCTATAGCATAGCAGATCTATAGCATAGCAGATCTATAGGATAGCAGATCTATAGCATAGCAGATCTATAGGATAGCAGATCTATAGGATAGCAGATCTATAGGATAGCAGATCTACAAGCTCACAGCATGTCACTTTGTGCCACGCTGCGAGGTTGTACATATTGAGTGTTGGAAAAATGCATTAATATTAAAATGTTGAATATTTGAACACAAATCCTCTCTTCTGGGGGGGGGGGGGGGGGGGGGGGGGGGGGTCCGCAGCCAAATACATATCATTCTGGGTGTCCTTGACTTGAAAACGTTTGAGATCTACTGATTTAGAACTCATGTGTAGAATCAGCCTCAGGTCTTAATACGTTAGATCAGATGAAACCAACAAACTGATACTGGTTTATAGTAAGGGCATTTTATCAGGTATTTAACCAATCTGGGAACTAAATCGTTACCAAGAAATTTCTTCACCAATGTGTTTCTAAAGGTGTCTAATAACATGTACTAAAAGTTTGAAATTCAACTCCCGTGGGAAATTGAGTTATTAGCATAATATGTGACCATACCCTTAACATCCTATATAAAGGCAAAAAAGTCCAAATTTCATCATTCTTTAAGTAGCATGTGACATATGAAACTAGGGGGTTTTCATGATTCTGAATCCATTCCAAGCATTAGTTTTGCACAAAAAACACCCCTTGGGCTAAATTAGGCCATATCCACTTGACCAAATGTGCTGACCTCATCACGTTTGTGAGGCCGTTTTCCTCCCAAGGAGTGTTTTTAGTTCAAAACTAATGCTTGGAATGGATTCAGAATCATGAAAACCCTATAGTTTCATATGTCACATGCTACTTAAAGAATGATGAAATGTGGACTTTTTTGCATTATATAGGATGTTAAGGGTATGGTCACATATTATGCTAATAACTCAATTTCCCACGGGAGTTGAATTTCAAACTTTTAGTACATTGGTGAAGAAATGTCTTGGTAACGATTTAGTTCCCAGATTTTCATAGATTTCTCTTACTATTAGTCACATCTGTGATTTTTATCAATATTATGTTTATTTCTCAAACCAGGGCAGAACAGCGAGCCGTCAGAACTGAGCATTGTTCTGATCGGGGGAAGACATAAAGGTAGTGCAAAGAGTTCAGTAGGAAACCTCATCCTGGGCAGAGATGGTTTTAAAACAAACACAACTAAGAGTGTCATGAGACAAGAGTTAGTGTCAGGGAGACAGGTCAGTGTGGTCGACACTCCAGGATGGGAGTCTCATTTACCCCTAGATCTGACCCCAAAACTGACCCAGTTAGAAATCCAAAAGAGTGTGAGTCTGTGTCCTCCAGGACCACATGCCTTCGTCCTAGTGATGCCATTGGACGCCCCATATGAGGGAACAGATCTGTCAGCAGAGGAGCATGTGAGTCTTCTCCTCAGTGACCGAGTGTGGAAACGCGTTATTATGGTGTTCACTGTAGCTGATAAAACCAACATGAGACCTGATCTCATTAGATCTAATTATATCTTTAGATATCTCACTGAGAAATGTGAAGGTCGCTTCCATGTTCTTAACATCAGTGACAGAGGAGATGGTAGTCAGGTCACAAAGCTGATGGAGAAGATAGATCAGATGGTGAAGAGTAGTGGTGGTCACTATGAGACAGAAGAACACGTCTCAGAGGAACTGAAGGAGAAGGAGAGAACTATCAGCAGAAGAGCAGAACAAAGGAGGACAGACTCTCTGAAACGAACCACTGGACTTCCAAAAGATACTGGTACACACACACACACACACACACACACACACACACACACACACACACACACACACACACACACACACACACACACACACACACACACACAGTAGTCAAAGTAGTAATGTATGTACATTAGTATTATTCTATGATGTCTCCTGGTGGACATTCTGAACTGTACACTGAACACACCTAATTAGATATTATGAATTAGATATTAGTAACAACATATAATTTTCTGGACATTGTATCCTGGTTCTTAATCAATCATCATTCCTAATATGGGCATGTCATTACACTGTAGGCGAACATTTCCATGCAGATCTACAAGCTCACAACATATTGTGTTAATTGTGAGCTTGTAGATCTGCTATTGTTTGCTATTTGTACTGCGATGAATGATGAAATTATTATATGTCTCCAGTTTTTAAATAAGAAGCTGTCAAAGTGAAAGTAAACAATGTTTTCTCTGACAGGACTGACTGACCTCAGGATTCTGCTGTTGGGAACCGGGAAATCTGGGAAGAGTTCAGCAGGAAACACCATTCTGGGAGGAAGGGGTTTCAAAGTTAATCAGAGAGGTCAAAGGTCAGCGCAGTGTGAGGTGAGACAGGGTAGCGTAGCAGGGAGACATGTGACAGTGGTGGACTCACCAGGCTGGCGGTACAACCGTCCACTACAGGACACCTCAGAGATGGACAAACTGGAGATCCAGGACAGTGTGTCTCTCTGTCCTCCTGGACCACATGCTGTTCTTCTGGCCGTTTCTCTTCGTTATGCATTCACCAAAGCACACAGAGTAGCAGTAGAGGAACACATGACCCTTCTGTCACAGAGCGCGTGGAGTCATGCTATAGTCCTGTTCACCTGTGGAGACCGTCTGGGAGACAGAAGCATCGAGCAGCACATCGAGGCTGAAGGAGAAGACCTCCGCTGGCTTCTTGACACATGTGGGAACAGGTACCATGTCTTCAACAACCAGAAGACAGATGACACTCAGGTCACAGAGCTGCTGCAGAAGATGGAGGAGATGGTGGCAGGAAACAGAGGTGGACACTATGAAGATGGTGGAGATGTTTCAGAGACGACGTCAGAGAGGAAGAAGATCAGAGAGGAACATGTCCACACATTGATGACCAAGATACAGAGACAAAGAACTGCTCTGAAAGCTCTGTTTGAAGGTGATGTTCATCTGTGTGTGTGTGTGTGTGTGTGTGTGTGTGTGTGTGTGTGTGTGTGTGTGTGTGTGTGTGTGTGTGTGTGTGTGTGTGTGTGTGTGTGTGTGTGTGTGTGTGTGTGTGTGTGCGCGCACGCGCGCGGATGGATGGATCCTTTCCTGGTTTTAATGGGTTAAATAACAGTACTTGTTCCTCCATTGAACTGATCTAATGAACATTATATTATTATATTGGTGCTTTAATTAATGCATTTCAACTCATTTACATAATTGATCACATGATACTAGTCAAAAACTTCAAATGATACATTATGTATTGTTCTGTGGTCAGTTTAGTGCAATCATTTATGCAGTTTAATCTCACTAATGGTGTGTGCGTGTGTGCGTGCGTGCGTGCATGTGTGCGTGCTTGCATGCGTGCGTGCGTGCGTGCGTGCGTGCGTGCGTGCGTGCGTGCGTGCGTGCGTGTGCGTGTGCGTGTGCGTGCGCGTGTGCGTGCGTCAGGAGAACATCAGAGTCTACCAGAGGTGAAGGTGATGCTGGTTGGTGGAGAACAGGCTCAGAGAAGCAGAGCTGGAAATCTCATACTGCAGGATGATGTGTTTAAACGAACTCCACTCAAGGTGAGTAATATTATATGAATGTGATGTTATAATTATAATGAATGACTTCACTCTAAGTTAATAAACAGTAAAGAGATCAAATATGTTTTCTGAAGATAATGTAACTGTATATAATATAATATTATACTATATATATATATATATATATATATATATATATATAATATATATATATCTGCTGTCATGAATGTCTATTGATCATGTGATCAGTGAAGTGTCACTGATCAATACACAGTAATGTGTCATTTTAGATTTGTGCGGCTATTCAAAAATAGCAGATGTACAAGCTCATCGTACGTCACTTCTGCTATTTCTAGTTAGCTTAGTTTTATCTTATTTTTATTTATCTTGAAAATGTAACAACTACTAATTTAGAAGGCAATCAGCATCTTATCTTATAGCTTGTTACGTAGACAGCTCTAGAATTGCACTTTATGTAGTCATAGCACTTTATAGTACACATGTATAATATATTATATAGTATAGTATGTATAGTTTACATAGATACTCCACTGTTACGTTCTTAGTCTAGGCATGATTCATGATAACTACTTTTTATATATGTGATGTATGCCATGCTTTTGTTATTGCTTAATGTAAGTCGCTCTGGATTAAGAGTGTCTGCTAAATGCCTAAATTGTAAATTGTAAATTAACCCATTCTGGGCGGGAACCCCTTTTGGTGTTTCAAGCATTATGTTATGCTTTAGCTGTTGAAAAATAGCAGATCCACAAGCTGATAGCGCGGCTCAGCTTGTAGATCTGCTATTTTCTTTTTTTAATCGCAAACAATTTGCGGCGCAAATCTTTGAAAATATATTCTTTCAGAGCGAACGTTTTCAACTCATATCTTTGTTTCTGCCTCAACTCTGTCTCACTTGACTGGCAAAATAGCGCCATCTAGGCCTACTGCTTATTTAATATCTCCAAAGAAGCGCATTTTGTCAGTGGAGGGAAACAAGAAAAATACGCTTTTCTTTTTTCGAATTACTTACTTATTCGCTTCCTATTTTCGAAATGTTTTGATGGAAACCCACCTAGTGTTAAGCCCAACACACACCGTCTGTGAACGCCGCACGTCAAAACAGCCGCCTCCGTTATTTTCATTGAACCTATCCCACACCAGCGGCGTCAGACGCGCGCTGGCGCACGTTCACACCTCGCCTGACGCTCCGATACGCCGCTGTTCTATTTTCCAGGCGTTGCCGCGCGGCCTTCATCCGGGAATCCGTGGGCGTGGCTGGCCAGCCGCGCGGTAGCGCGCCGCGTCCTGTGGGTGTTGCTGTGACGCACGGCAATACTGTGCCGCGTCGCTGCGCACCCGCATCACAGACGGTGTGTGTTGGGCTTTAGACAAAGTAAATGAGAATATATACATTCAGTGAGTTAATATCTGGTAAGATTTAAGAGCAACTCCAGTGAGGACAGAATAGAGTGAATGTTTTGATTATTATGACTAACATACAGTAAACTTCATATTCCAGGAGTTTAAAACCCAGACTAAACTGACAGAATGTGTCAGACAACAGAGACGAGTTGCTGGAAGAACAGTGAGTGTGGTGAACTGTCCAGACTGGTCGACTACACCTCCATCACAGAAGACCAAAGACGTCCTTCTACACGGTGCGACTCTGTGTTCTCCTGGACCCCACGCTGTCCTGGTGACTGTCAATGTCAGGTCCAGTTTCTGTGAAGCTGACAGGAGATCAGTGGAGGAACACATGGAGCTGCTGGGGGACAGAGTCTGGAGACGCGCTCTGGTTCTGTTCACGTGCAGGGGATACTGGCTGGGAGGGAGACGTGTTGAGGAGTACATCGAGGCTGAAGGAGAACCTCTGAGGAGGATCCTGGAGAAATGTGGCTACAGGTATCATGTTCTAAAGTCCATGAACATTTCAGAAGTCACAGAGCTGATAGAGAAAATAGAAGACATGGTGATGAGGGACAGAGGACACTTTGGGCAGATGACACTCATTAAAAGACTGAGAGGAAGAACAGAAGAACAATGGAAGAAGAGAGAGCAGGAGATGATAGAGAGGATGAGGAGGTCTGTGACGATGGAGCCAGAAGAACCAACCCTGCCAGCTGTCAGGAGAAGGAACAGCATGGGGCCACTTCCTCCGAGTAGTGAGTATCAATATCCTGTCTACAGCATAGTGCGTGCGTGCGTGCGTGCGTGCGTGCGTGCGTGCGTGCGTGCGTGCGTGCGTGCACAAATGCTCTGTGCTGAATGCTCTGCTGACCTTTTGGATATATCATTGTAAGTGTGTTGCTGTCTGTTGTCTTGTGTTCCAGTGAGTGTGTTTATATTGTCAGTGTAAATGTGTTGCTGTCTGTTGTCTTGTGTTCCAGTGAGTGTGTTTATATTGTCAGTGTAAATGTGTTGCTGTCTGTTGTATTGTGTTCCAGTGAGTGTGTTTATATTGTCAGTGTAAATGTGTTGCTGTCTGTTGTCTTGTGTTCCAGTGAGTGTGTTTATATTGTCAGTGTAAATGTGTTTCTGTCTGTTGTCTTGTGTTCCAGTGAGTGTGTTTATATTGTCAGTGTAAATGTGTTGCTGTCTGTTGTCTTGTGTTCCAGTGAGTGTGTTTATATTGTCAGTGTAAATGTGTTGCTGTCTGTTGTCTTGTGTTCCAGTGAGTGTGTTTATATTGTCAGTGTAAATGTGTTGCTGTCTGTTGTCTTGTGTTCCAGTGAGTGTGTTTATATTGTCAGTGTAAATGTGTTGCTGTCTGTTGTCTTGTGTTCCAGTGAGTGTGTTTATATTGTCAGTGTAAATGTGTTGCTGTCTGTTGTCTTGTGTTCTAGTGAGTGTGTTTATATTGTCAGTGTAAATGTGTTGCTGTCTGTTGTCTTGTGTTCCAGTGAGTGTGTTTATATTGTCAGTGTAAATGTGTTGCTGTCTGTTGTCTTGTGTTCCAGTGAGTGTGTTTATATTGTCAGTGTAAATGTGTTGCTGTCTGTTGTCTTGTGTTCCAGTGAGTGTGTTTATATTGTCAGTGTAAATGTGTTGCTGTCTGTTGTCTTGTGTTCCAGTGAGTGTGTTTATATTGCCAGTGTAAATGTGTTGCTGTCTGTTGTCTTGTGTTCCAGTGAGTGTGTTTATATTGTCAGTGTAAATGTGTAGCTGTCTGTTGTCTTGTGTTCCAGTGAGTGTGTTTATATTGTCAGTGTAAATGTGTTGCTGTCTGTTGTCTTGTGTTCCAGTGAGTGTGTTTATATTGTCAGTGTAAATGTGTTGCTGTCTGTTGTCTTGTGTTCCAGTGAGTGGAGGAACTCGCTCTTCAGGATATGACACCGCCAGTGGAGCTCCAACCCTCACTGATGCTGATGTAAGTGTGAGAGAGGAAGATGTTTCATAGATGAAACTTTAGTCTGACTTTAATAACACACATTTAAGTTCTCATTTCGTTACTTTATGTTTCATTGTGTTTTCAGTCTGTGGTGACGGGGCTAGAAGAATCAACCCTGCCAGCTGTCAGGAGAAGGAACAGCATGGAGTGGCTTCCTCCAAGCAGTGAGTATCAATATCCTGTTTACATCATGATGTCATCACTGTCAGATGGACACCTGTACTGTATGTCCAATAATGTTACTTTTCAGGAAATAAAAAGAGGCTGTGTTTCAATGGGTAGTAATTATTTAGTCACAGCTGTTGTTAATACTTTGTATTGGTTCAATAGTTATAAAACACACAGCCAGACTATACTTAGAGCATTAATTCAATAGTTATAAAACACACAGCCAGACTATAGTTAGAGCATTAATTTAGGAAAAACACAAACAGCTTAAATATGGAGATAGGACTTCTCCCCGACAGCGATGATTTTGTTATCGCGCGTGCGCGCGTGCGTGCGTGCGTGCGTGCGTGCGAGCGTGCGTGTGTATGTGTGTGTGTGCATGTGCATGTGTGTGTGCAGAATATATATATATATGTGTGTTCATGTGTATAAAATTACTGAACTTTTGTAGTGGAAGTTGAGGTCACGGTCAAAATGACATCATGGTTCATATTGTCAGTGTACATGTGTTGCTGTCTGTTGCGGTCCCACACTGCGGTCCCACACTTGCGGTCCCACACTGTGGAATGCCCTGCCCCTTCCCATTCGTTCTGCCCAGTCCCTGGGTGTTTTTAAATCTCTCCTAAAGACCCACTTTTTCTCCCTGGCTTTTAATGTTGCCTGAAAACTCGTACCCTTCTTATACCATGTCTGTTTATACTTCCGGTCTCACTTGTTGCTTTGTTTTTGTTTTGTTTTGTTTTGTTTTGTTTTTCTTTTCTTTACATGCTCTTGTTGTTGCTCTGTTCTTGTTTTACATGCTCTTGTTCAGCACTTTGGTTTGTCTTCGGTCAATGTAAATGTGCTATACAAATAAACTTTGATTTGATTTGATTTGATTTGTTGTCTTGTGTTCCAGTGAGTGTGTTTATATTGTCAGTGTACATGTGTTGCCGTCTGTTGTCCTGTGTTCCAGTGAGTGTGTTTATATTGTGTGTAAATGTGTTGCTGTCTGTTGTCTTGTGTTCCAGTGAGTGTGTTTATATTGTCAGTGTAAATGTGTTGCTGTCTGTTGTCTTGTGTTCCAGTGAGTGCGTTTATATTGTCAGTGTAAATGTGTCGCTGTCTGTTGTCTTGTGTTCCAGTGAGTGGAGGAACTCGCTCTTCAGGATTTGACACCATGAGTGTCGTTTCAAGCCAGGCAGAGACTGATGTAAGTGTTTCCATTGTGGTCTATATTACATTAATCAACATAGCATAACACTTTGTTGATAACTAAGAGCTTTGGATACAAATTAAAATGTAACTGATCATATTTTTCCATTGTTGTTTTTATATAGGAAGATAAATCAGATTGAAGTGCTGATGATTGATATACCATCTATCTGATATATCGGTGCTATATTTGTGCTTTTTCACTAATTAAAATGTTCCCTCTCTTTCCTGTTGATATTGTGACAAGGAGACACGACAGAAGACTCTGTTTGAGAGACTGACAGGAGTTAAAACTCTAACAGCAGAAGAATGGAAGAAGAGAGAGGAGGAGCTGATCGAGACGATGTTGACATTTGTGATGACGGAGCCACAAGAACCAAGTAGTGAGTCTTACTGTTGTCCTCTTATGTGGACACACATTACTTACTAAAATGTGAGTTCATGCATTTTCATTAAAGAATGATTAGTAGGCTGCTCTGAGATGAACATTTAGGGTGACCAGATGTCCCCCGGCCGCTGCATGGAGTCCCTCATTTCCAAGACTTTTCAGGCGTCCCACAAATTGAGACCCTGTCCCACATTGTGACTGACAGGCATCAGTGTTCAAACTGAGACCCTGTCCCACATTGTGACTGGCAGGCATCAGTGTTCAAACTGAGACCCTGTCCCACATTGTGACTGACAGGCATCAGTGTTCAAACTGAGACCCTGTCCCACATTGTGACTAGCAGGCATCAGTGTTCAAACTGAGACCCTGTCCCACATTGTGACTGACAGGCATCAGTGTTCAAACTGAAACCCTGTCCCACATTGTGACTGGCAGGCATCAGTGTTCAAACTGAGACCCTGTCCCACATTGTGACATGGCAGGCATCAGCGTTCAAACTGCACCCAGTCCCACATTGTGACTGGCAGGCATCAGTGTTAAAACTGAGACCCTGTCCCACATTGTGACTGGCAGGCATCAGTGTTCAAATGCCCTAATTAAGTCAGTCCTCTAATAGTTGTCTTTCTGTTGTAAAGCTCTCTCGTTGTCTCTTTTCCAGCAAGATGTGTTTTTAAGCCTGTTATAATAATAGGCTGACATGAGAAATATCCCCTAGGCTACAGTAGGCCTACCAGTAAGTCGGCCATACCACCATTTAGAACAAAATGTGAGGGTTTGTGTTTTTATTTTAATTGTAAATGTGTGGTGGTGTGTTTGTTGTCTTGTGTTGCAGTGAGTGGTGACACAGCTTCTGCCAAGGTCTCCGCTTGGCTTAACAGATATCCTGGACCAATAGCGCCCTCTTCAGGACATGACACCATGAGCATAGCTCCTCCCAGCCAGGCAGACACTGGTGATGTGACGAGTGTAAGAGATGAAGATGTTTCATAGATGAAAACTTTATTAGGCTTGAGTTATACTTTGTTGCACACACCGGTGTCACGCGGATGAATAGCAGATCTACAAGCTCACACAACTAGTAGTGATGTGCATTGTTGTTCTTTTCAGTGAATCATTCAGATCAGATCACTAAAACTTTACTTTGAGTTGTACAGATCTGCATTTGTATTATTGTATTATTATATGAACATAATATTTCCACATTGTTTGGTGTTTAAATCACTTTAGGTTCATGTTTATTGGTCTTGATTCCTTTGTTGTAAATTAAATGTATTTTATCATTATATTTCTATAAGTTGTTGAATAGTAAGTACAGGCTGATATTTGCATATTTCAGTCATATTGACATAATTGTCCCTTTCTGTAAATCTCTATTGGTCAATAAATTTAAACCCACACCAGTCGGACTGTGGACATTACAATGCATACATTTACAACCATGTGATCTTTCAGTCAGGGAACATTATTAGTACACTTCTGGTAAACAATTGGACACAAACAGGTCAAATTAGCTTCAGATGGACAACATTCAACCTCATCCACTTTTAAACATGTTTTACTGCTGCATTAACACCACAGTATAATGAATTAGTATTACTGTAAATGACTTTAACCCCTAGGACACTAAACCTGGGTGATTTTCACCCAGACAATTATGTTTTTCACAACAGAATAATGTTGCTGATGTGGGGCTACCAGTAGTCTGAAGAGAGTGGTGCAACAGCACCCCCTATTGGTACTTTAAACATAGTAACATAGCTGTTCATTGGAGTGGTTGCAGCACTCAACAATGTTATGTACATTATTAGGGGCAGAATAATTTCCATAAAGCCGCAATTTTCATTGGCTCATAAAACCTACATTTTTAAACTTAAAAGCAAATGCCCAACATGTATTAGATATTGGTCCTAACTTATGTTTGTGTGTAGAAACTTGCATGCATTTCGATCGAGGATCCTGGGAGTAGAGAGATTTGAACTGTTTTTAACCCATTCTGGGGGGGAACCCCTTTTGGTGTTAGCATTATGTTATGCTTTAGCTATTGACAAATAGCAGATCTACAAGCTCATAGCGCGCCACTTGGTGGCGCGCTACGAGCTTGTAGGTCTGCTATTTTTGAAAAATCGAAGAACGACTGACATAGAAACATAGCTTTTTCAAAAAACTGTCAGGATGTAGAAGACATTTTTAGAATCTGATCTCAGGTCAAAATGGGTTCATATAATTCAAAATGGTGGGACATCTAAAGGTCATCTAAAGGAACACGACAGTTGTTCGGCATGAGGAGACGCATACGTGTATCGACATTTTATTGCCGACGGTCAAACGGTTCATGAGCTATGCCTGTTCAAAGTTAGCATTTTCAATTGAGTGCTATAGCGCCACCCTTTGGCCAATGGTCGTGGGCTTCGCGTCCTCACTGTTTGGCATGGCCCTCACTCTACCATATTTCCAAGTTTTGGGAAAACTGACTGCACGGTTCAGCCAGAACAGAGGGTATGCGTGTGACATCAACACCATACCCGGAGGTTATGCGGGAACGCCTACCGAGTGGCAAAAACCTACTTTCTGGCCTTGACAGTCCGTACATCCACACAGAGAAGTCATGTTTGATTGCAGTAAATTACTTTATCCATCAATCCATCTTCAACCGCTTATCCGTAGTCGGGTCGCGGGGGCAACAGCTCCACCAGAGTGATCCAGACTTCCCTCTCCAGAGCAACATTAGTGACTTCCTCCTGGGGGGATTCCGAGACGTTCCAAGGCCAGTGAGTCGATGTGTTTCCTCCAACTGCGCCTTGGTCTGCCCCGGGGGTCTCCTCCCAGTGGGACGTGCGTCGAGGACCTCCCTAGGGAGGTCTAAATTACTAAATTACTAGGGAGGTTTAAATTACTTTAAACAACCTTAAATTCACTTTGCCACTGGATCTGCCATTCACTTTATGCATGCGCACACCCTCTACTGCTATGGTTGGCAGAAGAAGGGAGAAGATAACCGGATTGCAGCAATATTGAGTCAGGTTAGGGAGAACAACAATGAGCCACCTAATAAAACTGACCAGTCAGTGGCCTTGTGGTTAAGAGTGTCCACTCTGAAACTGGGAGGTCGGGGGTTCGAGCCCCGGCTGGGGTCATACCAAAGACTGTAAGAATGGGACCCAATGCGTCCCTGCTGGGGTCATACCAAAGACTGTAAGAATGGGACCCAATGCGTCCCTGCTTGGTAAAGACTGTAAGAATGGGACCCAATGCGTCCCTGCTTGGTAATTTACAAGAAGTTATACATAAACAGAGTTATATAGAGCGTCGCAGTCCCGCCCCATCGAGAGACCCCTCATTTTCCTCAGACTTTTCAAAAAGTATTTATTTAAAGACGTTTACGCCGCGGACAAAGACAACTGGAATCGTGACAAATCCTGACAACAAACACAATGTTTTGGGGCCGAACTAATAATTAGAAAGAAGGAAAAAAACGTCAGGTTACAACACTTTTTTTGTTGTTTTTCTTCTTTGTAATTATTTGTTTGGTCCAAAATATTGTGTGTTGTCATGACTTGTCACAACTCGAGTTGGCTTCGTACGATGCTTAAAAGGTCTTTAAATAAATACTTTTTGAAATGTCTATGGGAAAAATGCATTGGGAATTATTTCCTGGGCCTGGCGTCGTCATGAAAGGGGGCGGGGCTGGGCCCGGCGTCGTCATGAAAGGGGGCGGGACTGTGCCTGGCGTCGTCATGAAAGGGGGCGGGACTGGGCCTGGCGTCGTCATGACAGGGGGCGGGACTGGGTCTGGCGTCGTCATGACAGGGGGCGGGACTGGGCCTGGCGTCGTCATGAAAGGGGGCGGGACTGGGCCTGGCGTCGTCATGACAGGGGGCGGGACTGGGCCTGGCGTCGCCATGAAAGGGGGCAGGACTGTGCCTGGCGTCCGCCATGACAGGGGGCGGGACTGGGCCTGGCGTCGCCATGAATGGGGGCGGGACTGTGCCTGGCGTCCGCCATGAAAGGGGGCGGGACTGTGCCTGGCGTCCGCCATGAAAGGGGCGGGACTGTGCCTGGCGTCCGCCATGAAAGGGGCGGGGACTGCGACGCTCTACATAACTATGGTTCTCTAGGACACATTTCTCTGCGGTAACGTGTGACAAATCGTACAACTTTGACGTTGAGTTAATGCTCTCAAGTTTATTTTTGGCAGCGTTAATAACTCCAAAACATCTATTTTGCAGATCATGATTTAAAAAAAAAAAATGAAGATGGGAAAAAAACAACCACACTTAAACACAAATCTAGATCAAGCTTATTTTTGCTATTATTAAATACTGTATAAAATGATTGGTTCACTATAAAAGTATTGGTTCTATGGCATAGAGTCATGTATAAAGGCTCATTCATAGTCTGGATTTTCGGTGGTGAGGTGACCACCGAACTACAACATGACGTCACGAGCCGCGATGAAGAGCAAACCACCGCCACCGCCCCAGCCCTTCTCTCTGTTTTTTGAGTGGTGTAAACCACTCCTACAACTGGCTTTTGTGTGCATAAAAAAATGAGCATGGTTGCTATGTTCAAAATAATTTCTGACGTAATTAAATCACACCCGGGTGAACTGGATGACCATAGCAACCGTGGTCATTTTTTCTGCACAAAAAAAGCCAGTTGTGAAATCACATCCGGGTGTGATTTCATTACGTCAGATCAGAGCTGATCAGGCTATATAATACCTTACCTTATATAATACCTCACATCGGACAAAAACTCCAGCTGAATCAACCTTACACCACTCAGTTCACACGGGTGTGATTTTTTAACCATGATAGCTTCATTGAAGACATCCATCCGTAGTTCAGGTGACTGATATTGTCCTTCTAATACGTGGTTTTCTATGACTTTTTTCATTTATTTTGTGGGTTTTCTTTTATACATTATTCCATTTGAACGTGAAACATCCCTGTGAACTCTCGAGTGTTCAAACGGACCCAATTAACCCATTCTGGGCGGGAACCCCTTTTGGTGTTTTAAACATTATGTTGTAATTTAGCAGATCTACAAGCCACCGAGTGGTGCGCTTGTAGGTCTGCTATTTTTTGAGTGGTGTAAACCACTCCTACAACTGGCTTTTGTGTGCAGAAAAAATGAGCATGGTTGTTGAGTGGTGTAAACCACTCCTACAACTGGCTTTTGTGTGCAGAAAAAATGAGCATGGTTGCTATGTTCAAAATAATTTCTGACGTAATTAAATCACACCCGGGTGAACTGGATGACCGTAGCAACCATGCTCATTTTTTCTGCACAAAAAAAGCCAGTTGTGAAATCACATCCGGGTGTGATTTCATTATGTCAGATCAGAGCTGATCAGGCTATATAAAACCTTACACCACTCAGTTCACACGGGTGTGATTTTTTTTTAAATCGTGAAAATATTTATTTCAGAAAACTGGAGGATTTAGAAGAATTGTTTAAAATTTTGAGGTCAGGCCTAAATGGGACCCTTAACGAGCCTGCGGTTTAAATGAACACACTGAGGATTTTACAGTGTAGACTGAAGTCTACTGTAATCTATTACAGTGTAGACTGAAGTCCCAAGAAAGTAAATAAAAAACGGTATACAAAAAACGGGGATCCGTGAATCCGTGGCTTTAATGCATCTCAACCCGTGGCTGAGAATCAACTGATCTACAAGTGGTAAGACTGTCCGGATGCTCAGGGAGTCTCTGAGCATCAGGTCTACAGATCTAGAATCAACTGATCTACAAGTCGTACGACTGTCCTGATGCTCAGGGAGTCTCTGAGCATCAGGTCTACAGATCTAGAATCAACTGATCTACAAGTGGTAAGACTGTCCAGATGCTCAGGGAGTCTCTGAGCATCAGGTCTACAGATCTACAAGTCGTAAGACTGTCCGGATGCTCAGGGAGTCTCTGAGCATCAGGTCTACAGATCTACAAGTGGTAAGACTGTCCAGATGCTCAAGGAGTCTCTGAGCATCAGGTCTACAGATCTAGAATCAACTGATCTACAAGTGGTAAGACTGTCCAGATGCTCAGGGAGTCTCTGAGCATCAGGTCTACAGATCTACAAGTCGTAAGACTGTCCGGATGCTCAGGGAGTCTCTGAGCATCAGGTCTACAGATCTACAGCAGTGCATGGTTACCAAACTGTTCCATGTCTTGACACTAATTAGCCCCGCGGAGCGGACCCCCATTTGAAGAGATATGCCAGGGACCCCCATAAGAGAAGATTTTTTGTACGGCTCTAGCAGTGATTCTCAACCCGTTTAATTTCAAGGACCCCCCAGTTTGACATGCATTGGTCTATACGGACCCCCCCGTTTAAATGGCATTTCTATCTCTGGGACCCCCAATTTATATTGTAAAATCAACATTAATTTAACTCTGAGAGTGTACAAATCTGTACAATCAGAGTTACAGACCCATAAGGGTCCATTTGGTTGCACACTATCACTTAGCTGGGGAGTGGGGACCCCCAGGGAACTCCCTCAAGGACCCCTGGGGGTCCCCAGACCCCCACCACTAGTCTACAGTTGGTGGTAGGACTGTCGGATGTTCAGCGAGTCTCGGAGCATCAGGTCTCGGAGGCGCCACAGCGCGTCGGCCATGGTGCTGTGAGCTCCTTTCCTCTTCAGCCAGTGTCCGGGGAGACGGCTCTCCTGCTCTTTGCTCAGGTACGAGTCTCGCCTTTGAGCTGTAGCGACCAGAGAGAGAGAGAGAGAGAGACCAGAGAGAGAGAGAGAGACCAGAGAGAGAGAGAGAGAGAGAGAGAGAGACCAGAGACCAGAGAGAGAGACCGAGACCAGAGAGAGAGAAAAAGCACTGGATGGTAAACGGTGCTTTTATCCAAGGCGCTTTACATAGATTGTGCAACACACACACACACACACACACACACACACACACACACACACACACACACACACACACACACACACACACACACACACACACACACACACACACACACACACACACACACACACACACACACACACACACACACACACACACACACACACACACACACACACACAAGAAAGACGGACGGACAGACTGAGTGACAGACGGAGTCACACTGAAGCATTGTTACCTGAACAGATCACCTCCAGTCTGTCACCAGATCCTTCCATTACACACTCCCTCAGTGAAGATCCAGACACAACGCAGGAAGATGGAACCCTCCATGAACCTACAGAACCATCACTCCTTTCCATTGAAACAGCAGAGCTGTTGTGTGAAATATGTGACATATTTTCAACCAAAAGATATTATCCACAAAAACAACCACAGCGACCTCATCTCCTCAAGGAAATCAACCAGCTTTGTCCCACCAAAATGTCATACACATTTTCACCACCAGAATGATCCTAATCAACCATCATACCATCATACCATTTCCCCTAATTAAACTGGTATCCATGCTTACAACAGCAACAGAGAAAGTGTGAGAGAGCGAGAGATATGTTAATATCTCTCGCTCTCTCACACTTTCTCTCTATCACTGCACTAACTCTCGCACACAGTCAGTCACATGCGTGCGCGCGCACACACACACACACACACACACACACACACACACACACACACACACACACAGTGAGAGTGACGGAAGACAGACAGGAGGGTCTGTAGGCCTAAATATAACTGTCAGTGTTGATGTTGTCATCGTTACCTGAACAGACCACCTTCAGTCAGAAAGTGGTTTGCTGTGATAAAGTTCTCCGACCCAGAAAAAAAGGGAGATGAAAACGTCCATACAGGTTGATATATGGAGAACCAGAACTCCATTCTGTTGAAACAGCAGAGCCACAGTCCCGCTGTTTACCTGTTTAAACAGTAGGCCTACTAATACTATACTGGCCTCCACTCTTCCTGGTGTTTCATCTCAGTATAGGCCTACCATTACAAGGGTTCCCCAATAGGCGGCCCGCGGGCCATTTGCGGCCCGCGGAGCACCCCCTTGTGGCCCCTGGAAGATTTTTTTTTTTTAAATAAAGTTTTTTGTTTCGTTTTGGAGGGTGTCCCAGATATAAATGGCATTAAATGGGGGTCAGTAGCCTATGCATGTCAAACTGGGCACCCCCTCAAGGACCACTGGTGGTCCCCGGACCACTGGTTGAGAACAATAATTTTTGAGTGGTGTAAACCACTCCAACAACTGGCTTTGTACCCGTGTACCCGTGTTCGTACCAATAAAATGAGCATGGTTACTATGGTCACTGACATTACGTCAGACCACAGCTGATCAGGCTATATAAGACCGTGCACCACTCAGTTCACACGGGTGTGATTTTTAATTAATTAATGAAAAAATAAAAAACCCAATTTTCCGCGCGTGCAGACTCGGCCCCCTGCAGCCTGGTTTCCTAGTCAAAATATGGCCCTTGAGGACAATTAATTGGGTAACCCTGCATTACATGGTTCCTCCCACCACCCTGAGAGACAAGAGTAGTACAAAGTAAAATTGCTTCCGTTGTAAAATCATAATCCAAACCGAGTGTATATATTTTTCCAACAGCCTTTTCAGGTGAGCTGGTGTTTCTATTTGAGTTTGAAGTTCTACAGTCCAGCAGAACAGACTGTATCTTCTTTACACTGGAACTCTGTGGTCCAGATTTGAGCCTGCACTTCTTCACAGAGAACTTCTCCAATGGAACCTCACAGCCAAGCTGCCTACAGACCACCTCTGCATCCTGCTGGTCAAAGTCCTCTTCACTGAGACCTATGAATGATTAGCCTTCATCTCCACTGTCTCTGCCTGAACATGAACTGGACCAACCTCACAGACTCTGGAGGAGAGAGAGAGAGAGAGAGAGAGAGAGAGAGAGAGAGAGAGAGAGAGAGAGATTTGTTTTTACCCGTCTGTCCGTTTCCATTGTATATCCATGGAGATCTCTGTATCTCTCAGTCCTTGTCCCTTTTATACCCATATATGGGCATACCCCCTTTTGTGCGTATCCCACTGATTTGTTTGCTGATACCATGACAGATTGAGGTTAGACAACACACTGCATATTTGGCTGTAGCTCCATTGGGCACTCCTTATATGGTTATGGCTGAGTTATGGTTACACAAGCATGGCGATGTGGTCCGTCCACCGGCCAGGCCAGGCCAGGTTAGTTGGAGGCCAGTCACTGATGTCAGAACTGTGGCAGTGTCTTCAGTATCTGCCCATAAAATCAGCTCGCACGGCAGAAACATTGATCAGTGAAAGAAATAATCAGCTTAATAATAAGCAGCTTTAGAGCAGAGATCTGAAGGGGAAATCTCTTCCCTCCCAGAGTGTCCAGAATGCCTTCATCTGCCGTCATGTTAATGCTCCTCCTCTACGGTGTTGCAGCGTCCATGTCTCTTCCAGTCCAGACAATGGAGACTGTGACTGGCCGGTATGGACAGACCATCACGGTGCCGTGTCCTTATCGCATTCCACCGGGGTACAGTCTGGAAATGCTGACATGGTACAAAAAGGAAGGCCTTAATGAAATAACGCTGTTGACAAAAGACCCCGACCGGCCTGAAGATATATTTCAAATGCCACGGATTAACATCTCCAGCGACTCCAGCCTCCTGATCAGCCAAGGAAATCTGAAGGACCAGGGCAAATACACCTGCACACTATTCTTGTCTAGTATTACCAACAACACATTCCAGGAATATCCCAGCTATGTGGTCGTCTACAAGAAGCCAGCTCTCCCTGTCATCGTCAACAAAGCGGAGTTCCTGCAGGGAGGCGTGCTGATGAGGTTGGGAACGTGCGTGGCGAGGGACGCCTATCCCGCGGCCGATATCACGTGGCAGAAGAACGGCCGGCCATTGGTGTCTGATGGGATGCACATCGTCGTCACGTCCACCGTGGCGAAAAACTCCTCCACCGGTCTGGTCACCACATCATCAATTCTCCAGTACAATGCCACCATGCAGGACGTCAACACACGTTTCAACTGCCTATCCAGCCATGAGCTGGGGACAGAGGAGTCCGAGCCCAGCTCTGTGGCGGTCTACAAAATGCCAGCGCTCCCCGTCATCATCAACAAAGCAGAGTTCCTGGAGGTAAGCTTACTAACGCAGTTGGGAACGTGCGTGGCGAGGGACGGCCACCCTGCAGCCAACATCACGTGGCAGAAGAACGGCCAGCCGTTGGTGTACGATGGGATGCACGTCGTCGTCACGTCCACCGTGGTGGAAGACTCCTCCACCGGACTGTCCACTACATCTTCAATTCTCCAGTACAATTCCACCAAGCAAGACGTCAACGCACGTTTCAACTGCCTGTCTACCCACAAGCTGGGCACAGAGGAGTCCGAGCCGTTGACCATTCCCGTCCACTACCCGACAGAGAGGCTGAGTCTAACGGTGTTGACCCCCGAAGGTCCCATCACAGAAGGGGATGATGTGACTTTAAAGTGCCGTGCGGACGGAAACCCTCCTCCCAGCAGCTACAACTTCCACCTTAAGAACCAGACGGTTCTGGTTGAGAACTGTGACAGTTACACCTTGACGGCCATCACACGAGACAGCGCCGGTGAGTACAAGTGTTCGCTGGTCGATGACGAGACAATCGAGGCTTCACTTAGCATTGCTGTGAGCTACTTGGACCTGAGCCTGAGCCCCACAGGGAAGGTGGTGAAGTTGGTCAGCGAGCCCCTGGCGGTGAAGATGGAGGTGAGCGCTTCAGGTAACAACGCCAAAGTGTCCTGGACCAAGGACGGCAAGAAGATGGAGGCGGCGCCCGAGTTTGGGAAGCTGAGCTACACCGACGCCGGCAGCTACACGTGTGAGGTCTTCTCGGCCGGCTTGACACGTCGCCAGTCCTTTGATCTGGTGGTGGAAGGCTCACCCGTGATCACCAATCTGACCCAGGATGGTGCCCACCCCAACAGCATCCAGCTGGCCTGCGAGGCTCAGGGAGTGCCCCGACCCGTCTTCGTGTGGGACGTCAGCACCACGGAGGACGAGAGCTCTTACAACGAGAGGGACGGCAAGGCCACCAAAAAAGTCACCGTGGTCCCCAACGGACAGTCCATGTACGTGACCTGCAGTGTGAGCAACAGGCTGGGAAAGGACGCCAGAACCATTGTGGTGTCCTCAGTTGGTACCAGCTGGCCGAAGCTGGTGATCACCTGTGTGTTGATGGTGCTGGTCCTGGTGGCATTGGCCGGTAGCATGGCCTACCGGAGAAGACGGCGAGGATCATGGACACCGGTCCAAATGGACCCTAAAGGAAAACTTTAGTTTTTTTCAACCAAGGTTCATGTTTTAGGTTTTTTTTTTTATTATATTAGTTTTTATTAGGTTTTTTATAGACATGACATACAGGACATACATAACAATGACACATACACCAGACTAGACAATGTATAAAACGAGTGGCAAACCTATCGTGATAAGATAACGGGCTATGAACACAACAATCATAAGACATCAACAAGAGTACAGCAGCAGGGCATACAGAACATAATCAACAAGAGAGGGCAAACAGGCCAGCGGTTACACAGCAGAGTCAAGGTGAGTTGTAATAGGGCCCCATATATATTCAAATGTTGCTATGCTATCTTGGCCGTTGCATCGCAACCTCTCCAAATGTATCAATGATATAAATTCATTGAGCCATTTAGAGAAACAGGGCACAATGGGTGTCTTCCATTCAGTTAATATAATTCGTTTGGCTACTAGTGTACCGAGCATCAGCGTCTGCTGTGTAGTGTATGGCAGCGCGAGGGAGGCATCAGAGCAGCCGAAGAGGGCAGCTAGAACATCAGGAACAATGTTAATACGGTATACTGTTGAGTACCATGCAAAAATATTTTTCCAGAAATAGATAATCTTTGGACAGGACCAGAATGTGTGGCCCAGAGTGCCCTTGGAGATGTTGCATCTACCACATATGTCAGAAACAGCTGAGTACATTTTGTTCATTTTGACTTTTGAGTAATGTAGTCTATGGATGACTTTAAACTGGATGAGTTGTAATCTAGAGTTGACTGAACCAGAATGGATCCTCCTTAACCCCTCGCTCCATATCTCATCTGACAGCTCCAGGCCAATATCCTCCTCCCAGGCAGCCTTTATATGGTTTGTTGATGGAATAGATAGTTTGGAGAATAGTGAGACAAATTTTGAGACAAGTTGTTTGGAGTTGGGATGTTGTTTCAATAACATGTTTTAGGTTGTTATTAGAGAAAGATGAGTGTTAATTTTTTTTTCATTTGCTGCTTTCTTTCGTTTTAGCGATTTTTGCTATTTTTGACAGGGGGACGTGAGGGCATTCGAACATGGGGCTAAATATGTATTTTTTTACACAATTTTATAGCAATGTAATGCTATAACATTGCTATAAAATTGTGTAAAGAAATACATATTTAGCCCCATGTTCGAATGCCCCCCTGTCAAAAATAGCAAAAATCGCTAAAACGAAAGAAAGCAGCAAATGAAAAGAAATTAACACTCATGTTATACTTTCTCTAATAAAAATCACACCCGTGTGAACTGAGTGGTGTAAGGTTTTATATAGCATGATCAGCTGTGGTCTGACGTAATGTCTGACGTAATGAAATCACACCCGGATGTGATTTCACAACTGGCTTTTTTTGTGCAGAAAAAATGAGCATGGTTGCTACAGTCATCCAGTTCACCCGGGTGTGATTTAATTACGTCAGAAATTATTTTGAACATAGCAACCATGCTCATTTTTTTCTGCACACAAAAGCCAGTTGTAGGAGTGGTTTACACCACTCAAAAAAACCTAAAACATGAACCTTGGATGAAAAAAAACAAAGTTGTTCTTTAAATATCCTTCCGAGATCCCAGCAGCTCCCACCGTAGACAACAACCCGAATGTACAGCGTCAGAGTTCTGTGGTTTCAGAGGACTTCTTTACAGAATGTACAGCGTCAGAGTTCTGTGGTTTCAGAGGACTTCTTTACAGACTGTACAGCTGAAGAGTTCTGTGGTTTCAGAGGACTTCTTTACAGACTGTACAGCTGAAGAGTTCTGTGGTTTCAGAGGACTTATTTGCAGAATGTACAGCTGAAGAGTTCTGTGGTTTCAGAGGACTTATTTGCAGAATGTACAGCTGAAGAGTTCTGTGGTTTCAGAGGACTTCTTTACAGAATGTACAGCTGAAGAGTTCTGTGGTTTCAGAGGACTTATTTGCAGAATGTACAGCTGAAGAGTTCTGTGGTTTCAGAGGACTTATTTGCAGAATGTACAGCTGAAGAGTTCTGTGGTTTCAGAGGACTTCTTTACAGAATGTACAGCTGAAGAGTTCTGTGGTTTCAGAGGACTTATTTGCAGAATGTACAGCTGAAGAGTTCTCACGATAATGAAAATCTAAACATTTTTGTAAATAAATCTTGTTTAAAAACAAATCTGCCTAATGATGATGTCACTGGAAGACGGTTTCTAAACTCTCCACAGTGAGACAAAAAAAATCGTGCCATTTTATCATGATTATTAGTGAGGACCTATTATATGAAGACAGAAGTGGTGAAGTGTATGAAAAGTGGTGAAGTGGTCCTTTAAGTTAAAAAAATGTGAACTATCCCTTTTAAGGCAGTATATGTACTGTCATTCCTGATAACTCTAATCAATTTGCATTTTTAAATCGGTAATTGTACCCGTTCCACCTCATTTATAAGATGTAAAATCCAAAGGAAATTCTAACATGGTGTCTAAATGTTTGTTGTTGTTTTTTTAATCCGAAGGAAATTCTAACATGTGGAATGTCTAAATGTTTTTTTTGTTTTTCGAGTGGTGTAAACCACTCCTACAACTGGCTTTGTTAGTCTGTCTGCTATATAAGACCTTACACCACTCAGTTCACACGGGTGTGATTTTTTTTTAAACTGCTACATCGTAGATTCTACGGTATAGCGGTGGAAGACTCTATTGCTACATCGTAGATTCTACGGTATAGCAGTGGAAGTCTCTATTGTCCATCACTGCTATACCGTAGATTCTACGGTATAGCAGTGGAAGTCTCTATTGTCCATCACTGCAACATCGTCGATTCTACGGTATAGCAGTGGAAGTCTCTATTGTCCATCACTGCAACATCGTAGATTCTACGGTATAGCAGTGGAAGTCTCTATTGTCCATCACTGCAACATCGTAGATTCTACGGTATAGCAGTGGAAGTCTCTATTGTCCATCACTGCTACATCGTAGATTCTACGGTATAGCAGTGGAAGTCTCTATTGTCCATCACTGCTATATCGTAGATTCTACGGTATAGCGGTGGAAGTCTCTATTGTCCATCACTGCAACATCGTAGATTCTACGGTATAGCAGTGGAAGTCTCTATTGTCCATCACTGCTACATCGTAGATTCTACGGTATAGCGGTGGAAGTCTCTATTGTCCATCACTGCTACATCGTAGATTCTACGGTATAGCGGTGGAAGTCTCTATTGTCCATCACTGCTACATCGTAGATTCTACGGTATAGCAGTGGAAGTCTCTATTGTCCATCACTGCTATATCGTAGATTCTACGGTATAGCGGTGGAAGTCTCTATTGTCCATCACTGCGACATCGTAGATTCTATGGTATAGCAGTGGAAGTCTCTATTGTCCATCACTGCTACATCGTAGATTCTACGGTATAGCAGTGGAAGTCTCTATTGTCCATCACTGCTATACCGTAGATTCTACGGTATAGCGGTGGAAGTCTCTATTGTCCATCACTGCTACATCGTAGATTCTACGGTATAGCGGTGGAAGTCTCTATTGGCCATCACTGCTACATCGTAGATTCTACGGTATAGCGGTGGAAGTCTCTATTGTCCATCACTGCAACATCGTAGATTCTACGGTATAGCAGTGGAAGTCTCTATTGTCCACCACTGCTACACCGTAGATTCTACGGTATAGCAGTGGAAGTCTCTATTGTCCACCACTGCAACATCGTAGATTCTACGGTATAGCGGTGGAAGTCTCTATTGTCCATCACTGCAACATCGTAGATTCTACGGTATAGCAGTGGAAGTCTCTATTGTCCATCACTGCTATACCGTAGATTCTACGGTATAGCAGTGGAAGTCTCTATTGTCCATCACTGCTATACCGTAGATTCTACGGTATAGCAGTGGAAGTCTCTATTGTCCACCACTGCTACATCGTAGATTCTACGGTATAGCAGTGGAAGTCTCTATTGTCCATCACTGCTACATCGTAGATTCTACGGTATAGCAGTGGAAGTCTCTATTGTCCATCACTGCTATACCGTAGATTCTACGGTATAGCAGTGGAAGTCTCTATTGTCCATCACTGCTATACCGTAGATTCTACGGTATAGCAGTGGAAGTCTCTATTGTCCATCACTGCAACATCGTAGATTCTACGGTATAGCGGTGGAAGTCTCTATTGTCCATCACTGCTATACCGTAGATTCTACGGTATAGCAGTGGAAGTCTCTATTGTCCATCACTGCAACATCGTAGATTCTACGGTATAGCGGTGGAAGTCTCTATTGTCCATCACTGCTATACCGTAGATTCTACGGTATAGCAGTGGAAGTCTCTATTGTCCATCACTGCAACATCGTAGATTCTACGGTATAGCAGTGGAAGTCTCTATTGTCCATCACTGCAACATCGTAGATTCTACGGTATAGCGGTGGAAGTCTCTATTGTCCACCACTGCTACACCGTAGATTCTACGGTATAGCAGTGGAAGTCTCTATTGTCCATCACTGCTATACCGTAGATTCTACGGTATAGCAGTGGAAGTCTCTATTGTCCACCACTGCTACATCGTAGATTCTACGGTATAGCAGTGGAAGTCTCTATTGTCCATCACTGCAACATCGTAGATTCTACGGTATAGCGGTGGAAGTCTCTATTGTCCATCACTGCTACATCGTAGATTCTACGGTATAGCAGTGGAAGTCTCTATTGTCCATCACTGCTACATCGTAGATTCTACGGTATAGCGGTGGAAGTCTCTATTGTCCATCACTGCTATACCGTAGATTCTACGGTATAGCAGTGGAAGTCTCTATTGTCCATCACTGCAACATCGTAGATTCTACGGTATAGCAGTGGAAGTCTCTATTGTCCATCACTGCTACATCGTAGATTCTACGGTATAGCAGTGGAAGTCTCTATTGTCCATCACTGCTATATCGTAGATTCTACGGTATAGCGGTGGAAGTCTCTATTGTCCATCACTGCTACATCGTAGATTCTACGGTATAGCAGTGGAAGTCTCTATTGTCCATCACTGCTACATCGTAGATTCTACGGTATAGCAGTGGAAGTCTCTATTGTCCATCACTGCTATACCGTAGATTCTACGGTATAGCGGTGGAAGTCTCTATTGTCCATCACTGCTATACCGTAGATTCTACGGTATAGCAGTGGAAGTCTCTATTGTCCATCACTGCTACATCGTAGATTCTACGGTATAGCAGTGGAAGTCTCTATTGTCCATCACTGCTACATCGTAGATTCTACGGTATAGCAGTGGAAGTCTCTATTGTCCACCACTGCTACCCCGTAGATTCTACGGTATAGCGGTGGAAGTCTCTATTGTCCATCACTGCAACATCGTAGATTCTACGGTATAGCGGTGGAAGTCTCTATTGTCCATCACTGCTACATCGTAGATTCTACGGTATAGCAGTGGAAGTCTCTATTGTCCACCACTGCTATACCGTAGATTCTATGGTATAGCAGTGGAAGTCTCTATTGTCCATCACTGCTATACCGTAGATTCTATGGTATAGCGGTGGAAGTCTCTATTGTCCACCACTGCTACCCCGTAGATTCTACGGTATAGCGGTGGAAGTCTCTATTGTCCATCACTGCTACATCGTAGATTCTACGGTATAGCAGTGGAAGTCTCTATTGTCCACCACTGCTACCCCGTAGATTCTACGGTATAGCGGTGGAAGTCTCTATTGTCCACCACTGCTACACCGTAGATTCTACGGTATAGCAGTGGAAGTCTCTATTGTCCACCACTGCTACATCGTAGATTCTACGGTATAGCAGTGGAAGTCTCTATTGTCCATCACTGCAACATCGTAGATTCTACGGTATAGCAGTGGAAGTCTCTATTGTCCATCACTGCTACATCGTAGATTCTACGGTATAGCAGTGGAAGTCTCTATTGTCCATCACTGCTATATCGTAGATTCTACGGTATAGCGGTGGAAGTCTCTATTGTCCATCACTGCTACATCGTAGATTCTACGGTATAGCAGTGGAAGTCTCTATTGTCCATCACTGCTACATCGTAGATTCTACGGTATAGTGGTGGCAGTCTCTATTGTCCATCACTGCTACACAGATTCTACGGTATAGCAGTGGAAGTCTCTATTGTCCATCACTGCTACATCGTAGATTATACGGTATAGCAGTGGAAGTCTCTATTGTCCATCACTGCTACATCGTAGATTCTACGGTATAGCGGTGGAAGTCTCTATTGTCCATCACTGCTATACCGTAGATTCTACGGTATAGCAGTGGAAGTCTCTATTGTCCATCACTGCAACATCGTAGATTCTACGGTATAGCAGTGGAAGTCTCTATTGTCCATCACTGCTACATCGTAGATTCTACGGTATAGCAGTGGAAGTCTCTATTGTCCATCACTGCTATATCGTAGATTCTACGGTATAGCGGTGGAAGTCTCTATTGTCCATCACTGCTACATCGTAGATTCTACGGTATAGCAGTGGAAGTCTCTATTGTCCATCACTGCTACATAGATTCTACGGTATAGCAGTGGAAGTCTCTATTGTCCATCACTGCTACATCGTAGATTCTACGGTATAGTGGTGGCAGTCTCTATTGTCCATCACTGCTACATAGATTCTACGGTATAGCAGTGGAAGTCTCTATTGTCCATCACTGCTACATCGTAGATTCTACGGTATAGCAGTGGAAGTCTCTATTGTCCATCACTGCTACATCGTAGATTCTACGGTATAGCAGTGGAAGTCTCTATTGTCCATCACTGCTACATCGTAGATTCTACGGTATAGCAGTGGAAGTCTCTATTGTCCATCACTGCTATACCGTAGATTCTACGGTATAGCGGTGGAAGTCTCTATTGTCCATCACTGCTACATCGTAGATTCTACGGTATAGCAGTGGAAGTCTCTATTGTCCATCACTGCTATACCGTAGATTCTACGGTATAGCAGTGGAAGTCTCTATTGTCCATCACTGCTACATCGTAGATTCTACGGTATAGCAGTGGAAGTCTCTATTGTCCATCACTGCTATACCGTAGATTCTACGGTATAGCAGTGGAAGTCTCTATTGTCCATCACTGCAACATCGTAGATTCTACGGTATAGCAGTGGAAGTCTCTATTGTCCATCACTGCTACATCGTAGATTCTACGGTATAGCAGTGGAAGTCTCTATTGTCCATCACTGCTACATAGATTCTACGGTATAGCAGTGGAAGTCTCTATTGTCCATCACTGCTATATCGTAGATTCTACGGTATAGCGGTGGAAGTCTCTATTGTCCACCACTGCTATACCGTAGATTCTACGGTATAGCGGTGGAAGTCTCTATTGTCCACCACTGCTATACCGTAGATTCTACGGTATAGCAGTGGAAGTCTCTATTGTCCATCACTGCAACATCGTAGATTCTACGGTATAGCAGTGGAAGTCTCTATTGTCCATCACTGCTACATCGTAGATTCTACGGTATAGCAGTGGAAGTCTCTATTGTCCATCACTGCTATACCGTAGATTCTACGGTATAGCAGTGGAAGTCTCTATTGTCCATCACTGCTATACCGTAGATTCTACGGTATAGCAGTGGAAGTCTCTATTGTCCATCACTGCTACATAGATTCTACGGTATAGCAGTGGAAGTCTCTATTGTCCACCACTGCTACATCGTAGATTCTACGGTATAGCAGTGGAAGTCTCTATTGTCCACCACTGCTACATCGTAGATTCTACGGTATAGCAGTGGAAGTCTCTATTGTCCATCACTGCTACATCGTAGATTCTACGGTATAGCGGTGGAAGTCTCTATTGTCCATCACTGCTACATCGTAGATTCTACGGTATAGCAGTGGAAGTCTCTATTGTCCATCACTGCTACATCGTAGATTCTACGGTATAGCAGTGGAAGTCTCTATTGTCCATCACTGCTATACCGTAGATTCTACGGTATAGCAGTGGAAGTCTCTATTGTCCATCACTGCTATACCGTAGATTCTACGGTATAGCAGTGGAAGTCTCTATTGTCCATCACTGCTATACCGTAGATTCTACGGTATAGCAGTGGAAGTCTCTATTGTCCACCACTGCTATACCGTAGATTCTACGGTATAGCGGTGGCAGTCTCTATTGTCCATCACTGCTACATAGATTCTACGGTATAGCAGTGGAAGTCTCTATTGTCCATCACTGCTACATCGTAGATTCTACGGTATAGCAGTGGAAGTCTCTATTGTCCACCACTGCTACATCGTAGATTCTACGGTATAGCAGTGGAAGTCTCTATTGTCCATCACTGCTATACCGTAGATTCTACGGTATAGCAGTGGAAGTCTCTATTGTCCACCACTGCTACATCGTAGATTCTACGGTATAGCAGTGGAAGTCTCTATTGTCCACCACTGCTATACCGTAGATTCTATGGTATAGCAGTGGAAGTCTCTATTGTCCATCACTGCTATACCGTAGATTCTATGGTATAGCGGTGGAAGTCTCTATTGTCCACCACTGCTACCCCGTAGATTCTACGGTATAGCGGTGGAAGTCTCTATTGTCCATCACTGCTACATCGTAGATTCTACGGTATAGCAGTGGAAGTCTCTATTGTCCACCACTGCTACCCCGTAGATTCTACGGTATAGCGGTGGAAGTCTCTATTGTCCACCACTGCTACACCGTAGATTCTACGGTATAGCAGTGGAAGTCTCTATTGTCCACCACTGCTACATCGTAGATTCTACGGTATAGCAGTGGAAGTCTCTATTGTCCATCACTGCAACATCGTAGATTCTACGGTATAGCGGTGGAAGTCTCTATTGTCCATCACTGCTACATCGTAGATTCTACGGTATAGCAGTGGAAGTCTCTATTGTCCATCACTGCTATATCGTAGATTCTACGGTATAGCGGTGGAAGTCTCTATTGTCCATCACTGCTACATCGTAGATTCTACGGTATAGCAGTGGAAGTCTCTATTGTCCATCACTGCTACATCGTAGATTCTACGGTATAGTGGTGGCAGTCTCTATTGTCCATCACTGCTACATAGATTCTACGGTATAGCAGTGGAAGTCTCTATTGTCCATCACTGCTACATCGTAGATTCTACGGTATAGCAGTGGAAGTCTCTATTGTCCATCACTGCTACATCGTAGATTCTACGGTATAGCGGTGGAAGTCTCTATTGTCCATCACTGCTATACCGTAGATTCTACGGTATAGCAGTGGAAGTCTCTATTGTCCATCACTGCAACATCGTAGATTCTACGGTATAGCAGTGGAAGTCTCTATTGTCCATCACTGCTACATCGTAGATTCTACGGTATAGCAGTGGAAGTCTCTATTGTCCATCACTGCTATATCGTAGATTCTACGGTATAGCGGTGGAAGTCTCTATTGTCCATCACTGCTACATCGTAGATTCTACGGTATAGCAGTGGAAGTCTCTATTGTCCATCACTGCTACATAGATTCTACGGTATAGCAGTGGAAGTCTCTATTGTCCATCACTGCTACATCGTAGATTCTACGGTATAGTGGTGGCAGTCTCTATTGTCCATCACTGCTACATAGATTCTACGGTATAGCAGTGGAAGTCTCTATTGTCCATCACTGCTACATCGTAGATTCTACGGTATAGCAGTGGAAGTCTCTATTGTCCATCACTGCTACATCGTAGATTCTACGGTATAGCAGTGGAAGTCTCTATTGTCCATCACTGCTACATCGTAGATTCTACGGTATAGCAGTGGAAGTCTCTATTGTCCATCCCTGCTATACCGTAGATTCTACGGTATAGCGGTGGAAGTCTCTATTGTCCATCACTGCTACATCGTAGATTCTACGGTATAGCAGTGGAAGTCTCTATTGTCCATCACTGCTATACCGTAGATTCTACGGTATAGCAGTGGAAGTCTCTATTGTCCATCACTGCTACATCGTAGATTCTACGGTATAGCAGTGGAAGTCTCTATTGTCCATCACTGCTATACCGTAGATTCTACGGTATAGCAGTGGAAGTCTCTATTGTCCATCACTGCAACATCGTAGATTCTACGGTATAGCAGTGGAAGTCTCTATTGTCCATCACTGCTACATCGTAGATTCTACGGTATAGCAGTGGAAGTCTCTATTGTCCATCACTGCTACATAGATTCTACGGTATAGCAGTGGAAGTCTCTATTGTCCATCACTGCTATATCGTAGATTCTACGGTATAGCGGTGGAAGTCTCTATTGTCCACCACTGCTATACCGTAGATTCTACGGTATAGCGGTGGAAGTCTCTATTGTCCACCACTGCTATACCGTAGATTCTACGGTATAGCAGTGGAAGTCTCTATTGTCCATCACTGCAACATCGTAGATTCTACGGTATAGCAGTGGAAGTCTCTATTGTCCATCACTGCTACATCGTAGATTCTACGGTATAGCAGTGGAAGTCTCTATTGTCCATCACTGCTATACCGTAGATTCTACGGTATAGCAGTGGAAGTCTCTATTGTCCATCACTGCTATACCGTAGATTCTACGGTATAGCAGTGGAAGTCTCTATTGTCCATCACTGCTACATAGATTCTACGGTATAGCAGTGGAAGTCTCTATTGTCCACCACTGCTACATCGTAGATTCTACGGTATAGCAGTGGAAGTCTCTATTGTCCACCACTGCTACATCGTAGATTCTACGGTATAGCAGTGGAAGTCTCTATTGTCCATCACTGCTACATCGTAGATTCTACGGTATAGCGGTGGAAGTCTCTATTGTCCATCACTGCTACATCGTAGATTCTACGGTATAGCAGTGGAAGTCTCTATTGTCCATCACTGCTACATCGTAGATTCTACGGTATAGCAGTGGAAGTCTCTATTGTCCATCACTGCTATACCGTAGATTCTACGGTATAGCAGTGGAAGTCTCTATTGTCCATCACTGCTATACCGTAGATTCTACGGTATAGCAGAGGAAGTCTCTATTGTCCATCACTGCTATACCGTAGATTCTACGGTATAGCAGTGGAAGTCTCTATTGTCCACCACTGCTATACCGTAGATTCTACGGTATAGCGGTGGCAGTCTCTATTGTCCATCACTGCTACATAGATTCTACGGTATAGCAGTGGAAGTCTCTATTGTCCATCACTGCTACATCGTAGATTCTACGGTATAGCAGTGGAAGTCTCTATTGTCCACCACTGCTACATCGTAGATTCTACGGTATAGCAGTGGAAGTCTCTATTGTCCATCACTGCTATACCGTAGATTCTACGGTATAGCAGTGGAAGTCTCTATTGTCCACCACTGCTACATCGTAGATTCTACGGTATAGCAGTGGAAGTCTCTATTGTCCACCACTGCTACATCGTAGATTCTACGGTATAGCAGTGGAAGTCTCTATTGTCCACCACTGCTATACCGTAGATTCTACGGTATAGCGGTGGAAGTCTCTATTGTCCATCACTGCTATACCGTAGATTCTACGGTATAGCGGTGGAAGTCTCTATTGTCCATCACTGCTACATCATAGATTCTACGGTATAGCAGTGGAAGTCTCTATTGTCCACCACCGCTATACCGTAGATTCTACGGTATAGCAGTGGAAGTCTCTATTGTCCACCACTGCTATACCGTAGATTCTACGGTATAGCAGTGGAAGTCTCTATTGTCCATCACTGCTATACCGTAGATTCTACGGTATAGCAGTGGAAGTCTCTATTGTCCATCACTGCTACATCGTATATTCTACGGTATAGCGGTGGCGGACAATAGAGACTTCCGAAAATAAATAGATTATCTTAAGCAAGCCATCCAGACTCCTGGTGGATCTTGACCAAAAAACATTTTGATGTAAAAAATAAGAACTGCAAAAAGAAAAAAAGAAAAAAGAAAGGAAGAAAAAAATTGTATTAGCCTACCCTTTATTAAATTAGTATATGAATTTGAATTAAATATTTTATGGCTGGCTTAGTTCCCCTCTTAAATATCTTTGGAAATCTTTATGGGGAAAATTAATGGGCTTTTCTTCTGTGCACCGAATGGTCTATGTCCTTAGACAGCATGTGTTCCACAGTCTGTAATGGGTCCCCACATTCGCAGTGGGCACTGTCTGTGAGACCCTATTTCTGCATGCACCAAAACCTCCGACACCTGTCCTCAAGCGGTTGAGGGTTGTCCACTTGCGGGGCAGGTGGACAACCTGCGGGGCAGGTGCTGGCTGGCCGGGAACACATGTGGGTTCCTTGATGTAGTGGTGAAGCCTGGATGGTTCTGCTGCCTTCCACTGGGCCCTCCATCTCGCCTTCATCCAGGATGCCTTGGAGGTGTCGGCTGGTGTTGTGCGGAGCAGTTCCTGGGCCTGTGTGGCAAAAGGGCGCCGAGACTTGAGGCGCGTACGCTGTCGTGTCTCCGTGACGACCTTGTGGAGGAGGTGTCGCCACTGCCCTATATATACAATGGCATCGGTACTTTAGTATGTGGCCTAATAATATATAGGCCATATACAAAGCCAACAGACAGCATTGACAAAGCTATGACTTGATTTGGATCCCACACACAAATCCAATTTATTTAAAATATTTCAAATAACGTAAAGATAATGTGGGGAGGCACATTCAAAGACAAAATAGTCCTCTTCATATTCTCTAAATTTGAGAAGGTTGTCGAAGCGAAACCTGTGAGAAAAACGTGAAGTCTAATCTGCATTGGTTCCCAAATTCAGCTGAGACCCGAAAGATACATTTGGTGTCTCGCTGGGACCCAGAGTTACAGAGAAAGCATTATGAATTAACCACATAATAGCAGATCTACAAGCTCACAATACGTTGCGATTGTGACTGGAGCTTTTTTTTGGGGGGGGGGATTATTTATCCTCCAGCGCTCCTGCTCCGTCCCCAACATCACGGTGGTCAGCCTGGTCATCATGGACACCTTTTAATGGATAGTTGCTTGTTTGGTTTGCTTTGTTTGGTTTAAATGCCAGCACTCCCAGCACTGCCACTAGTGAGATTAAATTACCTCTCAGCTGTATTTGGCTTTAGAGAAATCCATCTCTGGGTGCTGAGCCATGAACTTTTTAAGAATGTCTTGTTTCTTCTGCTCTGTAGAGGTGGGTTGGCCCATAGACTTCTGCCTCTGGTCGTACATCATTTTCTCGACCATACCTCGAGTCTCTCCGTCTAGGTCCGAGAGCTTTGAGTTCTCGGGACAGAGCTTCATGGTGTTGATTTCTGGATCTGTGGTAACCATCTTGTTCCACCACACCATTGTATTGACCTTCTCCAGGTGAACAGTCACAATCTTACCACTCTCTATGGCCCAGGAGCTTTCCTCTACCTTCACCTCATTACAGAGCTGTCCGTCGATGATCGGAGGATGTCCCTTCAGGCCAATCTTCAGGGATCGCCGCTGGATGTCGACCACCACATCTTTCGCTTTGATACGGAACGTCACATGATAGGGCACCACCAGGTCAACTTCAGATAAGCTCTGTGTCCACGTATAGTTGGGAAGGTCAGCTCCATTACCAGCATTAGACTTCATCTTATCTTCATCCTTCTCATCGTCCTCTCCCTCTGAATTAGACCCCATGTCTGCTTTCTCCTCTTCACACGAGCTTTCATTTGTGTTCACAGGCCCTTTTGTCCCCTCTTGTTGATTTCTCTGGGTGATTTTAGTTTTACGTTGGTCTGCTTTCTCATCAGTCAATTCACAAATCTGGGGACCATCTTTATTTTTCTTCTTCCTCTCTTCCTCTGCAATCTTTGCAGCTGCTCTCCCGGCCTTCTCTTCCATGTCCGCCTGTCTGTCCTGTTTGACTCTGTTGGCATTCAACGCCAGTGTGCTGTGGTGAGTGAATGCCTCTTTCACAAGCTTTTCGGGGGCGCCATGTTCCCCACCTGTGAAGAAATCGGTTTTGCGCCGGAGGAAGCTGAAAAATGCATTAACCATCTCCTGTACGCCTCCTTCGTGTTGTTGTGCCATAGCAAGCAGTATCCCGTCATACTTCTCGTCCCCATCAGCCATAATGATGAGTATTATTGATGAATATGATAAAAATGGGTCAAATGTGAAAGTGATCGGAAACAAAATGACTCGGATGAAACAATGTGAAATGAGTCACACTTTTTAACTGCACTTCCTGGTAACCAATGCGGAATTAGTTTTCTGACCAAGGAAGACCGTATGAAGGCAGAAAGTTACTTGGTATGCGGTTTGTGAACGATGTCATAACATCATGACATATCAATGCATGCACCCATAATAGAATGCCCTCCAAGTACTCAAGACACTGCACTAATCAAGCTATAATAATAATTTACATTTTGATAATTGTGTTATGGCCACACAAATCGGTATCGTGTAGCACGCATGGCAACAGTTTGTGTTGTGTGTGGTCAGACCAGATCTCTGGCCTATATACGGTGCATACATTATGTACACTTCCTTCAGGTTCTACCAACTCATAGTGTCCTAAGAGGTTAGGTCAGACACAGAGAAGATAGACAAGGATAGACAGGATAGACAGAGATATACGAGAGAGAGAGGGGAAGAGAGAGAACACACAAAGGCTCTACACTTTTCCACATCACAGTCATGTTTAGCAGCAGCTTTGACGATGAACCACCTCTCCTGGAAGGAGTGAGGTCCCAGTCTTACCAGACTAATAAGGTATTCCCTTGTTCTGAGTGTACATATGCCTTCACGTCTCAGATCTACCTCCATAAACACATGACGAGGTACCACAATGACACCTACTGCCAAATGCTGAGGAATGGACAGATCCCCTGTCGGCGAATCGTCAGCTCTGTAACCTGCCAGAAACTAGGAGACACGGACAAAACAAGGCTGTACCGTTGTCAGCAACTTACCATGACTTTAACTCATCCAGGAGAGGTAAAGACACACCAACTGACTTACTCAGGAAGGACGAGCCGCATTTGTAAACAGTGTGACAAGAGTTTAATCCGATTAAGTAACCTGGACAAACCCCAGCGTCTCCACGCTGGACAGAAACCTCACCACTGCAAACAGTGTGAGAAGAGTTTCAGCGTGTTGGCTCACCTCAAGAGGCACCAGCGTATTCACACCGGAGAGAAACCTTACTACTGTAAAGAGTGTGACAAGAGTTTCAATGAGCTAGGCCACCTCAAGAGGCACCAGCGCATCCACACTGGGGAGAAACCGTACCACTGTAAAGAGTGTGACAAGAGATTCAATGTGTTGGACAACCTGAAGACTCACCAGCATACCCACACGGGAGAGAAACCATACAACTGTAAACAGTGTGACAAGAGCTTCACGGAGTTATGTAGTCTTAAGAGGCACCAGCGTATCCACACTGGAGAGAAGCCTTACTACTGTAAGCAGTGTGACAAGGCTTTCAATTATTTAGGTAACCTGCGGAAACACCAGCGTCAGACACACTGGAAAACCTGACAAGAGCTTCAGTGGATTATGTAACCGCAAGCACGGGAGCAGCGCATGTTCGCCAACCTTAATGCATGTTCGCCAACCTTAATGCATGTTCGCCAACCTTAATGCATGTTCGCCAACCTTAATGCATGTTCGCCAACCAGAAGGGCCTATAGGTCCTTCATTTTATTTGTATGTTTTTGTCAAATACTGCAGTTCTGGCTAGCTCTGGTCCATAGCTCTAATGCATTGCATTTAGAGCTATGTTACTCTCAACTTCCGCCGCTCGCATGAATGCAGACCAGCCTCTCCTCTTTAGCGTAAATAAAAAGAACGTTTTTGCTACTCACCAAAACAAAGGCGGGTTGTGTCATTAGAAAGCCTACTTTCCTTAGTGGGAGCACTCTGAGCCCACCACCACACATATAAACTGTACTTTTTGGCCAAAAGGGGATTTTGTTTCCACCGGGAAAAAAATACTTTTAGTTACTCCACTGCGCCTTCTACCGATATTGCCCAGAGAAATCCCTTTCTGGCCAAAAAGTACAGTTTATACGTGTGGTGGGGGGCTCAGAGTGCGTCCACTAAGGAAAGTAGGCTTTCTAATGACACAACCCGCCTTTGTTTTGGTGAGTAGCAAAAACGTTCTTTTTATTTACGCTAAAGAGGAGAGGCTGGTCTGCATTCATGCGAGCGGCGGAAGTTGAGAGTAACATAGCTCTAAATGCAACGCATTAGAGCTATGGACCAGAGCTAAGTTCTGGTCTGGTTGTCTACTATGTGCTTTGTAGGTCTTCTCACCTTTAAGGCGTCTTACTGGTTGTCTACTATGTGCTTTAAGGCGTCTTACTGGTTGTCTACTATGTGCTTTAAGGCGTCTTACTGGTTGTCTACTATGTGCTTTAAGGCGTCTTACTGGTTGTCTACTATGCTTTAAGGCGTCTTACTGGTTGTCTACTATGTGCTTTAAGGCGTCTTACTGGTTGTCTACTATGTGCTTTAAGGCGTCTTACTGGTTGTCTACTATGTGCTTTAAGGTGTCTTACTGGTTGTCTACTATGTGCTTTAAGGCGTCTTACTGGTTGTCTACTATGTGCTTTAAGGCGTCTTACTGGTTGTCTACTATGTGCTTTAAGGCGTCTTACTGGTTGTCTACTATGTGCTTTAAGGCGTCTTACTGGTTGTCTACTATGTGCTTTAAGGCGTCTTACTCGTTGTCTACTATGTGCTTTAAGGTGTCTTACTGGTTGTCTACTATGTGCTTTAAGGCGTCTTACTGGTTGTCTACTATGTGCTTTAAGGCGTCTTACTGGTTGTCTACTATGTGCTTTAAGGCGTCTTACTGGTTGTCTACTATGTGCTTTAAGGCGTCTTACTGGTTGTCTACTATGTGCTTTAAGGCGTCTTACTGGTTGTCTACTATGTGCTTTAAGGCGTCTTACTGGTTGTCTACTATGAGCTTTAAGGCGTCTTACTGGTTGTCTACTATGTGCTTTAATGTGTCTTACTGGTTGTCTACTATGTGCTTTAAGGCGTCTTACTGGTTGTCTACTATGTGCTTTAAGGCGTCTTACTGGTTGTCTACTATGTGCTTTAAGGCGTCTTACTGGTTGTCTACTATGTGCTTTAAGGCGTCTTACTGGTTGTCTACTATGTGCTTTAAGGCGTCTTACTGGTTGTCTACTATGTGCTTTAAGGTGTCTTACTGGTTGTCTACTATGTGCTTTAAGGCGTCTTACTGGTTGTCTACTATGTGCTTTAAGGCGTCTTACTGGTTGTCTACTATGTGCTTTAAGGCGTCTTACTGGTTGTCTACTATGTGCTTTAAGGTGTCTTACTGGTTGTCTACTATGTGCTTTAAGGTGTCTTACTGGTTGTCTACTATGTGCTTTAAGGTGTCTTACTGGTTGTCTACTATGTGCTTTAAGGTGTCTTACTGGTTGTCTACTATGTGCTTTAAGGTGTCTTACTGGTTGTCTACTATGTGCTTTAAGGTGTCTTACTGGTTGTCTACTATGTGCTTTAAGGCGTCTTACTGGATGTCTACTATGTGCTTTAAGGCGTCTTACTGGTTGTCTACTATGTGCTTTAAGGTGTCTTACTGGTTGTCTACTATGTGCTTTAAGGCGTCTTACTGGTTGTCTACTATGTGCTTTAAGGCGTCTTACTGGTTGTCTACTATGTGCTTTAAGGCGTCTTACTGGTTGTCTACTATGTGCTTTAAGGCGTCTTACTGGTTGTCTACTATGTGCTTTAAGGCGTCTTACTGGTTGTCTACTATGTGCTTTAAGGCGTCTTACTGGTTGTCTACTATGTGCTTTAAGGTGTCTTACTGGTTGTCTACTATGTGCTTTAAGGTGTCTTACTGGTTGTCTACTATGTGCTTTAAGGCGTCTTACTGGATGTCTACTATGTGCTTTAAGGTGTCTTACTGGTTGTCTACTATGTGCTTTAAGGTGTCTTACTGGTTGTCTACTATGTGCTTTAAGGCGTCTTACTGGATGTCTACTATGTGCTTTAAGGTGTCTTACTGGTTGTCTACTATGTGCTTTAAGGTGTCTTACTGGTTGTCTACTATGTGCTTTAAGGCGTCTTACTGGATGTCTACTATGTGCTTTAAGGTGTCTTACTGGTTGTCTACTATGTGCTTTAAGGCGTCTTACTGGTTGTCTACTATGTGCTTTAAGGTGTCTTACTGGTTGTCTACTATGTGCTTTAAGGCGTCTTACTGGTTGTCTACTACACCTTTAAGGTGTCTTACTGGTTGTCTACTATGTGCTTTAAGGTGTCTTACTGGTTGTCTACTATGTGCTTTAAGGCGTCTTACTGGTTGTCTACTATGTGCTTTAAGGCGTCTTACTGGATGTCTACTATGTGCTTTAAGGCGTCTTACTGGATGTCTACTATGTGCTTTAAGGTGTCTTACTGGTTGTCTACTATGTGCTTTAAGGTGTCTTACTGGTTGTCTACTATGTGCTTTAAGGTGTCTTACTGGTTGTCTACTATGTGCTTTAAGGCGTCTTACTGGTTGTCTACTATGTGCTTTAAGGCGTCTTACTGGTTGTCTACTATGTGCTTTGTGTCTTCTGAGTACTGAACCCCCCCGTCTTTAATGTCTCAGCCAGTTGTGCCCATTTTGCACATTAAATAATGTTTTATTTATTATATGTACCTTTTATATTGGCAAAAAGACTTTCAAAGTCATGTATACACTTTATGACATTTTCTGTTGATGAATATGTAATTCGATTTGCACTTTTGGGTTTTAACTGGCTGGATGTTGTTTGTATCGACACGGACAGGAGAGGGTGTCACATCTACGGACATAAATGTGACACTTACAAGTGTCACACTAAGCATACAACACTGACAAAGGCTGTTGTTGTGCTGTCTGCTTGCACCATGCCATACCTAGTTACCTACGATGAAACAATAAAGTGCCTTAAAGGACAGTTCCGTCAGTGCTGGTATTCTCTGGTTTAAAAGTGACTTTCCCGACCATGCACCAAGGACTATTAAATGAGGACAGGAAGCGAAGACCGTACGGTGGACTCCATGTTGCTCCCTGGAAGGAAAGAAACATGCGCAATTGAGACCAAGGAAGCTATATAGCCCACTGCGCATGTTTCTTTCCTTCCAGGGAGAAACATGGAGTCCACCGTACGGCCTTCGCTTCCTAACCTTATTTAATTAACCTTACCATGCACCCGGTAAAATGATCAAAGAGATTGAGATGAATTAGAGTCGTGCGTGCTCTGACAATGTCAAACATGTTCACTACTGACTTGTTTTTGAGCTTCCTACCAAACGTTCCCCCCAAGGTATACTGTAGCATGGACTTTTTGTTTTAGGCTATTTATTTAACAAAACACTTGGTTATTACAATAATTGAAAAAAAGTAATCAATACAATATACACTAACTGGAAGTATTTCATGAGCTTTGAATATCATGTCCTTAACACTCACATGTTATCGCACACATTTCTTGTTTACCGACAGCAGCTGTAGTCCTTGTCATGTCTGTCTAATATCTATCAGTCCCTCCTGGTACACACAACATCATGCACTGACCCCTTTCTTCATGCTGAGGAAGGCTTTGACAGTGAAACGCTGTTACCTATTTAAAAAGTATATACAATAGCATATGCATAGAACTTGTTGTGTGACCTGCAAAGTAATATAGGTGTGTAGACTCTATGGATTGTTATAAAAGCCAATGGGTGCTGAGCTACTTCAGTGGGTGGGGCTATCAAATGAGAAATTAATGTAATGTCAATGTGGCCTGCGTGGTGGCCGCATGTCCTGGGTCCTTTCTCAAGGGTCCTCCAGTCGTCCTTTAATCAATAGTTTCAGTCCTATATTTTTTGACTGATTTGTGGTGTAATCACTGCCATCAGCATAGATGTATCAAGTCAGACTTGGGCGACGTCAAGGACTGTCTAAGGAGGACGAGAGGCGAAGACCGTACGGGCGACGCCATGTTGCTCCATGGGGCTCCATGGAAGGAAAGAAACATGCGCAGTTGAGACCAAGGAAGCTGAACGCGGAAGTGTTGGCTGCATATAGCCCATTGCGCATGTTTCTTTCCTTCCATGGAGCACCATGGAGCAACATGGCGTCGCCCGTACGGTCTTCGCGTCTCGTCCTCTTTAGACGTCCTCTTTGGGCGGCTGTGGCTCAGGAGGTAGAGCAGGTCGTCCAATGATCCCTGGGTCGGCGGTTCGAATCCCGGCTCCTCCTGTCCACGTGTCGAAGTGTCCTTGGGCAAGACACTGAACCCTACATTGCCTCCAATGAGTCGGTCGGTGTAAGCTTGCCACCATTGGTGTGTGAATGTGGGAAGTGAGGACGCTGGCGTCGACTGTTCGCCGCTTCACCTCCCAATGTATGAATGAATGAACCATTGTAAAGCGCTTTGAGCACTTGGAAATGCGCTATAAAAATGCAATTCATTATTATTATTAGACAGTCCTTGGGCGACGTCACCCACCAGGTGATCCACCTCATACATGGACTCCTGTTGCTTCAGAACCTTCAACCTCTTCATACTGGTTGGAATTCTGTGTCTACTCTGGATCCATCTCTTCATACTGGTGCTAATCTTCTTCTTCACTGGGTCCAGCAGCTTCAGCATCAGAACCAGCAACGTTATAATAAACTATCTCAACGTTCTCTCGTCTGACGTTATAATAAACCAGCTCAACGTTCTCCGCTCCTGATCTTTGCCCTCTGGTGGCCTGGAGAAACACAGCAGCATACAACTTACAGCATACGAATGTACTGGATCGGTTCATGTTCTCTTCAACAAAACACAGTGTAACTAGGCTACTTCATTTACATTCCATGACTTCTACATTTACATTCCAGTCTTGTATTACATTATATAAAGATCAATAATTACCTTCCAGACATAATAGATGACAAAGATCATCACCATCGCCAGCATTATGGCTTTGATAACTTTGATGAGGTTAGACTCCAGATGAGAAGCTGTGAGAGAAATATGTTGGAACACAATCAAGAATCAAGCAAGTAAGTAATTGGTCATATTATCTGTGCTTCTTTGATTGAGATTCACATTGTGAATTTGAAAAGTTACTTTCATTGAGGTTACCTGTGACAGTGAGAGAGAGGATCTCGCTCTCAGAGGAGAAGTTGTGTTTGAAAACTTTGATGTGATAAACACAGCTGTAATTTCCTTGGTGGGCAAACAGGAAGTCGGCAGAGTGATCGACAGCTGGCTGGGTGTCGTTCTCTTGGTGGGCGTGGTTCTCTGCAGGAAACAGGAAGTGGGCAGAGTGATTGACAGCTGGCTGGGTGTAGGTGCGTGTTGTGTTGAGTCCAGTGAAGGTGAGCTGGAAGGAGCCGCCCGGGTACTGTGGCTGGATGGAGCAGCTGACGGTGAAGTTGGAACCCTCCATCACCTGCTGCTGGCCCTCGGAAACCCCCTTTAGGGAACCCTCCATCACCTGCTGCTGGCCCTCGGAAACCCCCTTTAGGGAACTATCCATCACCTGCTGCTGGCCCTCGGAAACCCCCTTTAGGGAGGGGAAGAGCCTGATGATTGGCTTAAACAGCAGCTCTGTTAAAAAGAAAGACAGAGGTGATTGGCTGAAACAGCAGATATGTAAGCAGAGCATAGCCAATGAGATTAACCCATTTAGGCCTGACGTCGAAATTAAAAAAACGTTCGCTCTGAAAGAATATATACCTATTCAAAGAGTTGTGCCGCATTTTTACGATTTCTCAAAAATAGCAGACCTACAAGTTCATAGCGCGCCACTCGGTGGCGCGCTATGAGCTTGTAGATCTGCTATTTTTCAATAGCTAAAGTATAACAGAATGCTTGAAACACCAAAAGGGGTTCCCGCCCCAAAATGGGTTAAAGCAGGGTTAGATATCAAACGTATATAGAGCACAGAAGTCCTGACGTCACTCGCTCATCCCTTAGTTCCCAGAAATATTTTCTCTATGGAGATTAACATTGGGGGCAGTATTATGCGTGTCTTAAGTACCAGGTCTTATTACTTAACTTAAGACCTGGAGGCGTGGTCAATGCTGTTTGGCCACTCAGAATAGCCAAATGGCATTGATCACGCCTCCAGGTCTTAAGTTAAGTAATAAGACCTGGTACTTAAGACATGCATAATACTGCCCTGGGTTTCTTATAATCGTCTCATATCGTCGCATTGTGGTCCAAAAATAAACAAACTGATATTGTCAGGGAGGTGGCTCAGTATCGTTTACAGTCACTCACATTTGTCTGTTTCTGGCGAAAACTAATTTGGTGGCAGTAACATTAGCGATTTATCGCCGTCTCTTGATTCTTCATATCCATGAGTGAAACCGCCAGGATCATTTATTTTGTATTTTTTAACACAGTTCTTATTTGAACTGGGCTATGGGAATTCACCTCAATTCAGAATGGGGGGGGGGGGGGGGGACGCAAACCAGGTAGAACAGGGTAGGATGTGTAAATTACGTCAGACGTCGGTGCTCTATACTATAGGAAGAAATAACAAAATGTCTGAGCTACTACAGAAAGGCTGTTTGGGAAATGGATATATTGCTCTTTTGAGCTTGTTTACATTGTTAGATCACATGACCTCAAGTCCAAGTTCTTCTCAAACTAGAAATACATGTTCCAGATATGCTGTAAACACTAACACATGTATTCTAACCTCTCTAAATACATGTTCCAGATATGCTGTAAACACTAACACATGTATTCTAACCTCTCTAAAGACACTAGAAATACATGTTCCAGATATGCTGTAAACACTAACACATGTATTCTAACCTCTCTAAATACATGTTCCAGATATGCTGTAAACACTAACACATGTATTCTAACCTCTCTAAATACATGTTCCAGATATGCTGTAAACACTAACACATGTATTCTAACCTCTCTAAATACATGTTCCAGATATGCTGTAAACACTAACACATGTATTCTAACCTCTCTAAATACATGTTCCAGATATGCTGTAAACACTAACACATGTATTCTAACCTCTCTAAATACATGTTCCAGATATGCTGTAAACACTAACACATGTATTCTAACCTATCTAAACACACTAGAAATACATGTTCCAGATAAACACTAACACATGTATTCTAACCTCTCTAAATACATGTTCCAGATATGCTGTAAACACTAACACATGTATTCTAACCTCTCTAAACACACTAGAAATACATGTTCCAGATATGCTGTAAACACTAACACATGTATTCTAACCTCTCTAAATACATGTTCCAGATATGCTGTAAACACTAACACATGTATTCTAACCTCTCTAAACACACTACAACCACCACCACTGTTATATTATATTAATATGCTATACCATGCTGCTTGTTCAAAATAATGTTTTCTTCACTAAAGTTATGAACTGTAGCTTTACATTAATTTAGAATTGATAAATGTTCTCTGGTTCTCTGTTTTCGACAGACAGACAGACAGACAGACAGACAGACAGACATGCAGAACTTGACTGACTGACTGACTGACTGACTGACTGGCTTATTTTATTTTGTCCAACTTTATAAAATGAAAAGTTGAGTGTTTGGTAAACATTAACTTCATGTAGTTATGCAGATCAGTTTAATACACATATTTATCAGCATATTCGTGTAAATATTACCGTCATTGTTGAAGTCATTGTTTGTTACCTGAACAGATCACCTGTCTGGGGTATGAAATATCAGACTTCATTGTTCCACACTCCCTCAGTGAAGACTCAACACAGCTAGCTGTAATCCTCCATACAGGTTGAAATGCAGAACTACTAATGTGATTTGTAGTCACAGCAGAGCCACAGTTCAGCTGTCTACACACTACAGATGATGACCTCAGGTTCCAGTCAGACAACAAACTATAACGACCATCCACTGGTCTCCACTCTCCCTGGTGTTTCATCTCCAATCTACCAGCACACTTACTGGCTCCTCCCACCAACCTGACATCATCAGGTTCTGTACAGAGACATGACAGTAAGAAATATTACTTTAATTAAAAACTATGTTTTTTTTGTCTTTTTTCCCCCAACAGTGTCTTTTATCATTTATGTTTTAGTGTTCAATGAATCAGTGGTAATTGAACCCTAATGCGTGTACAAATGTAACCAAATGGACCACACTCTCATAAGCAAGCAGAACACAGCAACATCCTCAGAGGTAGTTTAACTTCAACAGTAAATGGAAGCTATTGGACCATGACACGTTTATTTATTGTACTTTCTTGTTGACAGGATTGGTGACTCTGTTGATCTCTGTTTCTCTCCCCCAGAAACACATTGTTTACTTTATGTATAAGTTACTTACATTGTGAACCGGTGGTTTATAGTTTGATAGCCGACATTTAATTACTTTATTCCATTTCTTCAGATGGTTATTATACGATAGTTTCTGTACATGTGATCAATTTGTTGGACAACACATTTAAACATGACGTTGATAATAGAATAAATTACTGTCACTGACAATCACAATGTGTTTATTTAATCACTCTTGTGTTGTGTTGTGTTGTGTTGTGGCGTGGCGTGGCTGTGTTGTGTTGTGTTGTGTTGTGTTGTGTTGTGTTGTGTTGTGTTGTGTTGTGTTGTGTTGTGATTATTATTAGATGTTCTTTAGCTTCTGCTATGAATACTTTATTATTTGATGTACATTTATAAAGATATTGAGGCTGTTATTTACATTCCTAGATGTGTGTGGACACTGGACAGTAACCACTACATTTTTACATTATACATTTTTACGTTACATCATACACGTAACATATTAGATTGTCTTGGAAGAACAGTTTTAAGAATACCTCCATTACATTTGACTACATTATGTTTGTTACTTTTATTTGTAACTTTTATTTAAATTCAATCCATAATTGTTGTCCATATTCATCCGTGTTCTGTTGTCAAGAGACATTCTGCCTCTCAGTACATATAGCTCTGGGTAGGCCACCCGGCCTTTCTCATTATTACCATTACCTAAATTAATTCATTAGTTAATTAATAAATATATTACCTGAGCAGGTGAGTCCAACAGTATTGTCAGGTGAGCAGGTGTTTCTAGTTGAGTTTGAGGTTCTACAGTCCAGGAGAACAGACTCGTTGCCTTCACATTGGAACTCTTTGGTCCACATTGAAGCATTCACTTCTCCATAGAGCGCCCCCTGGAGGACTGAAGGAGCCCCACAGCCAAGCTCCCTACAGACCACCTCTGCATCCTGCTGGTCAAAGTCACCTTCACACACTGAGACCCATGACTGATTAGACTTCACCTCCACTCTGCCTGAACACATACTAGTCCCATTCACCAACCTCACAGACTCTGGAGAGAGAGAGAGAGAGAGAGAGAGAGAGAGGAGAGAGAGAGAGAGAGAGAGAGAGAGAGAGAGAGAGAGGGTGGGGGAGTGGAGAGAGAGATAATTGTATTCTATTGTAGTCTATAATGTATATTTAGTTATATTCCTATAATATTTGTCATGCAAAACAGACAGTAGTATACAGACAGACAGACAGACAGACAGACAGACAGACAGACCTGAGGGACAGACAGACAGACCTGAGGGACAGACAGACAGACCTGAGGGACCCCAGGGTTTACCGGTAAGTGTTTAACTGAAGAAATAAAATCACAGCAGAGCATAAGAGACTGGGCCAGGAAAACACGCACACGCACACAGAGACATACAGACAGAACTAGAGACTGTAAATATAACCGTCTTTGTCAAACTCATTGTTTGTTACCTGAACAGTTCACCTCCAGTCTGGAGGAGGAAGAATCAGACTCCATTTTTCCACACTCCCTCAGCGAAGACTCGACACAGGAAAAGCTAATCATCCATACAGGTTGATCTGTACAAGAAGAACTACTTTCTGTAGAAACGGCAGAGCCACAGTCCAGCTGTCTGCACACTACAGATGATGACTTCAGGTTCCAGACAGACTCGCCATCATCATCCACTGGTCTCCACTCTCCCTTGTGTTTCATCTCCAGTCTACCAGAACACTTACTGGCTCCTCCCACCAACCTGACATAATCAGGCTCTGTACAGATAGACGAGAGTAAGCCGTAAATTTGTACAGTAATATTACTTTCATTATACAATTAGAGTAAGAGTAGTTTGTTTTTCACCTTTTCATCTCAGGCAGTGTCATGTTTTAAGGCATTTCTGTATTATTTTCCTGTAATATCCCTATAACTTGTGGAGTTTTTTTTATAGGTTTTATAGAGAAAGGGTCAGATTTGCACCAGACCACCAGTGTCAGCTGTAAGAAGGATCTTATTGTCATGATGTGTGTTCTCACACAAAAAAAACAGATCCAGCGCAACGATATTTCATTACGACACAGAAGATGCTACTTCTAATGATCTCTCCCCGGACCCCCCATTCATTCGCTAATAGTTAATTCATATATACTCCCACTAATCGTCTGTCTCTCATTCGCTTCAAGCTAACTCACACTCACGCCCACAGTACATGTATCAGGCGGCGCATTTAAGCAGTCACTATTCTGCGTTCACTCTATCATTATAGCTGAGACGGTAGTTGTTCCGATGTCGGCGTTCAAATTCTCTCCACCTCCCCGGCCTCCTCCCTGTGGCATTTACTTCTTTAATGGGCGATTCTGTGATTATATGTGATTTACGGGTTGTACTATGATATGTGGTATCTAGTTATGTAATGGGTGGTTCGGTGATAATGTGTTTTATGGATTGTTCTACTGTATATGTGATTGTGATATGTATCATATGTGACCCCACGCGATGTACAGACTGCCATCGCGGGGGTGGCAACTGTTGAGGACAGCTGAAAAACTATTTTCTTTGTCCTTTTTTATTTTTCTGTCTAAAATAATCTGAAGCTATATTATTATTCATGTCATGTTAGAGCAGGTCTGAAATAAATGTCAGAGCTGATATCGACATATAAATATGAAATAAATGTTTAAACATAATGCTAACTACACATACAGCTTCCCTGCTAAAGTATGCAAATTCCGCTAAAATCCGACTTTTTGTACACAATCGTTTTGGAAGATAATACTAGTCTTTTACTAACTGGCTAACAGAAATATCTATGTAGTATATGGCATGCAATTGAAAGTTGTGTAACCCCTGGGTAAATTCCCCAGCGTTATTATGTGCCTTGAGTTATTATTGTGTCAAACAATAGCAATATGCAGTCAAGTTGGTATGTAACAGGTCCTTAACAGCTAGAAGCTATTCTACCTTAAGAGATCAGTCCACCTTAAGAGATCAGCCTAACATGATGTTCCACTATGTTTTCTTGTTTACTAGCTCTGATTGGTCGATAGGAGGGTCCATCACTTTTCTGGGTTTGTGATTGGTTTTGGGGTGGGACAAGGGAAGAAATGAGTGTGCGTTGTGAGTTTGGCAGGACGGAGTTTGGTGTGTGATGCGATGACTCCGGTGTGTTTTGTAAAACATTACCGTGACGTTATAAGTGTTTAAGACTTGATTTTGAAGCTCATCTGAGTGAGTGAGAACAGTATTTGCAGGACTGATTTCCAGACCAGTTCCGTGATTATTATTACTGCAGTAAGTAAGCCTACTGTTATTATAGTCTCAAGCTACCGAGGCTAATGATTAGCAGACACTAGTGTCTAGCGCAAATGTCCGGAACAGAAAGACTTTCGGACACAACGTTCGTTTGGAGAGTACAAAGACTGTGCTGCTAAGAACCAGATAGCGCACCCTGCGACCAGGAAAGCTGGGTGCACCTCTGGCATCGTAGGACGTGGGTAAGACCAGTCGTCTGTCAGTTCTGGAACTGGGTAAAGAACGTCCTGTCAACTTTAGCTCTCCACGTTCTGTGGGGTGAACTAACTTTGGCAACGAGGCTCACGTGAATGAAGAGGTGTGTCCACTCCAGGGCACAACATCACCAACAGGCCTGCAACGGGGGTTTGTTTTTGTTTTGATAATCTTATGCCGGCTTTTTATTTGTTTATTTCTTAAAGTGGGCCCACTTCTGTACAAGGTATTTTGAGTGTGTCTTACTGTCTTTCCTGTAATGTATGTGAATTTAAGGTATTTCCTGAAAGTTGATACTGTAGGTATTTAAAACAGGGGGTAGCCTATTTATTTGCATTGGACTAAGGGTTGTCATAATAAGGTGTCATTTCATTCCTTTAGGTAGAATAAAAAGTAGTTTACTTCATAAATACAGTAGTGAGTTAAAATAATAGTTCTTTTAATATACCTGTACATCAAATGAACTATCAGGGGTTACAGTTGTTATGTTGTTCACGTAATGTCTTATGTTATATTCTGCTCTGGAGGGTTTGTGATCTCAGATTCTGTATGTTACACACAGGTAATCTGTAATATCACATGAACAGAGCCACACCGCCAAACTAAATGCAAAGATTTGCAATAAATGGTAATGGTAAATCCTGAAATTAAGAGTCTTAATGAATAAAAGGAATGTTTATCATTATTACTATAATTACCTGAGCAGGTGAGTCCAACAGTCTTGTCAGGTGAGCAGGTGTTTCTAGTTGTGTTTGAGGTTCTACAGTCCAGGAGAACAGACTCGTTGCCTTCACACTGGAACTCTTTGGTCCACATTGAAGCATTCACTTCTCCATAGAGCGCCCCCTGGAGGACTGAAGGAGCTCCACAGCCAAGCTCCCTACAGACCACCTCTGCATCCTGCTGGTCAAAGTCACCTTCACACACTGAGACCCATGACTGATTAGACTTCACCTCCACTCTGCCTGAACACACACTCATCCCATTCACCAACCTCACAGACTCTGGAGAGAGAGAGAGAGAGAGAGACCCTTATTTAATCATTGCCTGCCAGATTTATTTCTCTCTGCGTTTAGCCCTTGCCAAGGTTATTATAGTTAACTAGAACTAACGAAAAAACTACAACTACATTTTTTAAAATATTTTTTTTGACTGAACTAAATAAAAACGAGACAAGGAAAAGAAAAACGATAACTGAAACTGTATTGTGTGTTTACAAAACGAAATAACTAACTGAAAGTACAATAACTAACTGACATGATAGACAAAATTCCCTTATAGTTTTCGTTTTTGTCAATTTATTTATAAGCTTAATCTGTATCTGAATATTATTATTATTTTTTAAATATAATAAGTCAAAACTAACTCAAACTAAACGTTTTTGTAACGTTCTGTTTATTAGATTTTAGATGTTTTTTTAACAAATGCAGAAATAATCTGAGAGAGATAAACAGAGTAACAAATTCAAAAATTACAAAAAAACGAAGAAAACAACACAAATCAAGACAACCAAAGGAACAAGGAAATATTAAAGGAAAAATAATAATAAACTCCAATACAATCAGTATACAAATCAGCTCATGGTCACAGACATCATCCAGGCAAGAGTGTAATGTGTAACTCAAACTAAACTATAATGAAAAATCCCAAACTATTATAACGTTATCGCAATCTTATTTTAAGTGTCAACATTTCGTTAATGAAAGCCAGGCAAGATGGAGTTTCACCAAAAAAAACTGTCCACGCGCGCGCACACACACACACACACACACACACACACACACACACACACACACACATATGACATGTACACACATGTGGACAGCACATTCATTATCTCAGCCAGATAGACAGACAGGGAAGGTAGAAAGACGGACAGACAGACAGACTGAGAGACCGACGGAGTCACACTGAAGCATTGTTACCTGAACAGATCACCTCCAGTCTTTCACCTGCAGGTCCATCAATTATTACACACCCCCCCAGTGATCCAGACACAACGCAGGGAGATGAAACCCTCCATGAACTTACAGAACCATCATCACCATCACTTCTTTCTATTCTAACAGCAGAGCCACAGTTCAGCTGTCTACACACTGCAGACGATGTATTCAGGTTCCAGACAAACCCATTATATTCCACATCCACTTGTCTCCACTCTTCCTGGTGTTTCACCTCCAGTATACCAGTACAGTTACTGGCTCCCCCCACCAACCTGAAAACATCTGTACAGAGATAAAACAGTAATATTAATTAAATTTGGCCAGGCCAAGAGGCCATGATGCGTGTCTGTGTGCGTCCTTCTGTGCTAATCTTTGGCACCGTTGCACCAATTGGTGTTAAACTCTGCACGAGTGCACGTGCACTCGCTCCCAACAGCCTTAAGGGCCTTTCAAACGTGAAGCGAGGAAGGCAGGCGTTGTTGCATGGATCAAAGACAGGTCTCCTCCAGGTCTGTTGAAGAGGGGCGCAACAGGCCTGGGCCGTAGCTCAGTGGTCCAGGCACCTTGGCTGGTAATCCAGTCTGGCAGTGTGCCGCGGGTTCGACTCCCGATCCCGACGGCCTTTACTGCATGTCACCCCCCCATCTCTCTCCCCATTTCCTGTCAGCCTACTGTCTGTCCCTCCATAAAAAATATAAAATAAAGGCGAAAGCCACACAAAAAAACATTAAAAAAAAATAAAAAAGAGGGGCGCAACAACGCAAGCGTGAAAAAAAGCTAAACAGTATCCAGGTCTGGTGAGTCGCGGGCGAGTGCACGAAACGAGCACTTGCGCAACAAATTCACGGGACTGCGCTCACATAAATACGCTTGCGTTGTCGCACCGCGACTTCTCCGAGCAAAAACGCAGGTTTCATTGAAAATGAACTATAGGCGCGTTTTATCGCTCCCCGTTTGCAAGGCCCTTTAGGAAGAACTTGACTAGACAGCAAAACATACATTTAGCTGAAATGCTGAAGTCACAGAGATTTCATGCATTTATAGAAACATTACCTGAGCAGATGAGTCCAACAGTCTTGTCAGGTGAGCAGGTGTTTCTAGTTGAGTTTGAGGTTCTACAGTCCAGGAGAACAGACTCGTTGCCTTCACACTGGAACTCTTTGGTCCACATTGAAGCATTCACTTCTCCATAGAGCGCCCCCTGGAGGACTGAAGGAGCCCCACAGCCAAGCTCCCTACAGACTACCTCTGCATCCTGCTGGTCAAAGTCACCTTCACACACTGAGTCCCACGACTGATTAGACTTCACCTCCACTCTGCCTGAACACACACTACTCCCATTCACCAACCTCACAGACTCTGGAGAGATAGAGAGAGGGGGGGGGGGGGGGGGTACATTGAGACAGCAGACAAAGGTCAGGCCTTTCCTTACCACTGCAGATCTAGAAAAGGTCATCCATGTGTTTATCTCCTCCAGATTGGAATATTGTAATGCACTTTATTCTGGTATCAGTAAGTGAAATATTCAAAGACTGCAACTGATACAAAATGCAGCAGCCAGACTCTTGACTCACACAAAGAGAAGTGAACATATTACACCGTCCTTGCAGCCCTTCACTGGCTACCCGTGAGTTTTAGAATTGATTTTAGGATTTTACTGTTTGTTTTCAAAGCCCTGAATGGTCAGGCCCTTGCTTATATCTGTGATCTTTTTGAGTGGTGTAAACCACTCCTACAACTGGCTTTGTTAGTCTGTGCAGAAAAAATGAGCATGGTTGCTATGTTCACCCTGTTCACCCGGGTGTGATTTCATTACGTCAGACAGGCTATGTAAGACCTTACACCACTCAGTTCACACAGGTGTGATTTTTTTTTCTTTTTCTGCCTTTATTGATAGGATGAACGTAGTCTGACAGGAAATGGGGAGAGAGAGATGGGGGGAAGACACGCGGCAAAGGCCGTCGGGATCGGGCTATTGCCATATCTGTGATATCTGTGATCTTTTAACTCCCTATATGAGCCAGGCCGTTGCCTGAGATCATCAAGAAAGGCTTTATTGTCAGTCCCAAAATGTCGCCATGTCGTACGGGCCCCTGGGCTGTGGAACGCACTGCCTGGGAACCTCGAGCAGTCAAGGAAAACTCAATGTCCTCTTTAAAACCTCTTCTATCGCACAGCCTTTTTATAAACTGTTGCACTGTTTATACATTCTTTGTGATGTTTACTGTATCTTTTATTGTTGTTTTTTATTGTTACTGTGAAGCACTTTGTAAACTTGTTTTTGAAAAGGTGCTATATAAATGAAGTTATTATTATTATTTCTTGAAAGTTCTTCATGGAGACACACACACACACACACACACACACACACACACACACACACACACACACACACACACACACACACACACACAAACACACACACACACCAATATGGTGTGAGCTTGAAGATCGGCTATTTTGGGCAAAGACATTTAGAAAAGTGGGAAAAAGTAACCCGGGGATCCAGTTGACTCAGTATTAGTTCATTAGTTTAAAGATGGAGTGCCATATTTTCGTACTTTATTCTGTTGTGTATGTGTCTATGGACTTAACATTACTCTAATAGACCCTGAGGTGTTTTGTATGTGTAGGAGGCAAAGCTTAAGTTGTTGTATTTGCTGTGCTTTAAGTACCGTATGCTTTGAAGTAATTGATGTCTGATTGATAGCCCAATTCCTTTGATCTTGCACTTCTTTGAAGTATGTGATGTCTTAATTACCTGTGCTTTATTTGTGCTTTGAAGTATGTCATGTCATTCCTAGCTCAATTCATTTGACCTTCCAATTTGTGTCTGACCAATCACACACTCTGCAGTAGTGATTAGTGGCAGTTAGTAACACCTGTTAGCTTGCTGGCAGGGGGATTTTCTCATTACAGTTTTGTAGGTGTAGAGTCAAAAGGTTTTGTAGCGTGCTCTGCTGTTTTATGGAATACTCTGTGGTTTGGTGACGTGCTCTGAAGTTTTATAGGATTTCTGACGTGCTCTGTCATACTCTGCTTTATTTTTGCCCAATTGAAAGTAAGTTTTGTTTTTGATCAAGTAAAGTTTTTTGTTGAGCTTTATGGACATCTCAGTGTGGATTATTTTCTTTTTGGGAACAACAACACCACACGTACACCATGGGATACACCTTTTAAACATTTCTGCGGATACATTAGTACAAAACCACCACTCCTCGTGATTGTGCATTGGATTGGAACAGAATATCGGAGACTTTGGACGTGGAAAAGAATCACAGGATTAAAAGGCCCTCTCCAGCAACTCAAGTAAGTGCATCACAGCCACAGTGTGATTGCTGAAGATTAAAGGAGAACTTTGGAGCTCTGTGCTGTTAATTGCGAACTCAGCTAACAAGTGGAACAGGCTCATTCATATCAAGAAATCATGAAAGATGATGAAGATACACCCACAGTGGTAAAGCGGGTAGTGAAGCCTACATCCAAAGCCATGGAAGAAGCATTTCACAGAAAAATAAACGAAAGAAAAGCTAAATTGTGCCAAGTTACAATGAAAAATAATGAGATAACTCATTTGATGGATGATGATGGCAATTTAGAGATGGTCAAGACCAAGTTGAATGTTGAATACAATCAGCTCTTTGGAGAGTTTTGCCAGCTAAATAACTCAGCTAAAGTGCTAATACAGCAGGTTGTGTCAGAAGAGGAAATGAACAAGGATCAAGAATCTTGGTTTGAGCCAAAGGCAAATGCATTCAGTGACTTTGTTCGGGAAGTTGATACATGGATGACAGATGTTCATCGTCGAATGGAGGAAGCAAGGAAAGCAAATGAAGCTGTTTGTCCTGCAGATAGCATATCAGTGGCAGCATCTAGGACCTCTAAAAGGTCTAAGTCAAGCTCTGGCCATTCTAAAGCATCGTCTTCTGCTTCTGCACGCTTGAAAGTAGAATTGGAAAAGGCTGAACTTTTGTCAAAGGCAGCAGCACTGAAGAGAAGACAATCTTTGGATAAGCAGGAAGCTAAGATTAAAGCTGAGAGGGAAGAATATGAGATTGAAGCTGCGCTGGCTGCTACGGATGCTAAACTGAAAGTATTGAAGGAGTTTGAGGAAACAGGTGCTGTACAAAAGGCTGGGCTACAGGAAAGTAAAGGTGCAGTAGGAGGGCATGTCTCATTTGCTGCAAGCCATAGTCCAGCCACTGTTCAACGTGGTAACACAAGTGATGGAAACAATCGAATGCCATCAGCTAATTCTGCTCAGTTAAACCAGGCAGCTACAGGAGGTGCAGTACAAGGCCATTCTGTAGTCACCAGCTCTGTTTACTCAGAAGGTTCAGCAAGTCCAGAGACTTTGGTCACTGTAATGCAACGTCAAAATGTTATTACAGATTTCCTGGTAAAGCAACAAATACTTTCTACTCTACCACAACAAAGCATTACCATCTTCAAAGGAGATCCTTTAGAATACAGACTCTTTATCAGAGCATTCGAGCATGGCGTGGAGAGTAAAACAGAGAACAGCAAGGATCGTCTCTACTATATGGAGCAGTATACGAGCGGACAGCCTCGAGAGTTAATACGGAGTTGCCTTCATATGGATCCAGAGCAGGGTTACTGCAAGGCAAAAGAGCTACTAAAGGAGCATTTCGGGAATGAATACCGGATCTCTGTAGCCTACATGAACAAAGCTTTAAATTGGCCTACAATTAAAGCAGACGACGGTGAAGCTCTCAATTCACTCTCTCTTTTCCTTACCGGCTGTAGCAACGCAATGACCGACATGGAGTATATGGAGGAGTTGGATAACGTAGCCAACATGCGCGCCATTGTCAGTAAACTGCCATACAAGTTCAGAGAGAGATGGAGGAGTGTTGCCTTTGATATTGAAGAGAGACACTCTCGACGACCCAAGTTTAAGGACCTTGTGATGTTTATTAACAGACAAGCCAAGGTTGCGCTACACCCTTTGTTTGGAGATATACAGGACAGCAGCAAGGGACAAGCTAAGTCTCCAGTAAACTTCTCAGAGAGGAAGAGTGTTAAGACAATTTGCACCACAACTGCGACACCAGTAAATAATCAAGCAAGGGTCGGCACAGAGGGAAAACCAAGTAAGAAGAGTCCTACCGGCTCTGTCAACGCTTTCACTAAGCCGTGTGTTTTTTGTCAAGGTGACCATAACATGGTACAGTGTAAGAAGTTAAGGAAGTCATTACACAAAGACAAGATCGACTTTCTCCGAGGGAAAGGGCTATGCTTCGGTTGCTTGAAACCAGGGCACATGAGCAAGTCCTGTGAGGAGAAATTAACCTGTGAAGTCTGTTCATGGACACATCCCACTGTGTTACACATGAAAGTCAAAGACAAGGCCAAACCTAAGGAAGAATCATCGGAGGATGGTGAGATGCAGTCTGTGGTCAGTGGGTTTGTGGTCGCAGAGAACAAGATGTGTTCCGCCAACGGGGCTGGGGAAGCAGAGAGTATCCTTGCCATCGTTCCTGTCCAAGTAAAGGCCAAGAAAGGCAACACAGTGGTTACTTCATATGCCTTCCTCGATCCGGGCAGTACTGCCACATTTTGCACAGAAAATCTCATGAATGAGCTCAACCTACGTGGGAAGAAGATTGACATTCTCCTAACAACCATGGGGGATCAGAAGACAGTCCACAGCAATCTTGTAACAGACTTAGAGGTGAGCAGTCTGGAAGGCAGCAATTTCATTGAGCTGCAAGAAGTATTCTCTCAAAAGACAATTCCGGCTACTACAAGAAACATTCCACGGCAAGAAGACGTGGACAGGTGGCCTCATTTGGAGCGAGTGCGAATCCCCCACATCAACGCGGAAATAGGTCTGCTGATTGGGACCAATGTGCCAAAGGCAATGGAACCAGAAGAGGTCATCAGGAGTGAAAATGACGGGCCGTATGCCGTAAAAACTGTCCTTGGATGGACAGTGAATGGACCCTTGAGAGAGGGCAACTTAGATGCAACAAGAGGTGGAGTAGCGCATGCTACATCCAATAGGATATCTGTGGCTAAGCTGGATGAACTGTGGAACCAACAGTTAAAATATGACTTCCCTGAAGGTTGCCAAGAAGAACAAGTGGGGATGTCCAGAGAGGACCTCCAATTCATGGACAGTGTGTCACAGTCTGCCAAGCTGGTAGAGGGGCATTACTGTATAGGATTACCACTAAAGAACAAGGAGGTTCGAATGCCCAACAACCGGGTTGTAGCTGAGCAGCGTGCCTTGAACTTAAAGAAGAAGCTTCTCAAGAATCCCACATTTTGTGAGGACTACATAACGTTCAAGGATTACGCATCAAGAGGACAGAAGGTGGAATCCTTTGTGAAGAACCAGGCCTGGATCACTGGGCCAGACTTTCTCACCAAGTCAGCTGACAGCTGGCCAGAGGACCCTGATCATATGAAAGATCTCAGCACAGCAGTTCCTGAGATGAAGAAAAATACCACTGTCAATGCTCTGGCAGTAGGAGAACAGTCGGATACAGTGCAGCAACTGATAGAGCACTACTCTTCATGGACTCGCCTGAAGAAAGCGGTCGCATGGATTCTTAAAGTAAAGGACACATTGCTGTGCCTGGCCAAGAAGAAAAGGGATCTGAGTGCTGACATTGCACTGTATGGTGCCGACGAGGATCAACAAAGACGGCAGCTTCAAAAGGCTATGGCGAGCTACAAAAGGAGCCTCAGCACAAGAACGCTCACTGTGGACGATCTGAAAGAAGCTGAGCTAGAGATTATACGCTACTGTCAGAGAAGGACGTTCCAAGAGGAAATCAACACTCTACAAAAGGGTGAACCTGTCAGAAGGAGCAGCCACATATACAAGCTCAATCCAGTTCTCCAGGATGGAATTCTTAGAGTTGGTGGAAGGCTCAGTCGTTCAGCCATGCCAGAAGAATCCAAACACCCAGCTATCCTGGCTAAGGGCCTTCGGGTGTCGGAGCTCATACTTCAAGAGGTCCACAAAGTAGTAGGTCACGGTGGTCGCAACCACGTTCTGTTCAAGCTGCGTCTAAAGTACTGGATCCCCGGTGCTAGTGCAGCGATCAGAAGAGTCCTGGCTAAGTGCCTTGTATGTCGGCGACTGCATGGTGTTACTGGACAACAACAGATGGCAGACCTACCACGCAACAGAGTCATACCAGATGAACCGCCCTTCACTAGAACCGGCGTGGACTATTTTGGTCCTTTTCAAGTTAAGCGTGGAAGAGCTGTGAAGAGACCAAGACCAGTGAACTAGATAGACCCATCACTAAGGTCTGTCTTCTGCTAGAAGCAGTATGAATACCGTTGAACTGTGACAATATAAGAGACTCTTTTGTTGTTTTCTTTGGTTGAAACTTTAAGACCCACTGTTTTTGTGTTTCTGTTAATTGATAATTGTTTCTAAGATAAGAACAATTAGGGGCTGGGTATGTAGGAGGCAAAGCTTAAGTTGTTGTATTTGCTGTGCTTTAAGTACCGTATGCTTTGAAGTAATTGATGTCTGATTGATAGCCCAATTCCTTTGATCTTGCACTTCTTTGAAGTATGTGATGTCTTAATTACCTGTGCTTTATTTGTGCTTTGAAGTATGTCATGTCATTCCTAGCTCAATTCATTTGACCTTCCAATTTGTGTCTGACCAATCACACACTCTGCAGTAGTGATTAGTGGCAGTTAGTAACACCTGTTAGCTTGCTGGCAGGGGGATTTTCTCATTACAGTTTTGTAGGTGTAGAGTCAAAAGGTTTTGTAGCGTGCTCTGCTGTTTTATGGAATACTCTGTGGTTTGGTGACGTGCTCTGAAGTTTTATAGGATTTCTGACGTGCTCTGTCATACTCTGCTTTATTTTTGCCCAATTGAAAGTAAGTTTTGTTTTTGATCAAGTAAAGTTTTTTGTTGAGCTTTATGGACATCTCAGTGTGGATTATTTTCTTTTTGGGAACAACAACACCACGCGTACACCATGGGATACACCTTTTAAACATTTCTGCGGATACAGTATGTGTGGTCTCGTGAATATAGTCCATAATTCTATATTTGCAATATTCTGTATACATTTTGGTCACTGTGCTAATTTGATGCAGGTTAAGTGAGACACACATGTCTAGTCAGAAGAGCTTGGTCTGTGGGTCTTCCTTTACTAAGAGGTCCTCAGCCAAGTACCCTGTTGGAGAAATGTAGCATTATATTGCCTCAAGGAACTTTCTGAGAGACCACTTGGTTATCTCTGCCATATGTTGATTAAGTATGTAAAGTCTTAACCACACCCAGAATTCAATGTGAAGGTATATTTTGTCTCATGTTGTCAATGTTAAGGAAGTCTTAGCTGACTGGCCGCGTCCAGCGGTCAGGCAGTCCGTGTGCTCTCGTGGGCCGGCCTGGTCCACGGCGAAGCTCTGTGTCTTTGGTCTGATATAAATACTACTCTGATGGGATCTCCAGTTCACTCTCTCTGCCTGCGTTCTTCATCTGATCATCTGATGCGTTGACTACAAGTTTGCTTTAGTTTAGAGAGTTCTCTTTAGTTCTCTCCAGTTTAGTGAGTTTAGTTGTGGTTAGTTGTGTGAAAATACACAACATATGTGTCTATGGATATAATATTACTCTAATAGACCCCTGGGTGTGGTTATAAATTATAATATGCAAATATGTCTTCCCTGTGTATTTTACTATTTTTGGATTGCGGACAACCCAAGGCATGAACTCTTTCACCGCTACCAGCAACGCGACCGGAATTGGCTGTAAATAAAACTGGGATTACAATCCGAGATAAAAGGTTGTTAAGATGTCGGCTATCATTGAAGTCAACGAGGGGGAACGCTGATAGATAATAGTATAGCGTGATCTCAAACTGAATCAATATACAGTAAAACATTAAAAGACGGAGATCTCCGTCCATGGCAGTGAACCGATGGAGATCTCCGTCCATGGCAGTGAACCGATGGAGATCTCCGTCCATGGCAGTGAACCGATGGAGATCTCCATCCATGGTAGTGAACCGATGGAGATCTCCATCCATGGTAGTGAACCGATGGAGATCTCCATCCATGGCAGTGAACCGATGGAGATCTCCATCCATGGCAGTGAACCGATGGAGATCTCCATCCATGGCAGTGAACCGATGGAGATCTCCGTCCATGGCAGTGAACCGATGGAGATCTCCGTCCATGGCAGTGAACCGATGGAGATCTCCGTCCATGGCAGTGAACCGATGGAGATCTCCGTCCATGGCAGTGAACCGATGGAGATCTCCGTCCATGGCAGTGAACCGATGGAGATCTCCGTCCATGGCAGTGAACCGATGGAGATCTCCATCCATGGTAGTGAACCGATGGAGATCTCCGTCCATGGCAGTGAACCGATGGAGATCTCCGTCCATGGCAGTGAACCGATGGAGATCTCCGTCCATGGCAGTGAACCGATGGAGATCTCCGTCCATGGCAGTGAACCGATGGAGATCTCCGTCCATGGCAGTGAACCGATGGAGATCTCCGTCCATGGCAGTGAACCGATGGAGATCTCCGTCCATGGTAGTGAACCGATGGAGATCTCCGTCCATGGCAGTGAACCGATGGAGATCTCCGTCCATGGCAGTGAACCGATGGAGATCTCCGTCCATGGTAGTGAACCGATGGAGATCTCCGTCCATGGCAGTGAACCGATGGAGATCTCCGTCCATGGCAGTGAACCGATGGAGATCTCCGTCCATGGCAGTGAACCGATGGAGATCTCCGTCCATGGCAGTGAACCGATGGAGATCTCCGTCCATGGTAGTGAACCGATGGAGATCTCCGTCCATGGCAGTGAACCGATGGAGATCTCCGTCCATGGCAGTGAACCGATGGAGATCTCCGTCCATGGCAGTGAACCGATGGAGATCTCCGTCCATGGCAGTGAACCGATGGAGATCTCCGTCCATGGTAGTGAACCGATGGAGATCTCCGTCCATGGCAGTTAATTAAGTGCATCATGAGTCCACAGCTCTCTATTTTGTTGCACAATTTTATCAAATGAGAAGTTAAGTTTGGTTTTGGTGAACAATACACATATTAACGTTCATGGTATGAATCAATGATTCAGATTAATTTCATACAAATAAAAATCAAATTATTAAATATTAATGTCATTGTTTGTTACCTGAACAGATCACACCCAGTGATCCACTGTAGGTGTCATCCACTGCAGGTGTCATTGTTACACACTCCCTTAGTGAAGACTCAGAACCAACACAGGAAGATCTAATTCTCCATACAAGACGTGAATAACTATAACCTATTTTTGTAGAAACAGCAGAGCCACAATCCAGCTGTCTACACACTACAGATGATGACTGGTCTCCACTCTCCACTCTCTTCCAGTCAGACCAAAAATCAGCCACTGGTCTCCACTCTCCCTGGTGTTTCATCTCCAGTCTACCAGTACACTTACTGGCTCCTCCCACCAACCTGACATCTGTACAAGACAGTAAACAGAAAAAAAGTCTAATAAATTCATTTTTAAAATAATCCCCATAAAAAAATGAGTTTGTATTTCATCTTTTTATCGCATGCTAGAAATGTAAATTTTCTTATAAATCATTTCTGAAAACATACTTTTATGTTAAGGCGATGTTATTAATTTTAACTCCCTATTGCCTTTTCATAAGCATTCTTAAATGTATGTTCCTGTAGCTTTCCTCTAACTATAGTGTTTTGTAAAGCACTGTAAAAATAGTTTTTCATTAATATAATTACCCGAGCAGATGAGTCCAACAGTCTTGTCAGGTGAGCAGGTGTTTCTAGTTGAGTTTGAGGTTCTACAGTCCAGGAGAACAGACTCGTTGCCTTCACACTGGAACTCTTTGGTCCACATTGAAGCATTCACTTCTCCATAGAGCGCCCCCTGGAGAACTGAAGGAGCCCCACAGGCAAGCTGCCTACAGACCACCTCTGCATCCTGCTGGTCAAAGTCATCTTCACACACTGAGACCCACGAGTGATTATACTTCACCTCCACAATGCCTGAACACGAACTAGTCCCATTCACCAACCTCACAGACTCTGGAGAGAGAGAGAGAGGGATTTCCCTCCATTCATAAAATAGTGTTTGCTACAATCATTCAAATAATCAGTCACAAACTACAATAGAATCTTTATTTATTATTATTAGAGTGACAAACGGACGGACGGACGGACGGACGGACGGACGGACGGACGGACGGACGGACGGACGGACGGACGGACGGACGGACGGACGGACGGACGGACGGACGGACGGACGGACAGACAGACAGACAGACAGACAGACAGACAGACAGACAGACAGACAGACAGACAGACAGACAGACAGACAGACAGAGGGCTGTGAGCTTGTAGATCTGCAATTTTGGCCAAATAAAAGAGTGTAAAACAACCCTGTAGGCTCAGTCAACTCAGTATTAGTTTGTTAACTCATTTACCGTGAACAGCGCCATCTGGTGGGTGGTTCAGAGCGCCATCCATTCATTATAAATGGAGGACACC
>NC_136807.1:6304278-6309278 GCF_951216825.1 Electrona antarctica | reverse complement strand
ACTAAACGTTGCTCTCAGGAATGTTTATGAAATCATTTGAAGCGAGAAATAGACGATGCAGAACCCAATACCCAATTTATACCATTTGATCAACACTCACTTCCTTGTTCCAGAGCCAAATGCATGCGCTCTGTACAGCCAACTGGAATACTTTAATTACCGTGAGCAAGGAAATACTTTGTTTTGTTGTCACTTGGGTATTTATTAAATGTATTTATGTATAGCCGTGTAATAAGTCTGTCATTGTTTATAAATAAATCTCTGTCTGTAATTTATTTATCAACAATGATACTATCTGATGCTAGATAGGTCAGTTTTCTTATAAATCACTTTTGAAAACAAACTTTTATGTTAAGGCAATTCAAATAATTGTATCTCCTTATTGCCTTTTTATAAGCATTAAATGTTAAAATGTGTAATTTGATACTTTTCATCATGAGTACTACAGACGAAAACAGTTTAAGTCCACACTAATTATCCATAATGTATAAATGATGGATATGGGATTATGGGGTCAGGACAATGAGGCCTTTTCGTGGATTGGTCAGAATAAAAGAATACAAAACATCTGTAGTACTCATTGTCGAAACCATGCTATGTTCCTGTAGCTTTCCTCTAACTATTGTGTTTTGAAAGCACTGCAAAAATAACGTTTTTCATTATTACTATAATTACCTGAGCAGATGAGTCCAACAGTCTTCTCAGGTGAGCAGGTGTTTCTAGTTGAGTTTGAGGTTCTGCAGTCCAGGAGAACAGACTCGTTGCCTTCACACTGGAACTCTTTGGTCCACATTGAAGCATTCACTTCTCCATAGAGCGCCCCCTGGAGGACTGAAGGAGCTCCACAGCCAAGCTGCCTACAGACCACCTCTGCATCCTGCTGGTCAAAGTCACCTTCGCACACTGAGACCCATGACTGATTAGACTTCACCTCCACTCTGCCTGAACACATACTAGTCCCATTCACCAACCTCACAGACTCTGGAGAGATAGAGAGAGAGAGAGAGAGAGAGAGAGACATGAAAAACAGACATGCAAATATGCAACCATTTGCGCATGTGCGCGCGCACACACACATTGCATCATGTTGTGAGCTTGTAAATAGACTATTTTGGGCAAAGACATTTAGAAAAGAGGGGGGGGGGGGGGGGGGGAAAGCAACCCGCGGGACCAGTTGACTCAGCATTAGTTCACTAGTTTAAAGATGGTGTGACATAGTTTTATATTTTTTCTGTTTTGTATGTCTATATATGAAGTTAATGTGGTTACAATATGGAAATATGTCTTACCTGTGTAATTTTGTTTTCTTCCTGAAAGCTGAAAGCCTTTGAGTCAAAAGGCCCAATCGAAATACACCATTTCAGTAAGACACTAAAATCAGCCCTCCCCCTTATCATATATCAGCTGTGGGCGTGGCGAAAGTTCAGGTGGGTGGTGCTAAGGTGAAAACCCCCTGGCAGCCCCTTAAAACCGCCTATGCCTCCTAGTATAATCATAATAACTGATGATCATGGGGTTTTTTTTGGGGGGGGGGGGGGATATTCATGGCACTCTGTCTTTAAGTGTATCATGAGTTTGTTTATACATCAGTTATACAGATTCATTTAATAAAACAAAAAATCTTCAAATGAATAAATATTAGCCTACTGTCATTGTTTATTACCTGAACAGATCACCTCCAGTCTGGAGGAGGAAGTCACGGATCTAGACCGTAACATGTCGTATGTGAAGCACTCCCACAGTGAAGACTCAGAACCAACACAACACAACCAACACCATACAGATCTAATCCACCATACAGGTTGATCTGTAGAACTAGAACTCCTTCCTGTAGAAACTGCAGAGCCACAGTCCAGCTGTCTACACACTACAGATGATGACTCCGTGTTCCAGACAGACTGATATTTATCATCATCATCATCATCATCATCAAAACTATTTTCAAAATCATCATCATCATCTTCATGATCCACTGGTCTCCACTCTCCATGGGGTTTCATGATCTCCAGTCTACCAGTACACTTACTGGCTCCTCCCACCAACCTGACATCTGTACAAGAGCGTAAACAGCAAAAAATTAAAATGAATTCATTATAACATAATAATCCTATTAGAATTGTAGTTTGTATTTAATCTCTTTATCTCATGCTAGAAAGGTCAGTTATCTTATGAATCACTTCTGAAAACATACTTTTATGTTAAGACAATTCATTTTATCTCCTTATTGCCTATTTATAAGCATTCTTAGATGTTAAAATGTGTGTTTGGATACTTTTCACCATTTATCTAAACCATGCTATATTCCTGTAGCTTTTCTCTAACTCAGCGGTTCCCAAACTTTTTGGTCGTGCACCCCCCATTACTTCCTGACCTAGCTGATGCACCCCCAGATGTTCTATTTGGCCGAAAATGATTTCTGGTTAACACATTGTGTGCCCACGCAACACTTTCAAAATAGTAACCCAGGGTGCCCTTGACGTCTTGAGCACCACATACGAGTAATTCCCAGGACGTCTGTGGACGTCTTGGGCACACAACCTAGAGCGTAAATTTGTTACACCCCCCTCCTCTCTGACACGTGTGGATTACAGGATTTTAGTTTGGTTAACTAAAGATGACAACAGCAAAGGTGGAAAAGTGAGTGGTCTTGTCTTGTCTTGTCTTGTCTTGTCTTGAGTTGAAAGAATGTGTACGCTGAAGTGTGTGAGGGGAGAGAGGAGGGGCGGAGGGGGCTGGAATGTCACTGACTGCACTCTGACAGAACTGAGCCGACAGCCGTGGCCGTTCTGCTGTCGGCCAGCGTCTTCTCCGTGTTCTGCTGTCGGCCAGCGTCTTCTCCGTGTTCTGCTGTCGGCCAGCGTCTTCTCCGTGTTCTGCTGTCGGCCAGCGTCTTCTCCGTGTTCTGCAGTCGGCCAGCGTCTTCTCAGTGTTCTGCTGTCAGCCAGCGTCTTCTCCGTGTTCTGCTGTCGGCCAGCGTCTTCTCCGTGTTCTGCTGTCGGCCAGCGTCTTCTCCGTGTTCTGCTGTCGGCCAGCGTCTTCTCCGTGTTCTGCTGTCGGCCAGCGTCTTCTCCGGGTTTTTAGACAGCTGGTGGATGGAAAAGAAGCTCCACCCACGCGGCTGACTGCCGCGACGGCCAGATTCCCGGAAACGCTTGCCCCCGCGGCAGTCAGCCGTGTGGGTGGAGCTTAATTTCCATCCACCAGCTGTCTAAAAACCCAGAAAAGATGCCGACCGACAGCAGGAAAACATCCGCGCCTGTCTGGTAGGTTTGGCAACAGCGGCTGCGGCTCAATACATCTCCGAAAAAACAGTGTGATTTAGCTTTGTGTTAAATAACACCATAATAAAAAGTCCTCCATTACCCTTTTCATGTCACGCACGCCCTGGAGAACGTTCATGCACCACAAGTGGTGGGAGCACGACAGTTTGGGAAAGCCTGCTCTAACTATCGTGATTTGTTAAAGAACTGCACAAATAAAGTTTTTCATTACTATAATTACCTGAGCAGGTGAGTCCAACAGTCTTGTCAGGTGAGCAGGTGTTTCTAGTTGAGTTTGAGGTTCTACAGTCCAGGAGAACAGACTCGTTGCCTTTACACTGGAACTCTTTGGACCACATTGAAGCATTCACTTCTCCATAGAGCGCCCCCTGGAGGACTGAAGGATCCCCACAGCCAAGCTCCCTACAGACAACCTCTGCATCCTGCTGGTCAAAGTCACCTTCACACACTGAGACCCATGACTGATTAGACTTCACCTCCACTCTGCCTGAACACACTCTAGTCCCATTCACCAACCTCACAGACTCTGGAGAGAGAGAGAGAGAGAGAGAGAGAGAGAGAGAGAGAGAGAGAGAGAGAGAGAGAGAGAGAGAGAGAGAGAGAGAGAGAGAGAATAGCATTATTACACAGGCATGCATGCACACTCACGCACAACATATGTATTATGGGCTTGTAGATCGGCTATTTTGTATGTTATAAAATGATAAGTTATGTTTGTGTTTGGTAAACATATTAACTTCATGGTATAAATCAGTTATGCAGATTAGTTTAATACAAATGTAAATCAGCAGACTAATGTAAATAGGGTTAGGGTTAGTTGTTGAAGTCAATGTTTGTTACCTGAACATATCACCTCCAGTCTGGAGGAGGAAGTATAAGACTCCATTGTTCCACACTCCCTCAGTGAAGACTCAGAACCAACACAGGAAGATAGAATCCTCCATACAGGTTGATCTGTAGAACTAGAACCCTTTTCTGTAGAAACAGCAGAGCCACAGTCCAGCAGTCTACACACCACAGATGATGACTTCAGGTTCCAGACATAATCATCCACTGGTCTCCACTCTCCCTGGTGTTTCACCTCCAGTCTACCAGTACACTTACTGGCTCCTCCCACCAACCTGACATCTGTACAGAGACAAGAGAGTAAACCGCAAAAAGAGAAAAGAAAAAAGTCACATTTATTCATTATAACATAATAATCAAAATTGTTTGTATTACATATTTTTTTAATCTCTGGCTAGAAAGGTCAGTTTTCTTATAAATCCCTTCAGAAAACATACTTTTATGTTAAAGGACCACTTCACCACTTTTCAACTTCTCTTCCTATAATTGGTCCTAACTAATGTTCATGATAAAATACCACCATTTTTTCCTACTCAGTCTGTGTCTCATAGGAAGGCTGTGGGCAGTTCAGAAACCCGTCCACCAGTGACATCATCGATGGTGAATCCAAGCTAATAGAAACGGCAGGCTTTCTTTTCCTGAAAAGCTGCAATGCAAAAGTTGAAGCCATCGTCCTCACGATAATAAAAATCTAAATATATTTTAAAACAAATCTGCCTAATGATGATGTCACTGGTGGACGGGTGTCCGAACTGCCCAAAGCCCTCCTATGAGACACAGACTGAGTAGGAAAAAATGGTTTTATCATGAACATTAGTGAGGACCAATTATATGAAGAGATGTTGAAAAGTGGTGAAGTGGTCCTTTAAGGCA
>NC_136807.1:6143712-6304078 GCF_951216825.1 Electrona antarctica | reverse complement strand
TTATGTAGCATGGCGGTATAAATGCGACTACGCCACCTAGGGAATTGCGCCCTAGGAAATAGTTATAAATCTAATTAACCACCTGAATACACATGATATAACTCCTCACACAGTTCGTTGTACATTTTAAATAAGGCAGAAACGGGTTTACAAAAGTACAAAGCTTTATTCACTTATAGGCCTATACAAAAGTTAAGAATGTGTCATCATAACATTTCAGAGATAACAGTCATCGATAGTTTAAAATACAGTGGTTCAACACTAATTGTACTCTAAAAGGATCAGTACTGAGGGTTACCAGCTAACCCGTCCAGGGCAGTGGTACCCCCAAGCCACAGCACACAGTAAAATAATCAAATTGGCACACAAAAGGAAAAGGGGATACCACCACCACTGGAGCGGGCGTCGGCTGGTCCCGAGCTGGGGCCTCAGCACCAAACTAGACAAGGAGAATACACTGAATTAGTGAAGTCCAGATATAATACAGTAAAATACAGTTCTTTGGATCAGGCTATACGTGACCGGGGGTTTCACGCAACAAGGCAACATAAGTTTGGTTTGATAATATTAGTCTGAAAAACCCAAAGTAGAGGCTGTTGGTCAGTAGTAAGGTCATATCCAAGCAAAGGCAAGACAGCAACATGGTTCCTCTTCCTAGTCTGGAATACAAGGAGCTGTGTTAGCCTACCATTTAATAATAATTAACCAGGTACAAGAACCAGAAAACAGACAGTAACCTACCACTCATTCCAGTGCAAAATGCACGGTTAGTGCCCATGGACACACTTTGAGCGGTGCAGTCACGACTCGCAGGGGGGTAGAGAAGTACTCACAGGGGGGTAGAGAAGTACTCTTGTGGAGAGACGTACAGTTGCACACAGGGACTAAACAAGAGGAAACAACCATAAGTTGTGACCATAGCATGATATTCACTGGAGCCACTCGCTAAACAAAAGGACACATGCGCTGAAGCATAGTGTACACACAAAGCTGAAACCCAAACGGGCCAGCATTGTCCAAGGAACCTGGTCGGTATAGGACAGAACATGACGCACACACCGTGGACAAGTGTGGCATAGCTGAAGCCCAACAGGCCAGCTCTGTTTGTGAGACCCAGGTCTCTGGAGACACACAACAAACTGAGGCGACACCTAACACAGGCAGCCAGTGAGCTGCTTAAATAGTGCAGGCAATCAGCCCACTGATTAGTGAGAGGAGGATGGGCTATGGGCAGAGTGGGAGCAACGCCCATCCTGCTACACTTACAACAGCAACAGAGAAAGTGTGAGAGAGCGAGAGATATTAACATATCTCTCGCTCTCTCACACTTTCTCTCTATCACTGCACTAACTCTCACTCAATGAAGGCACACAGTCACAGTCACGCGCGCGCGCGCACACACACACACACACACACACACACACACACACACACACACACACACACACACACACACACACACACACACACACACACACACACACACACACACACATACACACACAGTGAGAGTGACGGAAGACAGACAGGGGGTCTGTAGGCCTAAATATAACTGTCAGTGTTGATGTTGTCATTGTTACCTGAACAGACCACCTTCAGTCAGAAAGTGGTTTGCTGTGATAAAGTTCTTCGACCCAGAAAAAAAGGGAGATGAAAACGTCCATACAGGTTGATATATGGAGAACCAGAACTCCATTCTGTTGAAACAGCAGAGCCACAGTCCTGCTGTTTACCTGTTTAAACAGTAGGCCTACTAATACACTAGGCGGCCCGCGGGCCATTTGCGGCCCGCGGAGCGCCCCCTTGTGGCCCCTGGAAGAATTTAAAACAAAAAAAAATGTTTTTGTTTCGTTTTGGAGGGTGTCCCAGATATAAATGGCATTAAATGGGGGTCAGTAGCCTATGCATGTGAAACTGGGCACCCCCTCAAGGACCACTGGTGGTCCCCGGACCACTGGTTGAGAACAATTTTTGAGTGCTGTAAACCACTCCAACAACTGGCTTTGTACCCGTGTACCCGTGTTCGTACCAAAAAAATTAGCATGGTTACTATGGTCACTGACATTACGTCAGACCACAGCTGATCAGGCTATGTAAGACCGTGCACCACTCAGTTCACACGGGTGTGATTTTTAATTAATTAATGAAAAAATTAAAAACCCAATTTTCCGCGCGTGCAGACTCGGCCCCCTGCAGCCTGGTTCCCTAGTCAAAATATGGCCCTTGAGGACAATTAATTGGGTAACCCTGCATTACATGGTTCCTCCCACCACCCTGAGAGACAAGAGTAGTACAAAGTAAAATTGCTTCCGTTGTAAAATCATAATCCAAACCGAGTGTATATATTTTTCCAACAGCCTTTTCAGGTGAGCTGGTGTTTCTATTTGAGTTTGAAGTTCTACAGTCCAGCAGAACAGACTGTATCTTCTTTACACTGGAACTCTGTGGTCCAGATTTGAGCCTGCACTTCTTCACAGAGAACTTCTCCAATGGAACCTCACAGCCAAGCTGCCTACAGACCACCTCTGCATCCTGCTGGTCAAAGTCCTCTTCACTGAGACCTATGAATGATTAGCCTTCATCTCCACTGTCTCTGCCTGAACATGAACTGGACCAACCTCACAGACTCTGGAGGAGAGAGAGAGAGAGAGAGAGAGAGAGAGAGAGAGAGAGAGATTTGTTTTTACCCGTCTGTCCGTTTCCATTGTATATCCATGGAGATCTCTGTATCTCTCAGTCCTTGTCCCTTTTATACCCATATATGGGCATACCCCCTTTTGTGCGTATCCCACTGATTTGTTTGCTGATACCATGACAGATTGAGGTTAGACAACACACTGCATATTTGGCTGTAGCTCCATTGGGCACTCCTTATATGGTTATGGCTGAGTTATGGTTACACAAGCATGGCGATGTGGTCCGTCCACCGGCCAGGCTATAGCCAGGTTAGTTGGAGGCCAGTCACTGATGTCAGAACTGTGGCAGTGTCTTCAGTATCTGCCCATAAAATCAGCTCGCACGGCAGAAACATTGATCAGTGAAAGAAATAATCAGCTTAATAATAAGCAGCTTTAGAGCAGAGATCTGAAGGGGAAATCTCTTCCATCCCAGAGTGTCCAGAATGCCTTCATCTGCCGTCATGTTAATGCTCCTCCTCTACGGTGTTGCAGCGTCCATGTCTCTTCCAGTCCAGACAATGGAGACTGTGACTGGCCGGTATGGACAGACCATCACGGTGCCGTGTCCTTATCGCATTCCACCGGGGTACAGTCTGGAAATGCTGACATGGTACAAAAAGGAAGGCCTTAATGAAATAACGCTGTTGACAAAAGACCCCGACCGGCCTGAAGATATATTTCAAATGCCACGAATTAACATCTCCAGCGACTCCAGCCTCCTGATCAGCCAAGGAAATCTGAAGGACCAGGGCAAATACACCTGCACACTATTCTTGTCTAGTATTACCAACAACACATTCCAGGAATATCCCAGCTATGTGGTCGTCTACAAGAAGCCAGCTCTCCCTGTCATCGTCAACAAAGCGGAGTTCCTGCAGGGAGGCGTGCTGATGAGGTTGGGAACGTGCGTGGCGAGGGACGCCTATCCCGCGGCCGATATCACGTGGCAGAAGAACGGCCGGCCATTGGTGTCTGATGGGATGCACATCGTCGTCACGTCCACCGTGGCGAAAAACTCCTCCACCGGTCTGGTCACCACATCATCAATTCTCCAGTACAATGCCACCATGCAGGACGTCAACGCACGTTTCAACTGCCTATCCAGCCATGAGCTGGGGACAGAGGAGTCCGAGCCCAGCTCTGTGGCGGTCTACAAAATGCCAGCGCTCCCCGTCATCATCAACAAAGCAGAGTTCCTGGAGGTAAGCTTACTAACGCAGTTGGGAACGTGCGTGGCGAGGGACGGCCACCCTGCAGCCAACATCACGTGGCAGAAGAACGGCCAGCCGTTGGTGTACGATGGGATGCACGTCGTCGTCACGTCCACCGTGGTGGAAGACTCCTCCACCGGACTGTCCACTACATCTTCAATTCTCCAGTACAATTCCACCAAGCAAGACGTCAACGCACGTTTCAACTGCCTGTCTACCCACAAGCTGGGCACAGAGGAGTCCGAGCCGTTGACCATTCCCGTCCACTACCCGACAGAGAGGCTGAGTCTAACGGTGTTGACCCCCGAAGGTCCCATCACAGAAGGGGATGATGTGACTTTAAAGTGCCGTGCGGACGGAAACCCTCCTCCCAGCAGCTACAACTTCCACCTTAAGAACCAGACGGTTCTGGTTGAGAACTGTGACAGTTACACCTTGACGGCCATCACACGAGACAGCGCCGGCGAGTACAAGTGTTCGCTGGTCTATGACGAGACAATCGAGGCTTCACTTAGCATTGCTGTGAGCTACTTGGACCTGAGCCTGAGCCCCACAGGGAAGGTGGTGAAGTTGGTCAGCGAGCCCCTGGCGGTGAAGATGGAGGTGAGCGCTTCAGGTAACAACGCCAAAGTGTCCTGGACCAAGGACGGCAAGAAGATGGAGGCGGCGCCCGAGTTTGGGAAGCTGAGCTACACCGACGCCGGCAGCTACACGTGTGAGGTCTTCTCGGCCGGCTTGACACGTCGCCAGTCCTTTGATCTGGTGGTGGAAGGCTCACCCGTGATCACCAATCTGACCCAGGATGGTGCCCACCCCAACAGCATCCAGCTGGCCTGCGAGGCTCAGGGAGTGCCCCGACCCGTCTTCGAGTGGAACGTCAGCACCACGGAGGACGAGAGCTCTTACAACGAGAGGGACGGCAAGGCCACCAAAAAAGTCACCGTGGTCCCCAACGGACAGTCCATGTACGTGACCTGCAGTGTGAGCAACAGGCTGGGAAAGGACGCCAGAACCATTGTGGTGTCCTCAGTTGGTACCAGCTGGCCGAAGCTGGTGATCACCTGTGTGTTGATGGTGCTGGTCCTGGTGGCATTGGCCGGTAGCATGGCCTACCGGAGAAGACGGCGAGGATCATGGACACCGGTCCAAATGGACCCTAAAGGAAAACTTTAGTTTTTTTCAACCAAGGTTCATGTTTTAGGTTTTTTTTTTTATTATATTAGTTTTTATTAGTTTTTTTATAGACATGACATACAGGACATACATAACAATGAGACATACACCAGACTAGACAATGTATAAAACGAGTGGCAAACCTATCGTGATAAGATAACGGGCTATGAACACAACAATCATAAGACATCAACAAGAGTACAGCAGCAGGGCATACAGAACATAATCAACAAGAGAGCACAGCAACAGGGCAAACAGGCCAGCGGTTACACAGCAGAGTCAAGGTGAGTTGTAATAGGGCCCCATATATATTCAAATGTTGCTATGCTATCTTGGCCGTTGCATCGCAACCTCTCCAAATGTATCAATGATATAAATTCATTGAGCCATTTAGAGAAACAGGGCACAATGGGTGTCTTCCATTCAGTTAATATAATTCGTTTGGCTACTAGTGTACCGAGCATCAGCGTCTGCTGTGTAGTGTATGGCAGCGCGAGGGAGGCATCAGAGCAGCCGAAGAGGGCAGCTAGAACATCAGGAACAATGTTAATACGGTATACTGTTGAGTACCATGCAAAAATATTTTTCCAGAAATAGATAATCTTTGGACAGGACCAGAATGTGTGGCCCAGAGTGCCCTTGGAGATGTTGCATCTACCACATATGTCAGAAACAGCTGAGTACATTTTGTTCATTTTGACTTTTGAGTAATGTAGTCTATGGATGACTTTAAACTGGATGAGTTGTAATCTAGAGTTGACTGAACCAGAATGGATCCTCCTTAACCCCTCGCTCCATATCTCATCTGACAGCTCCAGGCCAATATCCTCCTCCCAGGCAGCCTTTATATGGTTTGTTGATGGAATAGATAGTTTGGAGAATAGTGAGACAAATTTTGAGACAAGTTGTTTGGAGTTGGGATGTTGTTTCAATAACATGTTTTAGGTTGTTATTAGAGAAAGATGAGTGTTAATTTTTTTTTCATTTGCTGCTTTCTTTCGTTTTAGCGATTTTTGCTATTTTTGACAGGGGGACGTGGGGGCATTCGAACATGGGGCTAAATATGTATTTTTTTACACAATTTTATAGCAATGTAATGCTATAACATTGCTATAAAATTGTGTAAAGAAATACATATTTAGCCCCATGTTCGAATGCCCCCCTGTCAAAAATAGCAAAAATCGCTAAAACGAAAGAAAGCAGCAAATGAAAAGAAATTAACACTCATGTTATACTTTCTCTAATAAAAATCACACCCGTGTGAACTGAGTGGTGTAAGGTTTTATATAGCATGATCAGCTGTGGTCTGACGTAATGTCTGACGTAATGAAATCACACCCGGATGTGATTTCACAACTGGCTTTTTTTGTGCAGAAAAAATGAGCATGGTTGCTACAGTCATCCAGTTCACCCGGGTGTGATTTAATTACGGCAGAAATTATTTTGAACATAGCAACCATGCTCATTTTTTTCTGCACACAAAAGCCAGTTGTAGGAGTGGTTTACACCACTCAAATTCTTTAAATATCCTTCCGAGATCCCAGCAGCTCCCACCGTAGACAACAACCCGAATGTACAGCGTCAGAGTTCTGTGGTTTCAGAGGACTTCTTTACAGACTGTACAGCTGAAGAGTTCTGTGGTTTCAGAGGACTTCTTTACAGACTGTACAGCTGAAGAGTTCTGTGGTTTCAGAGGACTTATTTGCAGAATGTACAGCTGAAGAGTTCTGTGGTTTCAGAGGACTTATTTGCAGAATGTACAGCTGAAGAGTTCTGTGGTTTCAGAGGACTTCTTTACAGAATGTACAGCTGAAGAGTTCTGTGGTTTCAGAGGACTTCTTTACAGAATGTACAGCTGAAGAGTTCTGTGGTTTCAGAGGACTTCTTTACAGAATGTAGAGCTGAAGAGTTCTGTGGTTTCAGAGGACTTCTTTACAGAATGTAGAGCTGAAGAGTTCTGTGGTTTCAGAGGACTGCTTTACAGAATGTAGAGCTGAAGAGTTCTGTGGTTTCAGAGGACTTCTTTGGCTGGACAGCTGCTCACCCATCGCCTGGTGGGGAGTTGATGTGGTCAAAGGGATAGTTCAGAATTTTTTAACTTAAGCTGTATGAAATACTTTGCAACTGTATTAATTGATTGCCCGAGTCCCGTGGTGGGAGTTCTGCTCTGGTTTTGCTGAAATATGAAGTAGTTCTGGTCATTTTGAGGGGGGCACAGGGGGTCACCGGTCACACATTAAAAATAAATTAATACACAAAACTAGCATCATTTGTATTGTTGACCTATTTCTACCATAGTGCAACTTTCGTTCATTTTTGTCCCCGCTATCACATGTAACTATGTTTTTTGTGTCCATATCACTACGCTCAAAAAATAGTTCCATGTGAGAGAGGTCAAAGTTGAACGAAAGTTGCGCTAATATTTTAGAAATAGGTCAACAATACAAATGACGCTAGTTCTGTGGATTAATTTACTTTTAATACGTGGCCCCCTGTGCCCCCCACAAAATGACCGGAACTACTTAATATTCACCAAAACCAGAGCAGAACTCCCACCACGGGACTCGGGCAATCAATTAATACAGTTGCAACCACTATATTAATGGCAAGTATTAAATACAACTTAAAGGACCACTTCACCACTTTTCAACCTATCTTCATATAATAGGTCCTCACTAATAATCATGAAACAATAGCGCATTTTTTTTCTACTTGGTCTGTGTCTCATAGGAGGGCTGTGGGCAGTTCAGAAACCGTCTTCCAGTGACATCATCGATGGGGAATACAAGCTGATAGAAACTGCAGGCTTTTTAGTCCTGAAAAGTTGCAATGCAAAAATGGAAGCCATCGTTCTCACGATAATGAAAATCTAAACATTTTTGTAAATAAATCTTGTTTAAAAACAAATCTGCCTAATGATGATGTCACTGGAAGACGGTTTCTAAACTCTCCACAGTGAGACACAGACTGAGTAGAAAAAAATCGTGCCATTTTATCATGATTATTAGTGAGGACCTATTATATGAAGACAGGTTGAAAAGTGGTGAAGTGGTCCTTTAAGTTAAAAAAATGTGAACTATCCCTTTTAAGGCAGTATATGTACTGTCATTCCTGATAACTCTAATCAATTTGCATTTTTAAATCGGTAATTGTACCCGTTCCACCTCATTTATAAGATGTAAAATCCAAAGGAAATTCTAACATGGTGTCTAAATGTTTGTTGTTGTTTTTTTAATCCGAAGGAAATTCTAACATGTGGAATGTCTAAATGTTTTTTCTGTTTTTCGAGTGGTGTAAACCACTCCTACAACTGGCTTTGTTAGTCTGTCTGCTATATAAGACCTTACACCACTCAGTTCACACGGGTGTGATTTTTTTTTAAACTGCTACATCGTAGATTCTACGGTATAGCGGTGGAAGTCTCTATTGTCCATCACTGCTACATCGTAGATTCTACGGTATAGCAGTGGAAGTCTCTATTGTCCATCACTGCTATACCGTAGATTCTACGGTATAGCAGTGGAAGTCTCTATTGTCCATCACTGCAACATCGTAGATTCTACGGTATAGCAGTGGAAGTCTCTATTGTCCACCACTGCTACATCGTAGATTCTACGGTATAGCAGTGGAAGTCTCTATTGTCCACCACTGCTACATCGTAGATTCTACGGTATAGCGGTGGAAGTCTCTATTGTCCATCACTGCTACATGGTAGATTCTACGGTATAGCAGTGGAAGTCTCTATTGTCCATCACTGCTACATCGTAGATTCTACGGTATAGCGGTGGAAGTCTCTATTGTCCATCACTGCTATATCGTAGATTCTACGGTATAGCAGTGGAAGTCTCTATTGTCCACCACTGCTACATCGTAGATTCTACGGTATAGCAGTGGAAGTCTCTATTGTCCATCACTGCAACATCGTAGATTCTACGGTATAGCAGTGGAAGTCTCTATTGTCCATCACTGCTACATCGTAGATTCTACGGTATAGCAGTGGAAGTCTCTATTGTCCATCACTGCTATATCGTAGATTCTACGGTATAGCAGTGGAAGTCTCTATTGTCCATCACTGCTATATCGTAGATTCTACGGTATAGCGGTGGAAGTCTCTATTGTCCATCACTGCTACATCGTAGATTCTACGGTATAGCGGTGGAAGTCTCTATTGTCCATCACTGCTACATCGTAGATTCTACGGTATAGCAGTGGAAGTCTCTATTGTCCATCACTGCTACATAGATTCTACGGTATAGCAGTGGAAGTCTCTATTGTCCATCACTGCTACATCGTAGATTCTACGGTATAGCGGTGGAAGTCTCTATTGTCCATCACTGCTACACCGTAGATTCTACGGTATAGCAGTGGAAGTCTCTATTGTCCACCACTGCTACATCGTAGATTCTACGGTATAGCGGTGGAAGTCTCTATTGTCCATCACTGCTACACCGTAGATTCTACGGTATAGCAGTGGAAGTCTCTATTGTCCACCACTGCTACATCGTAGATTCTACGGTATAGCAGTGGAAGTCTCTATTGTCCATCACTGCTACATCATAGATTCTACGGTATAGCAGTGGAAGTCTCTATTGTCCACCACTGCTATACCGTAGATTCTACGGTATAGCGGTGGAAGTCTCTATTGTCCATCACTGCTATACCGTAGATTCTACGGTATAGCAGTGGAAGTCTCTATTGTCCACCACTGCTATACCGTAGATTCTACGGTATAGCGGTGGAAGTCTCTATTGTCCATCACTGCTATACCGTAGATTCTACGGTATAGCAGTGGAAGTCTCTATTGTCCATCACTGCTATACCGTAGATTCTACGGTATAGCAGTGGAAGTCTCTATTGTCCATCACTGCTACATCGTAGATTCTACGGTATAGCGGTGGCAGTCTCTATTGTCCATCACTGCTACATAGATTCTACGGTATAGCAGTGGAAGTCTCTATTGTCCATCACTGCTACATCGTAGATTCTACGGTATAGCAGTGGAAGTCTCTATTGTCCATCACTGCTATACCGTAGATTCTACGGTATAGCAGTGGAAGTCTCTATTGTCCATCACTGCTACATCGTATATTCTACGGTATAGCGGTGGCGGACAATAGAGACTTCCGAAAATAAATAGATTATCTTAAGCAAGCCATCCAGACTCCTGGTGGATCTTGACCAAAAAAAATTTTGATGTAAAAAATAAGAACTGCAAAAAGAAAAAAAGAAAAAAGAAAGGAAGAAAAAAATTGTATTAGCCTACCCTTTATTAAATTAGTATATGAATTTGAATTAAATATTTTATGGCTGGCTTAGTTCCCCTCTTAAATATCTTTGGAAATCTTTATGGGGAAAATTAATGGGCTTTTCTTCTGTGCACCGAATGGTCTATGTCCACAGTCTGTAATGGGTCCCCACATTCGCAGTGGGCACTGTCTGTGAGACCCTATTTCTGCATGCACCAAAACCTCCGACACCTGTCCTCAAGCGGTTGAGGGTTGTCCACTTGCGGGGCAGGTGGACAACCTGCGGGGCAGGTGCTGGCTGGCCGGGAACACATGTGGGTTCCTTGATGTAGTGGTGAAGCCTGGATGGTTCTGCTGCCTTCCACTGGGCCCTCCATCTCGCCTTCATCCAGGATGCCTTGGAGGTGTCGGCTGGTGTTGTGCGGAGCAGTTCCTGGGCCTGTGTGGCAAAAGGGCGCCGAGACTTGAGGCGCGTACGCTGTCGTGTCTCCGTGACGACCTTGTGGAGGAGGTGTCGCCACTGCCCTATATATACAATGGCATCGGTACTTTAGTATGTGGCCTAATAATATATAGGCCATATACAAAGCCAACAGACAGCATTGACAAAGCTATGACTTGATTTGGATCCCACACACAAATCCAATTTATTTAAAATATTTCAAATAACGTAAAGATAATGTGGGGAGGCACATTCAAAGACAAAATAGTCCTCTTCATATTCTCTAAATTTGAGAAGGTTGTCGAAGCGAAACCTGTGAGAAAAACGTGAAGTCTAATCTGCATTGGTTCCCAAATTCAGCTGAGACCCGAAAGATACATTTGGTGTCTCGCTGGGACCCAGAGTTACAGAGAAAGCATTATGAATTAACCACATAATAGCAGATCTACAAGCTCACAATACGTTGCGATTGTGACTGGAGCTTTTTTTTGGGGGGGGGAATTATTTATCCTCCAGCGCTCCTGCTCCGTCCCCAACATCACGGTGGTCAGCCTGGTCATCATGGACACCTTTTAATGGATAGTTGCTTGTTTGGTTTGCTTTGTTTGGTTTAAATGCCAGCACTCCCAGCACTGCCACTAGTGAGATTAAATTACCTCTCAGCTGTATTTGGCTTTAGAGAAATCCATCTCTGGGTGCTGAGCCATGAACTTTTTAAGAATGTCTTGTTTCTTCTGCTCTGTAGAGGTGGGTTGGCCCATAGACTTCTGCCTCTGGTCGTACATCATTTTCTCGACCATACCTCGAGTCTCTCCGTCTAGGTCCGAGAGCTTTGAGTTCTCGGGACAGAGCTTCATGGTGTTGATTTCTGGATCTGTGGTAACCATCTTGTTCCACCACACCATTGTATTGACCTTCTCCAGGTGAACAGTCACAATCTTACCACTCTCTATGGCCCAGGAGCTTTCCTCTACCTTCACCTCATTACAGAGCTGTCCGTCGATGATCGGAGGATGTCCCTTCAGGCCAATCTTCAGGGATCGCCGCTGGATGTCGACCACCACATCCTTCGCTTTGATACGGAACGTCACATGATAGGGCACCACCAGGTCAACTTCAGATAAGCTCTGTGTCCACGTATAGTTGGGAAGGTCAGCTCCATTACCAGCATTAGACTTCATCTTATCTTCATCCTTCTCATCGTCCTCTCCCTCTGAATTAGACCCCATGTCTGCTTTCTCCTCTTCACACGAGCTTTCATTCGTGTTCACAGGCCCTTTTGTCCCCTCTTGTTGATTTCTCTGGGTGATTTTAGTTTTACGTTGGTCTGCTTTCTCATCAGTCAATTCACAAATCTGGGGACCATCTTTATTTTTCTTCTTCCTCTCTTCCTCTGCAATCTTTGCAGCTGCTCTCCCGGCCTTCTCTTCCATGTCCGCCTGTCTGTCCTGTTTGACTCTGTTGGCATTCAACGCCAGTGTGCTGTGGTGAGTGAATGCCTCTTTCACAAGCTTTTCGGGGGCGCCATGTTCCCCACCTGTGAAGAAATCGGTTTTGCGCCGGAGGAAGCTGAAAAATGCATTAACCATCTCCTGTACGCCTCCTTCGTGTTGTTGTGCCATAGCAAGCAGTATCCCGTCATACTTCTCGTCCCCATCAGCCATAATGATGAGTATTATTGATGAATATGATAAAAATGGGTCAAATGTGAAAGTGATCGGAAACAAAATGACTCGGATGAAACAATGTGAAATGAGTCACACTTTTTAACTGCACTTCCTGGTAACCAATGCGGAATTAGTTTTCTGACCAAGGAAGACCGTATGAAGGCAGAAAGTTACTTGGTATGCGGTTTGTGAACGATGTCATAACATCATGACATATCAATGCATGCACCCATAATAGAATGCCCTCCAAGTACTCAAGACACTGCACTAATCAAGCTATAATAATAATTTACATTTTGATAATTGTGTTATGGCCACACAAATCGGTATCGTGTAGCATGCATGGCAACAGTTTGTGTTGTGTGTGGTCAGACCAGATCTCTGGCCTATATACGGTGCATACATTATGTACACTTCCTTCAGGTTCTACCAACTCATAGTGTCCTAAGAGGTTAGGTCAGACACAGAGAAGATAGACAAGGATAGACAGGATAGACAGAGATATACGAGAGAGAGAGGGGAAGAGAGAGAACACACAAAGGCCCCACACTTTTCCACATCACAGTCATGTTTAGCAGCAGCTTTGACGATGAACCACCTCTCCTGGAAGGAGTGAGGTCCCAGTCTTACCAGACTAATAAGGTATTCCCTTGTTCTGAGTGTACATATGCCTTCACGTCTCAGATCTACCTCCATAAACACATGACGAGGTACCACAATGACACCTACTGCCAAATGCTGAGGAATGGACAGATCCCCTGTCGGCGAATCGTCAGCTCTGTAACCTGCCAGAAACTAGGAGACACGGACAAAACAAGGCTGTACCGTTGTCAACAACTTACCATGACTTTAACTCATCCAGGAGAGGTAAAGACACACCAACTGACTTACTCAGGAAGGACGAGCCGCATTTGTAAACAGTGTGACAAGAGTTTAATCCGATTAAGTAACCTGGACAAACCCCAGCGTCTCCACGCTGGACAGAAACCTCACCACTGCAAACAGTGTGAGAAGAGTTTCAGCGTGTTGGCTCACCTCAAGAGGCACCAGCGTATTCACACCGGAGAGAAACCTTACTACTGTAAAGAGTGTGACAAGAGTTTCAATGAGCTAGGCCACCTCAAGAGGCACCAGCGCATCCACACTGGGGAGAAACCGTACCACTGTAAAGAGTGTGACAAGAGATTCAATGTGTTGGACAACCTGAAGACTCACCAGCATACCCACACGGGAGAGAAACCATACAACTGTAAACAGTGTGACAAGAGCTTCACGGAGTTATGTAGTCTTAAGAGGCACCAGCGTATCCACACTGGAGAGAAGCCTTACTACTGTAAGCAGTGTGACAAGGCTTTCAATTATTTAGGTAACCTGCGGAAACACCAGCGTCAGACACACTGGAAAACCTGACAAGAGCTTCAGTGGATTATGTAACCGCAAGCACGGGAGCAGCGCATGTTCGCCAACCTTAATGCATGTTCGCCAACCTTAATGCATGTTCGCCAACCAGAAGGGCCTATAGGTCCTTCATTTTATTTGTATGTTTTTGTCAAATACTGCAGTTCTGGCTAGCTCTGGTCCATAGCTCTAATGCATTGCATTTAGAGCTATGTTACTCTCAACTTCCGCCGCTCGCATGAATGCAGACCAGCCTCTCCTCTTTAGCGTTAATAAAAAGAACGTTTTTGCTACTCACCAAAACAAAGGCGGGTTGTGTCATTAGAAAGCCTACTTTCCTTAGTGGGAGCACTCTGAGCCCCCCACCACACGTATAAACTGTACTTTTTGGCCAAAAGGGGATTTTGTTTCCACCGGGAAAAAAAGACTTTTAGTTACTCCACTGCGCCTTCTACCGATATTGCCCAGAGAAATCCCTTTCTGGCCAAAAAGTACAGTTCATACGTGTGGTGGGGGGCTCAGAGTGCGTCCACTAAGGACAGTAGGCTTTCTAATGACACAACCCGCCTTTGTTTTGGTGAGTAGCAAAAACGTTCTTTTTATTTACGCTAAAGAGGAGAGGCTGGTCTGCATTCATGCGAGCGGCGGAAGTTGAGAGTAACATAGCTCTAAATGCAACGCATTAGAGCTATGGACCAGAGCTAAGTTCTGGCTTAACCGTGCAGTCGGTTTTCACGAAACTTGGAAATATGGTAGAGGGCCATGCCAAACGTATAGTGCCTGGTCCGGAAATATGGTAGAGGGCCATGCCAAACGTATAGTGCCTGGTCCAGTTCCCTGGTCCGTATAGTGCCTGGTCCGGTTCCCTGCCAGGAAGGCCTCTGCTCAGGGACGTGCAGAGAGTGTTAGAGAGGCAAGGGCAGAAATCCCGTAAGAGGACACTTTTGGACAAAAATAGCGAAAATAGCAGATCTACAAGCTCACAACGCGTCGCACTGCCTCTTTCATATTTCCAAGTTTCGTGAAAACCGACGGTTAAGCCAGAACTTAGCTCTGGTCCATAGCTCTAATGCGTTGCATTTAGAGCTATGTTACTCTCAACTTCCGCCGCTCGCATGAATGCAGACCAGCCTCTCCTCTTTAGCGTAAATAAAAAGAACGTTTTTGCTATACTCACCAAAACAAAGGCCGGTTGTGTCATTAGAAAGCCTACTTTCCTTAGTGGACGCACTCTGAGCTCCCCACCACACGTATAAACTGTACTTTTTGGCCAGAAAGGGATTTCTCTGGGCAAAATAGCGAAAATAGCAGATCTACAAGCTCACAACGCGTCGCACTGCGACGCGTTGAGAGCTTGTAGATCAGCTATTTTCGGGGCGCAACCCAGCACTCTTTAGCTAGTGGAGATGCGGTGTACGACATGGATTTCTAAACATATTTTTTCAACGCAAAATACTGTGTTCAAGTTCAGGAGACTTCGGGGGGAAAAAAGCAATTCTCCTGAATGGTGCTTCCGGCATGGCAAGGAAAGGAGTGGCATTTGTATTTCTTTCACCATAGTAAATGTTGTTTTACAGATGGGTAAAAGGGCAGGGGCTGAAGGCCCCTTTGATGTCTATGTGTGCACGTCCCTGCCTCTGCTGCATACGGGTATACATTCCACTGCCGTGCGAGGGGTCCTGCAGCTTTACCACTTCGCTAATCACCGAAACAAAGCCTGTTTTGTGTTGGTGAAAGTCTAGATATTCTCCAGGCTGGGAAACCTCTCAGCACCTTATTTAGAGTGCCCTCTACAGATCTGGTCAACATAAATTACCAATTGACCAGATCTGTATCGTATCGATTATATTTTGTGACTGTAAAAAAATAAATCACACCCGTGTGAACTGAGTGGTGTAAGGTCTTATATAGACTGATCAGCTGTGGTCTGATGTAATGTCTGACGTAATGAAATCACACCCGTGTGAACTGGGTGACCATAGCAACCATGCTCATTTTTTGAGCACAGACAGACTAACAAAGCCAGTTGTAGGAGTGGTTTACACCACTCAAAAATCTGAATGTCACCTCCAAAATATATAACTGTGAGACACGCCAGGAATGTTGATGAGGACTGCTTTAATAATGATTTAATTGCCATTAACCCAGATAGATTCCAGGTAATTCATTCTGGATGCATGGAACCCTTATTTCCACTCAGAGGTCTCAAGTGTAGTATAGACAGACATGCACCCTTCAAAACAATTAAATTGGGCAGTATTATGCGTGTCTTAAGTACCAGGTCTTATTACTTAACTTAAGACCTGGAGGCGTGATCAAGGCCATTTGGCTATTCTGAGTGGCCAAACAGCATTGACCACGCCTCCAGGTCTTAAGTTAAGTCATAAGACCTGGTACTTAAGACACGCATAATACTGTTAGAGTTCAAGGAAGTCTAACCTGGATCAGCGCACACCTTATCAACCTCTACAAATAAAGGGAAGCCTGGCTCAAACATCAAATCATCAAAGATCCGTGTTGACTGAGAAAATTACAACTGAGGAATTTATGCAAAACCAAAACAAGGAAACATCGGACTACTATAAAAACAGCTTCAGATTTGAGAGAACTCATCACGTCTGCATCTCCATCAGCCGGGGTGCATGCCTGGTGGAGGGGAAAGGAACTGGTTGGAATAACATGTTCCTTCCACGCGCTACTTCCAACCGGGCCACTACCCCCTGTCAGGTGAAAATAAGCGGCTTGGACTCCTCATGCAGTGAAGGAAGTATGAGGTAGCTCTCCCCAGGTTGTCAGAGGAAGTGTAGTGCCCATGTACTTCATTCGACTGTGGCTCAAGAGGTAGAGCAGGTCGTCCAATGATCCATGGGTCGGCGGTTCGAATCCCGGCTCCTCCTGGCTACATGTCGAAGTGTCCTTGGGCAAGACACTGAACCCAAAATTGCTCCCGATGTGCTGGTTGGTACCTTGCATGGCTTCCGCCGCAATCGGTGTATGAATGTGTGTGTGAATGGGTGAATGTAATGCACAATCTATGTAAAGCGCCTTGGATAAAGGCGCTATATAAATGCACCATTTACCATTTACCATTTATTCGATAATTGACACTGGGTGAAAAATGGGGTTACAAAATCGTGAGATAAAAAAACAAAAACACAGTCTCCTCACGCATTAGGACAGCATCAGTCACCAGAACCAAGGAGTTACAATGGGTTTGTATAGGATGGGGGCGTGGCCTGATACAATTAAGATTGCTATATGAATGCTCAAAACAGTGGTTATAAATCATCTCAAACATTTAAAAGTAGTAAGTGTATATTCAAAATGCAAAAAAATTAGCTATGATGCAGTACAAAATAGGGCTTCAGTGGTTAATCAGATTAACCAATTAATTTGATTACAAACATCTACTAGAATTCTTTCACATCTCACATTGATTCCTTGATGTATTATAAACAAAGTAAAGTTAGGGATTGCTGTAGACTATTTCTGTAACAATGGTTCTTCAACATAACGTTTATAGCGTTGGAAATCCTTTATTACCTTTTAAATGGTGTCCCATGGTAAGGAACGTGTATTTGTGGGATGAGCAGACTGTTCTCTGACAAGCCTAGCTTTCACATAATGTATGAACACTTTCTAATTATTATAAAAAACAACCATAGCGAAACTCCGAGCAGAGGACTAAAGACACCAGTAGCCCTACAGTATAGACAATTGTATGTTTTTTCCATGTATTAATAGTGCATGTTATGAATTGGTGTGATGTATTTGTGTTTCCAAAATGTCAGTTGTTTTATTTGTTTTCTCATGCCCCCCATGTAAAGCCCATTTTAGTATTCATATAGACACTGAAGACACTTTATATAGGCACTTGTTTATCTGTTGGATTTGGATATTAAGTAGCCTTTGATTTTAAAAAAGAACATAATGAAGTGACATGATTCCGGTAGTGTCTCAGTCCCGCAGTCGCTTCTCACCTTTAAGGCGTCTTACTGGTTGTCTACTATGTGCTTTGTAGGTCCTTTAAGGCGTCTTACTGGTTGTCTACTATGTGCTTTAAGGCGTCTTACTGGTTGTCTACTATGTGCTTTAAGGCGTCTTACTGGTTGTCTACTATGTGCTTTAAGGCGTCTTACTGGTTGTCTACTATGTGCTTTAAGGCGTCTTACTGGTTGTCTACTATGTGCTTTAAGGCGTCTTACTGGTTGTCTACTATGTGCTTTAAGGCGTCTTACTGGTTGTCTACTATGTGCTTTAAGGCGTCTTACTGGTTGTCTACTATGTGCTTTAAGGTGTCTTACTGGTTGTCTACTATGTGCTTTAAGGCGTCTTACTGGTTGTCTACTATGTGCTTTAAGGCGTCTTACTGGTTGTCTACTATGTGCTTTAAGGCGTCTTACTGGTTGTCTACTATGTGCTTTAAGGCGTCTTACTGGTTGTCTACTATGTGCTTTAAGGCGTCTTACTGGTTGTCTACTATGTGCTTTAAGGCGTCTTACTGGTTGTCTACTATGTGCTTTAAGGCGTCTTACTGGTTGTCTACTATGTGCTTTGTAGGTCCTTTAAGGCGTCTTACTGGTTGTCTACTATGTGCTTTGTAGGTCCTTTAAGGCGTCTTACTGGTTGTCTACTATGTGCTTTAAGGCGTCTTACTGGTTGTCTACTATGTGCTTTAAGGCGTCTTACTGGTTGTCTACTATGTGCTTTAAGGCGTCTTACTGGTTGTCTACTATGTGCTTTAAGGCGTCTTACTGGTTGTCTACTATGTGCTTTAAGGCGTCTTACTGGTTGTCTACTATGTGCTTTAAGGCGTCTTACTGGTTGTCTACTATGCTTTAAGGCGTCTTACTGGTTGTCTACTATGTGCTTTAAGGCGTCTTACTGGTTGTCTACTATGTGCTTTAAGGCGTCTTACTGGTTGTCTACTATGTGCTTTAAGGCGTCTTACTGGTTGTCTACTATGTGCTTTAAGGCGTCTTACTGGTTGTCTACTATGTGCTTTAAGGCGTCTTACTGGTTGTCTACTATGTGCTTTAAGGCGTCTTACTGGTTGTCTACTATGTGCTTTAAGGCGTCTTACTGGTTGTCTACTATGTGCTTTAAGGCGTCTTACTGGTTGTCTACTATGTGCTTTAAGGCGTCTTACTGGTTGTCTACTATGTGCTTTAAGGCGTCTTACTGGTTGTCTACTATGTGCTTTAAGGTGTCTTACTGGTTGTCTACTATGTGCTTTAAGGCGTCTTACTGGTTGTCTACTATGTGCTTTAAGGCGTCTTACTGGTTGTCTACTATGTGCTTTAAGGCGTCTTACTGGTTGTCTACTATGTGCTTTAAGGCGTCTTACTGGTTGTCTACTATGTGCTTTAAGGCGTCTTACTGGTTGTCTACTATGTGCTTTAAGGCGTCTTACTGGTTGTCTACTATGTGCGTTAAGGCGTCTTACTGGTTGTCTACTATGTGCTTTAAGGCGTCTTACTGGTTGTCTACTATGTGCTTTAAGGCGTCTTACTGGTTGTCTACTATGTGCTTTAAGGTGTCTTACTGGTTGTCTACTATGTGCTTTAAGGCGTCTTACTGGTTGTCTACTATGTGCTTTAAGGTGTCTTACTGGTTGTCTACTATGTGCTTTAAGGCGTCTTACTGGTTGTCTACTATGTGCTTTAAGGCGTCTTACTGGTTGTCTACTATGTGCTTTAAGGTGTCTTACTGGTTGTCTACTATGTGCTTTAAGGCGTCTTACTGGTTGTCTACTATGTGCTTTAAGGCATCTTACTGGTTGTCTACTACACCTTTAAGGCGTCTTACTGGTTGTCTACTATGTGCTTTAAGGCGTCTTACTGGTTGTCTACTATGTGCTTTAAGGTGTCTTACTGGTTGTCTACTATGTGCTTTAAGGTGTCTTACTGGTTGTCTACTATGTGCTTTAAGGTGTCTTACTGGTTGTCTACTATGTGCTTTAAGGCGTCTTACTGGTTGTCTACTATGTGCTTTAAGGCGTCTTACTGGTTGTCTACTATGTGCTTTAAGGTGTCTTACTGGTTGTCTACTATGTGCTTTAAGGCGTCTTACTGGTTGTCTACTATGTGCTTTAAGGCGTCTTACTGGTTGTCTACTATGTGCTTTAAGGCGTCTTACTGGTTGTCTACTATGTGCTTTAAGGTGTCTTACTGGTTGTCTACTATGTGCTTTAAGGTGTCTTACTGGTTGTCTACTATGTGCTTTGTAGGTCCTTTAAGGCGTCTTACTGGTTGTCTACTATGTGCTTTAAGGCGTCTTACTGGTTGTCTACTATGTGCTTTAAGGCGTCTTACTGGTTGTCTACTACACCTTTAAGGTGTCTTACTGGTTGTCTACTATGTGCTTTAAGGCGTCTTACTGGTTGTCTACTATGTGCTTTAAGGCGTCTTACTGGTTGTCTACTATGTGCTTTAAGGCGTCTTACTGGTTGTCTACTATGTGCTTTAAGGCGTCTTACTGGTTGTCTACTATGTGCTTTAAGGCGTCTTACTGGTTGTCTACTATGTGCTTTAAGGCGTCTTACTGGTTGTCTACTATGTGCTTTAAGGCGTCTTACTGGTTGTCTACTATGTGCGTTAAGGCGTCTTACTGGTTGTCTACTATGTGCTTTAAGGCGTCTTACTGGTTGTCTACTATGTGCTTTAAGGCGTCTTACTGGTTGTCTACTATGTGCTTTAAGGTGTCTTACTGGTTGTCTACTATGTGCTTTAAGGCGTCTTACTGGTTGTCTACTATGTGCTTTAAGGTGTCTTACTGGTTGTCTACTATGTGCTTTAAGGCGTCTTACTGGTTGTCTACTATGTGCTTTAAGGCGTCTTACTGGTTGTCTACTATGTGCTTTAAGGTGTCTTACTGGTTGTCTACTATGTGCTTTAAGGCGTCTTACTGGTTGTCTACTATGTGCTTTAAGGCATCTTACTGGTTGTCTACTACACCTTTAAGGCGTCTTACTGGTTGTCTACTATGTGCTTTAAGGCGTCTTACTGGTTGTCTACTATGTGCTTTAAGGTGTCTTACTGGTTGTCTACTATGTGCTTTAAGGTGTCTTACTGGTTGTCTACTATGTGCTTTAAGGTGTCTTACTGGTTGTCTACTATGTGCTTTAAGGCGTCTTACTGGTTGTCTACTATGTGCTTTAAGGCGTCTTACTGGTTGTCTACTATGTGCTTTAAGGTGTCTTACTGGTTGTCTACTATGTGCTTTAAGGCGTCTTACTGGTTGTCTACTATGTGCTTTAAGGCGTCTTACTGGTTGTCTACTATGTGCTTTAAGGCGTCTTACTGGTTGTCTACTATGTGCTTTAAGGTGTCTTACTGGTTGTCTACTATGTGCTTTAAGGTGTCTTACTGGTTGTCTACTATGTGCTTTGTAGGTCCTTTAAGGCGTCTTACTGGTTGTCTACTATGTGCTTTAAGGCGTCTTACTGGTTGTCTACTATGTGCTTTAAGGCGTCTTACTGGTTGTCTACTACACCTTTAAGGTGTCTTACTGGTTGTCTACTATGTGCTTTAAGGCGTCTTACTGGTTGTCTACTATGTGCTTTAAGGCGTCTTACTGGTTGTCTACTATGTGCTTTAAGGCGTCTTACTGGTTGTCTACTATGTGCTTTAAGGCGTCTTACTGGTTGTCTACTATGTGCTTTAAGGCGTCTTACTGGTTGTCTACTATGTGCTTTAAGGCGTCTTACTGGTTGTCTACTATGTGCTTTAAGGCGTCTTACTGGTTGTCTACTATGTGCTTTAAGGCGTCTTACTGGTTGTCTACTATGTGCTTTAAGGCGTCTTACTGGTTGTCTACTATGTGCTTTAAGGCGTCTTACTGGTTGTCTACTATGTGCTTTAAGGCGTCTTACTGGTTGTCTACTATGTGCTTTAAGACGTCTTACTGGTTGTCTACTATGTGCTTTAAGGTGTCTTACTGGTTGTCTACTACACCTTTAAGGTGTCTTACTGGTTGTCTACTATGTGCTTTAAGGCGTCTTACTGGTTGTCTACTATGTGCTTTAAGGCGTCTTACTGGTTGTCTACTATGTGCTTTAAGGCGTCTTACTGGTTGTCTACTATGTGCTTTAAGGTGTCTTACTGGTTGTCTACTACACCTTTAAGGTGTCTTACTGGTTGTCTACTATGTGCTTTAAGGCGTCTTACTGGTTGTCTACTATGTGCTTTAAGGCGTCTTACTGGTTGTCTACTATGTGCTTTAAGGCGTCTTACTGGTTGTCTACTATGTGCTTTAAGGCGTCTTACTGGTTGTCTACTATGTGCTTTAAGGCGTCTTACTGGTTGTCTACTACACCTTTAAGGCGTCTTACTGGTTGTCTACTATGTGCTTTAAGGTGTCTTACTGGTTGTCTACTACACCTTTAAGGTGTCTTACTGGTTGTCTACTATGTGCTTTAAGGCGTCTTACTGGTTGTCTACTATGTGCTTTAAGGCGTCTTACTGGTTGTCTACTATGTGCTTTAAGGCGTCTTACTGGTTGTCTACTATGTGCTTTAAGGCGTCTTACTGGTTGTCTACTACACCTTTAAGGCGTCTTACTGGATGTCTATGTGCTTTGTGTCTTCTGAGTACTGAACCCCCCCGTCTTTAATGTCTCAGCCAGTTGTGCCCATTTTGCACATTAAATAATGTTTTATTTATTATATGTACCTTTTATATTGGCAAAAAGACTTTCAAAGTCATGTATACACTTTATGACATTTTCTGTTGATGAATATGTAATTCGATTTGCACTTTTGGGTTTTAACTGGCTGGATGTTGTTTGTATCGACACGGACAGGAGAGGGTGTCACATCTACGGACATAAATGTGACACTTACAAGTGTCACACTAAGCATACAACACTGACAAAGGCTGTTGTTGTGCTGTCTGCTTGCACCATGCCATACCTACGATGAAACAATAAAGTGCCTTAAAGGACAGTTCCGTCAGTGCTGGTATTCTCTGGTTTAAAAGTGACTTTCCCGACCATGCACCAAGGACTATTAAATGAGGACAGGAAGCGAAGACCGTACGGTGGACTCCATGTTGCTCCCTGGAAGGAAAGAAACATGCGCAATTGAGACCAAGGAAGCTATATAGCCCACTGCGCATGTTTCTTTCCTTCCAGGGAGAAACATGGAGTCCACCGTACGGCCTTCGCTTCCTAACCTTATTTAATTAACCTTACCATGCACCCGGTAAAATGATCAAAGAGATTGAGATGAATTAGAGTCGTGCGTGCTCTGACAATGTCAAACATGTTCACTACTGACTTGTTTTTGAGCTTCCTACCAAACGTTCCCCCCAAGGTATACTGTAGCATGGACTTTTTGTTTTAGGCTATTTATTTAACAAAACACTTGGTTATTACAATAATTGAAAAAAAGTAATCAATACAATATACACTAACTGGAAGTATTTCATGAGCTTTGAATATCATGTCCTTAACACTCACATGTTATCGCACAATAATCGCACACATTTCTTTTTTACCGACAGCAGCTGTAGTCCTTGTCTAATATCTATCAGTCCCTCCTGGTACACACAACATCATGCACTGACCCCTTTCTTCATGCTGAGGAAGGCTTTGACAGTGAAACGCTGTTACCTATTTAAAAAGTATATACAATAGCATATGCATAGAACTTGTTGTGTGACCTGCAAAGTAATATAGGTGTGTAGACTCTATGGATTGTTATAAAAGCCAATGGGTGCTGAGCTACTTCAGTGGGTGGGGCTATCAAATGAGAAATGAATGTAATGTCAATGTGGCCTGCGTGGCGGCCGCATGTCCTGGGTCCTTTCTCAAGGGTCCTCCAGTCGTCCTTTAATCAATAGTTTCAGTCCTATATTTTTTGACTGATTTGTGGTGTAATCACTGCCATCAGCATAGATGTATCAAGTCAGACTTGGGCGACGTCAAGGACTGTCTAAGGAGGACGAGAGGCGAAGACCGTACGGGCGACGCCATGTTGCTCCATGGTGCTCCATGTTGCTCCATGGTGCTCCATGGAAGGAAAGAAACATGCGCAGTTGAGACCAAGGAAGCTGAACGCGGAAGTGTTGGCTGCATATAGCCCATTGCACGTTTCTTTCCTTCCATGGAGCACCATGGAGCAACATGCACGTCGCCCGTACGGTCTTCGCGTCTCGTCCTCTTTAGACGTCCTCTTTGGGCGGCTGTGGCTCAGGAGGTAGAGCAGGTCGTCCAATGATCCCTGGGTCGGCGGTTCGAATCCCGGCTCCTCCTGTCCACGTGTCGAAGTGTCCTTGGGCAAGACACTGAACCCTACATTGCCTCCAATGAGTCGGTCGGTGTGAGCTCGCCACCATTGATGTGGGAAGTGAGGACGCTGGCGTCGACTGTTCGCCGCTTCACCTCCCAATGTATGAATGAATGAACCATTGTAAAGCGCTTTGAGCACTTGGAAATGCGCTATAATAATGCAATTCATTATTATTATTAGACAGTCCTTGGGCGACGTCACCCACCAGGTGATCCACCTCAAACACATGGACTCCTGTTGCTTCAGAACCTCCTTGGAGATCAACCTCTTCATACTGGTTGGAATTCTGTGTCTACTCTGGATCCATCTCTTCATACTGGTGCTAATCTTCTTCTTCACTGGGTCCAGCAGCTTCAGCATCAGAACCAGCAACGTTATAATAAACTATCTCAACGTTCTCTCGTCTGACGTTATAATAAACCAGCTCAACGTTCTCCGCTCCTGATCTTTGCCCTCTGGTGGCCTGGAGAAACACAGCAGCATACAACTTACAGCATACAAATGTACTGGATCGGTTCATGTTCTCTTCAACAAAACACAGTGTAACTAGGCTACTTCATTTACATTCCATGACTTCTACATTTACATTCCAGTCTTGTATTACATTATATAAAGATCAATAATTACCTTCCAGACATAATAGATGACAAAGATCATCACCATCGCCAGCATTATGGCTTTGATAACTTTGATGAGGTTAGACTTCAGATGAAAAGCTGTGAGAGAACACAATCAAGAATCAAGCAAGTAAGTAATTGGTTATATTATCTGTGCTTCTTTGATTGAGATTCACATTGTGATTTGAAAAGTTACTTTCATTGAGGTTACCTGTGACAGTGAGAGAGAGGATCTCGCTCTCAGAGGAGAAGTTGTGGTTGAAAACATTGATGTGATAAACACAGCTGTAATTGCCTTGGTGGGCAAACAGGAAGTCGGCAGAGTGATCGACAGCTGGCTGGGTGTCGTTCTCTTGGTGGGCGTGGTTCTCTGCAGGAAACAGGAAGTGGGCAGAGTGATTGACAGCTGGCTGGGTGTAGGTGCGTGTTGTGTTGAGTCCAGTGAAGGTGAGCTGGAAGGAGCCGCCCGGGTACTGTGGCTGGATGGAGCAGCTGACGGTGAAGTTGGAACCCTCCATCACCTGCTGCTGGCCCTCGGAAACCCCCTTTAGGGAACCCTCCATCACCTGCTGCTGGCCCTCGGAAACCCCCTTTAGGGAACCCTTCATCACCTGCTGCTGGCCCTCGGAAACCCCCTTTAGGGAGGGGAAGAGCCTGATGATTGGCTTAAACAGCAGCTCTGTTAAAAAGAAAGACAGAGGTGATTGGCTGAAACAGCAGATATGTAAGCAGAGCATAGCCAATGAGATTAAAGCAGGGTTAGATATCAAACGTATATAGAGCACAGAAGTCCTGACGTCACTCGCTCATCCCTTAGTTCCCAGAAATATTTTCTCTATGGAGATTAACATTGGGGGCAGTATTATGCGTGTCTTAAGTACCAGGTCTTATTACTTAACTTGGACGCATTGTGGTCCAAAAATAAACAAACTGATATTGTCAGGGAGGTGGCTCAGTATCGTTTACAGTCACTCACATTTGTCTGTTTCTGGCGAAAACTAATTTGGTGGCAGTAACATTAGCGATTTATCGCCGTCTCTTGATTCTTCATATCCATGAGTGAAACCGCCAGGGTCATTTATTTTGTATTTTTTAACACAGTTCTTATTTGAACTGGGCTATGGGAATTCACCTCAATTCAGAATGGGGGGGGGGGGGGGGGACGCAAACCAGGTAGAACAGGGTAGGATGTGTAAATTACGTCAGACGTCGGTGCTCTATACTATAGGAAGAAATAACAAAATGTCTGAGCTACTACAGAAAGGCTGTTTGGGAAATGGATATATTGCTCTTTTGAGCTTGTTTACATTGTTAGATCACATGACCTCAAGTCCAAGTTCTTCTCAAACTAGAAATACATGTTCCAGATATGCTGTAAACACTAACACATGTATTCTAACCTCTCTAAACACACTACAACCACCACCACTGTTATATTATATTAATATACTATACCATGCTGCTTGTTCAAAATAATGTTTTCTTTACTAAAGTTATGAACTGTAGCTTTACATTAATTTAGAATTGATAAATGTTCTCTGGTTCTCTGTTTTCGACAGACAGACAGACAGACAGACAGACAGACAGACAGACATGCAGAACTTGACTGACTGACTGACTGACTGACTGACTGACTGACTGACTGACTGACTGACTGACTGACTGGCTTACTTTATTTTGTCCAACTTTATAAAATGAAAAGTTGAGTGTTTGGTAAACATTAACTTCATGTAGTTATGCAGATCAGTTTAATACACATATTTATCAGCATATTCGTGTAAATATTACCGTCATTGTTGAAGTCATTGTTTGTTACCTGAACAGATCACCTGTCTGGGGTATGAAATATCAGACTTCATTGTTCCACACTCCCTCAGTGAAGACTCAACACAGCTAGCTGTAATCCTCCATACAGGTTGAAATGCAGAACTACTAATGTGATTTGTAGTCACAGCAGAGCCACAGTTCAGCTGTCTACACACTACAGATGATGACCTCAGGTTCCAGTCAGACAACCAACTATAACGACCATCCACTGGTCTCCACTCTCCCTGGTGTTTCATCTCCAATCTACCAGCACACTTACTGGCTCCTCCCACCAACCTGACATCATCAGGTTCTGTACAGAGACAAGACAGTAAGAAATATTACTTTAATTAAAAACTATGTTTAACAGTGTCTTTTATCATTTATGTTTTAGTGTTCAATGAATCAGTGGTAATTGAACCCTAATGCGTGTACAAATGTAACCAAATGGACCACACTCTCATAAGCAAGCAGAACACAGCAACATCCTCAGAGGTAGTTTAACTTCAACAGCAAATGGAAGCTAATGGACCATGACATCACACACCACCACACACCACCATGACATCACACACCACAACATACAATACAAGTACACGTTTATTTATTGTACTTTCTTGTTGACAGGATTGGTGAATCTCTTGGTCTCTGTTTCTCTCCCCCAGAAACACATTGTTTACTTTATGTATAAGTTACTTACATTGTGAACCGGTGGTTTATAGTTTGATAGCCGACATTTAATTACTTTATTCCATTTCTTTAGATGGTTATTATACGATAGTTTCTGTACATGTGATCAGTTTGTTGGACAACACATTTAAACATGATACATAGAATGATACATAGAATACATTACTGTCACTGACACTCTGTGATTTATCTGCCGTCTGTTTCCAATTATAGAGTTTAGTGTGATCACAATGTGTTTATTTAATCACTTGTGTTGTGTTGTGTTGTGTTGTGTTGTGTTAAGTTGTGTTGAATTTAAATTACACAGAGGACTGATCCTTTACTTTATATTATTTAATAAACTGCTATAAATACTTTTATAAACTGATCAGATGTTCTTTAGCTTCTGCTATGAATACTTTATTATTTTATGTACATTTATAAAGATATTGAGGCTGTTGTTATTTACATTCCTAGATGTGTGTGGACACTGGACAGTAACCACTACATTTTTACATTATACATTTTTACGTTACATCATACACGTAACATATTAAGATTGTCTTGGAAGAACAGTTTTAAGAATACCTCCATTACATTTGACTACATTATGTTTGTTACTTTTATTTGTAACTTTTTTTAAATTCAATCCATAATTGTTGTCCATATTCATCCGTGTTCTGTTGTCAAGAGACATTCTGCCTCTCAGTACATATAGCTCTGGGTAGGCCACCCGGCCTTTCTCATTATTACCATTACCTGAATTAATTCATTAGTTAATTAATAAATATATTACCTGAGCAGGTGAGTCCAACAGTATTGTCAGGTGAGCAGGTGTTTCTAGTTGAGTTTGAGGTTCTACAGTCCAGGAGAACAGACTCGTTGCCTTCACATTGGAACTCTTTGGTCCACATTGAAGCATTCACTTCTCCATAGAGCACCCCCTGGAGGACTGAAGGAGCCCCACAGCCAAGCTCCCTACAGACCACCTCTGCATCCTGCTGGTCAAAGTCACCTTCACACACTGAGACCCATGACTGATTAGACTTCACCTCCACTCTGCCTGAACACATACTAGTCCCATTCACCAACTTCACAGACTCTGGAGAGAGAGAGAGAGAGAGAGAGAGAGAGAGAGAGGGTGGGGGAGTGGAGAGAGAGATAATTGTATTCTATTGTAGTCTATAATGTATATTTAGTTATATTCCTATAATATTTGTCATGCAAAACAGACAGACAGACAGACAGACAGACAGACAGACCTGAGGGACCCCAGGGTTTACCGGTAAGTGTTTAACTGAAGAAATAAAATCACAGCAGAGCATAAGAGACTGGGCCAGGAAAACACGCACACGCGCACACAGAGACATACAGACAGAACTAGAGACTGTAAATATAACCGTCATTGTCGATTGTTTGTTACCTGAACAGTTCACCTCCAGTCTGGAGGAGGAAGAATCAGACTCCATTTTTCCACACTCCCTCAGCGAAGACTCGACACAGGAAAAGCTAATCCTCCATACAGGTTGATCTGTACAAGAACAATAACTACTTTCTGTAGAAACAGCAGAGCCACAGTCCAGCTGTCTGCACACTACAGATGATGACTTCAGGTTCCAGACAGACTCGCCATCATCCACTGGTCTCCACTCTCCCTTGTGTTTCATCTCCAGTCTACCAGAACACTTACTGGCTCCTCCCACCAACCTGACATAATCAGGCTCTGTACAGATAGACGAGAGTAAGCCGTAAATATGTACAGTAATATTACTTTCATTATAAAATTAGAATAAGAGTAGTTTGTTTTTCACCTTTTCATCTCAGGCAGTGTCATGTTTTAAGGCATTTCTGTATTATTTTCCTGTAATATCCCTATAACTTGTGGAGTTCTTTTTAGGTTTTATAGAGAAAGGGTCAGATTTGCACCAGACCACCAGTGTCAGCTGTAAGAAGGATCTTATTGTCATGATGTGTGTTTTCACACAAAAAAAACAGATCCAGCGCAACGATAGTTCATTACGACACAGAAGATGCTACTTCTAATGATCTCTCCCCGGACCCCCCATTCATTCGCTAATAGTTAATTCATATATACTCCCACTAATCGTCTGTCTCTCATTCGCTTCAAGCTAACTCACACTCACGCCCACAGTATATGTATCAGGCGGCCCATTTAAGCAGTCACTATTCTGCGTTCACTCTATCATTATAGCTGAGACGGTAGTTGTTCAGATGTCGGCGTTCAAATTCTCTCCACCTCCCCGGCCTCCTCCCTGTGGCATTTACTTATTTAATGGGCGATTCTGTGATTATATGTGATTTACGGGTTGTACTATGATATGTGGTATCTAGTTATGTAATGGGTGGTTCGGTGATAATGTGTTTTATGGATTGTTCTACTGTATATGTGATTGTGATATGTATCATATGTGACCCCACGCGATGTACAGACTGCCATCGCGGGGGTGGCAACTGTTGAGGACAGCTGAAAAACTATTTTCTTTGTCCTTTTTTATTTTTCTGTCTAAAATAATCTGAAGCTATATTATTATTCATGTCATGTTAGAGCAGGTCTGAAATAAATGTCAGAGCTGATATCGACATATAAATATGAAATAAATGTTTAAACATGTCACTATGTTAACCAATGCTAACTACACATACAGCTTCCCTGCTAAAGTATGCAAATTCCGCTAAAATCCGACTTTTTGTACACAATCGTTTTGGAAGATAATACTAGTCTTTTACTAACTGGCTAACAGAAATATCTATGTAGTATATGGCATGCAATGGCATGCAATGGCATGCAATTGAAAGTTGTGTAACCCCTGGGTAAATTCCCCAGCGTTATTATGTGCCTTGAGTTATTATTGTGTCAAACAATAGCAATATGCAGTCAAGTTGGTATGTAACAGGTCCTTAACAGCTAGAAGCTATTCTACCTTAAGAGATCAGTCCACCTTAAGAGATCAGCCTAACATGATGTTCCACTATGTTTTCTTGTTTACTAGCTCTGATTGGTCGATAGGAGGGTCCATCACTTTTCTGGGTTTGTGATTGGTTTTGGGGTGGGACAAGGGAAGAAATGAGTGTGCGTTGTGAGTTTGGCAGGACGGAGTTTGGTGTGTGATGCGATGACTCCGGTGTGTTTTGTAAAACATTACCGTGACGTTATAAGTGTTTAAGACTTGATTTTGAAGCTCATCTGAGTGAGTGAGAACAGTATTTGCAGGACTGATTTCCAGACCAGTTCCGTGATTATTATTACTGCAGTAAGTAAGCCTACTGTTATTATAGTCTCAAGCTACCGAGGCTAATGATTAGCAGACACTAGTGTCTAGCGCAAATGTCCGGAACAGAAAGACTTTCGGACACAACGTTCGTTTGGAGAGTACAAAGACTGTGCTGCTAAGAACCAGATAGCGCACCCTGCGACCAGGAAAGCTGGGTGCACCTCTGGCATCGTAGGACGTGGGTAAGACCAGTCTTCTGTCAGTTCTGGAACTGGGTAAAGAACGTCCTGTCAACTTTAGCTCTCCACGTTCCGTGGGGTGAACTAACTTTGGCAACGAGGCTCACGTGAATGAAGAGGTGTGTCCACTCCAGGGCACAACATCACCAACAGGCCTGCAACGGGGGTTTGTTTTTGTTTTGATAATCTTATGCCGGCTTTTTATTTGTTTATTTCTTAAAGTGGGCCCACTTCTGTACAAGGTATTTTGAGTGTGTCTTACTGTCTTTCCTGTAATGTATGTGAATCTAAGGTATTTCCTGAAAGTTGATACTGTAGGTATTTAAAACAGGGGGTAGCCTATTTATTTGCATTGGACTAAGGGTTGTCATAATCAGGTGTCATTTCATTCCTTTAGGTAGAATAAAAAGTAGTTTACTTCATAAATACAGTAGTGAGTTAAAATAATAGTTCTTTTAATATACCTGTACATCAAATGAACTATTATTTTACTATTTAACATAGTTTTTTTTTCTTTTTCAAAAGGGCACATTGCCAAAAGGGCAGGGGGTGCTCTAGCACCCCCTAGTGTCTATCTGTGCACGCCACTGAATGTTTATCATTATTACTATAATTACCTGAGCAGGTGAGTCCAACAGTCTTGTCAGGTGAGCAGGTGTTTCTAGTTGTGTTTGAGGTTCTACAGTCCAGGAGAACAGACTCGTTGCCTTCACACTGGAACTCTTTGGTCCACATTGAAGCATTCACTTCTCCATAGAGCGCCCCCTGGAGGACTGAAGGAGATCCACAGCCAAGCTCCCTACAGACCACCTCTGCATCCTGCTGGTCAAAGTCACCTTCACACACTGAGACCCATGACTGATTAGACTTCACCTCCACTCTGCCTGAACACACACTCGTCCCATTCACCAACCTCACAGACTCTGGAGAGAGAGAGAGAGAGAGAGAGAGAGAGACCCTTATTTAATCATTGCCTGCCAGATTTATTTCTCTCTGCGTTTAGCCCTTGCCAAGGTTATTATAGTTAACTAGAACTAACGAAAAAACTACAACTACATTTTTTTAAATATTTTTTTTGACTGAACTAAATAAAAACGAGACAAGGAAAAGAAAAACGATAACTGAAACTGTATTGTGTGTTTACAAAACGAAATAACTAACTGAAAGTACAATAACTAACTGACATGATAGACAAAATTCCCTTATAGTTTTCGTTTTTGTCAATTTATTTATAAGCTTAATCTGTATCTGAATATTATTATTATTTTTTAAATATAATAAGTCAAAACTAACTCAAACTAAACGTTTTTGTAACGTTCTGTTTATTAGATTTTAGATGTTTTTTTAACAAATGCAGAAATAATCTGAGAGAGATAAACAGAGTAACAAATTCAAAAATTACAAAAAAACGAAGAAAACAACACAAATCAAGACAACCAAAGGAACAAGGAAATATTAAAGGAAAAATAATAATAAACTCCAATACAATCAGTATACAAATCAGCTCATGGTCACAGACATCATCCAGGCAAGAGTGTAATGTAACATTTCGTTAATGAAAGCCAGGCAAGATGGAGTTTCACCAAAAAAAAATGTCCACGTGCGCGCACACACACACACACACACACACACACACACACACACACACATGACATGTACACACATGTGGACAGCACATTCATTATCTCAGCCAGATAGACAGACAGGGAAGGTAGAAAGACGGACAGACAGACAGACTGAGAGACCGACGGAGTCACACTGAAGCATTGTTACCTGAACAGATCACCTCCAGTCTTTCACCTGCAGGTCCATCCGTTATTACACACCCCCCCAGTGATCCAGACACAACGCAGGGAGATGAAACCCTCCATGAACTTACAGAACCATCACCACCATCACTTCTTTCTATTCTAACAGCAGAGCCACAGTTCAGCTGTCTACACACTGCAGACGATGTATTCAGGTTCCAGACAAACCCATTATATTCCACATCCACTTGTCTCCACTCTTCCTGGTGTTTCACCTCCAGTATACCAGTACAGTTACTGGCTCCCCCCACCAACCTGAAAACATCTGTACAGAGATAAAACAGTAATATTAATTAAATTTGGCCAGGCCAAGAGGCCATGATGCGTGTCTGTGTGCGTCCTTCTGTGCTAATCTTTGGCACCGTTGCACCAATTGGTGTTAAACTCTGCACGAGTGCACGTGCACTCGCTCCCAACAGCCTTAAGGGCCTTTCAAACGTGAAGCGAGGAAGGCAGGCGTTGTTGCATGGATCAAAGACAGGTCTCCTCCAGGTCTGTTGAAGAGGGGCGCAACAGGCCTGGGCCGTAGCTCAGTGGTCCAGGCACCTTGGCTGGTAATCCAGTCTGGCAGTGTGCCGCGGGTTCGACTCCCGATCCCGACGGCCTTTACTGCATGTCACCCCCCCATCTCTCTCCCCATTTCCTGTCAGCCTACTGTCTGTCCCTCCATAAAAAATATAAAATAAAGGCGAAAGCCACACAAAAAAACATTAAAAAAAAAAAAAAAAGAGGGGCGCAACAACGCAAGCGTGAAAAAAAGCTAAACAGTATCCAGGTCTGGTGAGTCGCGGGCGAGTGCACGAAACGAGCACGTGCGCAACAAATTCACGGGACTGCGCTCACATAAATACGCGTGCGTTGTCGCACCGCGACTTCTCCGAGCAAAAACGCAGGTCTCATTGAAAATGAACTATAGGCGCGTTTTATCGCTCCCCGTTTGCAAGGCCCTTTAGGAAGAACTTGACTAGACAGCAAAACATACATTTAGCTGAAATGCTGAAGTCAGAGATTTCATGCATTTATAGAAACATTACCTGAGCAGATGAGTCCAACAGTCTTGTCAGGTGAGCAGGTGTTTCTAGTTAAGTTTGAGGTTCTACAGTCCAGGAGAACAGACTCGTTGCCTTCACACTGGAACTCTTTGGTCCACATTGAAGCATTCACTTCTCCATAGAGCGCCCCCTGGAGGACTGAAGGAGCCCCACAGCCAAGCTCCCTACAGACTACCTCTGCATCCTGCTGGTCAAAGTCACCTTCACACACTGAGTCCCACGACTGATTAGACTTCACCTCCACTCTGCCTGAACACACACTACTCCCATTCACCAACCTCACAGACTCTGGAGAGAGAGAGAGGGGGGGAGGGGGGGGGGGGGGGGGGGGGGGTACATTGAGACAGCAGACAAAGGTCAGGCCTTTCCTTACCACTGCAGATCTAGAAAAGGTCATCCATGTGTTTATCTCCTCCAGATTGGAATATTGTAATGCACTTTATTCTGGTATCAGTAAGTGAAATATTCAAAGACTGCAACTGATACAAAATGCAGCAGCCAGACTCTTGACTCACACAAAGAGAAGTGAACATATTACACCGTCCTTGCAGCCCTTCACTGGCTACCCGTGAGTTTTAGAATTGATTTTAAGATTTTACTGTTTGTTTTCAAAGCCCTGAATGGTCAGGCCCTTGCTTATATCTGTGATCTTTTTGAGTGGTGTAAACCACTCCTACAACTGGCTTTGTTAGTCTGTGCAGAAAAAATGAGCATGGTTGCTATGTTCACCCTGTTCACCCGGGTGTGATTTCATTACGTCAGACATGATTTCATTACGTCAGACAGGCTATGTAAGACCTTACACCACTCAGTTCACACAGGTGTGATTTTTTTTCTTTTTCTGCCTTTATTGATAGGATGAACGTAGTCTGACAGGAAATGGGGAGAGAGAGATGGGGGGAAGACACGCGGCAAAGGCCGTCGGGATCGGGCTATTGCCATATCTGTGATATCTGTGAACTTTTAACTCCCTATATGAGCCAGGCCGTTGCCTGAGATCATCAAGAAAGGCTTTATTGTCAGTCCCAAAATGTCGCCATGTCGTACGGGCCCCTGGGCTGTGGAACGCACTGCCTGGGAACCTCGAGCAGTCAAGGAAAACTCAATGTCCTCTTTAAAACCTCTTCTATCGCACAGCCTTTTTATAAACTGTTGCACTGTTTATACATTCTTTGTGATGTTTACTGTATCTTTTATTGTTGTTTTTTATTGTTACTGTGAAGCACTTTGTAAACTTGTTTTTGAAAAGGTGCTATATAAATGAAGTTATTATTATTATTTCTTGAAAGTTCTTCATGGAGACACACACACACACACACACACACACACACACACACACACACACACACACACACACACACACACACACACACACACACACACACACACACACACACACACACACACACACACACACACACACACACACCAATATGGTGTGAGCTTGTAGATCGGCTATTTTGGGCAAAGACATTTAGAAAAGTGGGAAAAAGTAACCCGGGGATCCAGTTGACTCAGTATTAGTTCATTAGTTTAAAGATGGAGTGCCATATTTTCGTACTTTATTCTGTTGTGTATGTGTCTATGGACTTAACATTACTCTAATAGACCCTGAGGTGTTTTGTATGTGTGGTCTCGTGAATATAGTCCATAATTCTATATTTGCAATATTCTGTATACATTTTGGTCACTGTGCTAATTTGATGCAGGTTAAGTGAGACACACATGTCTAGTCAGAAGAGCTTGGTCTGTGGGTCTTCCTTTACTAAGAGGTCCTCAGCCAAGTACCCTGTTGGAGAAATGTAGCATTATATTGTCTCAAGGAACTTTCTGAGAGACCACTTGGTTATCTCTGCCATATGTTGATTAAGTATGTAAAGTCTTAACCACACCCAGAATTCAATGTGAAGGTATATTTTGTCTCATGTTGTCAATGTTAAGGAAGTCTTAGCTGACTGGCCGCGTCCAGCGGTCAGGCAGTCCGTGTGCTCTCGTGGGCCGGCCTGGTCCACGGCGAAGCTCTGTGTCTTTGGTCTGATATAAATACTACTCTGATGGGATCTCCAGTTCACTCTCTCTGCCTGCGTTCTTCATCTGATCATCTGATGCGTTGACTACAAGTTTGCTTTAGTTTAGAGAGTTCTCTTTAGTTCTCTCCAGTTTAGTGAGTTTAGTTGTGGTTAGTTGTGTGAAAATACACAACATATGTGTCTATGGATATAATATTACTCTAATAGACCCCTGGGTGTGGTTATAAATTATAATATGCAAATATGTCTTCCCTGTGTATTTTACTATTTTTGGATTGCGGACAACCCAAGGCATGAACTCTTTCACCGCTACCAGCAACGCGACCGGAATTGACTGTAAATAAAACTGGGATTACAATCCGAGATAAAAGGTTGTTAAGATGTCGGCTATCATTGAAGTCAACGAGGGGGAACGCTGATAGATAATAGTATAGCGTGATCTCAAACTGAATCAATATACAGTAAAACATTAAAAGACGGAGATCTCCATCCATGGCAGTGAACCGATGGAGATCTCCATCCATGGCAGTGAACCGATGGAGATCTCCATCCATGGCAGTGAACCGATGGAGATCTCCGTCCATGGCAGTGAACCGATGGAGATCTCCATCCATGGCAGTGAACCGATGGAGATCTCCATCCATGGCAGTGAACCGATGGAGATCTCCATCCATGGCAGTGAACCGATGGAGATCTCCATCCATGGCAGTGAACCGATGGAGATCTCCGTCCATGGCAGTGAACCGATGGAGATCTCCGTCCATGGCAGTGAACCGATGGAGATCTCCGTCCATGGCAGTGAACCGATGGAGATCTCCGTCCATGGCAGTGAACCGATGGAGATCTCCGTCCATGGCAGTGAACCGATGGAGATCTCCATCCATGGCAGTGAACCGATGGAGATCTCCATCCATGGCAGTGAACCGATGGAGATCTCCATCCATGGCAGTGAACCGATGGAGATCTCCGTCCATGGCAGTGAACCGATGGAGATCTCCATCCATGGCAGTGAACCGATGGAGATCTCCGTCCATGGCAGTGAACCGATGGAGATCTCCATCCATGGCAGTGAACCGATGGAGATCTCCGTCCATGGCAGTGAACCGATGGAGATCTCCGTCCATGGCAGTGAACCGATGGAGATCTCCATCCATGGCAGTGAACCGATGGAGATCTCCGTCCATGGCAGTGAACCGATGGAGATCTCCATCCATGGCAGTGAACCGATGGAGATCTCCATCCATGGCAGTGAACCGATGGAGATCTCCGTCCATGGCAGTGAACCGATGGAGATCTCCGTCCATGGCAGTGAACCGATGGAGATCTCCGTCCATGGCAGTGAACCGATGGAGATCTCCGTCCATGGCAGTGAACCGATGGAGATCTCCATCCATGGCAGTGAACCGATGGAGATCTCCGTCCATGGTAGTGAACCGATGGAGATCTCCGTCCATGGCAGTGAACCGATGGAGATCTCCATCCATGGCAGTGAACCGATGGAGATCTCCATCCATGGCAGTGAACCGATGGAGATCTCCATCCATGGCAGTGAACCGATGGAGATCTCCATCCATGGCAGTGAACCGATGGAGATCTCCATCCATGGCAGTGAACCGATGGAGATCTCCATCCATGGCAGTGAACCGATGGAGATCTCCGTCCATGGCAGTGAACCGATGGAGATCTCCGTCCATGGCAGTGAACCGATGGAGATCTCCGTCCATGGCAGTGAACCGATGGAGATCTCCGTCCATGGCAGTGAACCGATGGAGATCTCCGTCCATGGCAGTGAACCGATGGAGATCTCCATCCATGGCAGTGAACCGATGGAGATCTCCATCCATGGCAGTGAACCGATGGAGATCTCCATCCATGGCAGTGAACCGATGGAGATCTCCGTCCATGGCAGTGAACCGATGGAGATCTCCGTCCATGGCAGTGAACCGATGGAGATCTCCGTCCATGGCAGTGAACCGATGGAGATCTCCGTCCATGGCAGTGAACCGATGGAGATCTCCGTCCATGGCAGTGAACCGATGGAGATCTCCGTCCATGGCAGTGAACCGATGGAGATCTCCGTCCATGGCAGTGAACCGATGGAGATCTCCGTCCATGGCAGTGAACCGATGGAGATCTCCGTCCATGGCAGTGAACCGATGGAGATCTCCGTCCATGGCAGTGAACCGATGGAGATCTCCGTCCATGGCAGTGAACCGATGGAGATCTCCGTCCATGGCAGTGAACCGATGGAGATCTCCGTCCATGGCAGTTAATTAAGTGCATCATGAGTCCACAGCTCTCTATTTTGTTGCACAATTTTATCAAATGAGAAGTTAAGTTTGGTTTTGGTGAACAATACACATATTAACGTTCATGGTATGAATCAATGATTCAGATTAATTTCATACAAATAAAAATCAAATTATTAAATATTAATGTCATTGTTTGTTACCTGAACAGATCACACCCAGTGATCTACTATTGGTATCAGACTTCATTGTTACACACTCCCTTAGTGAAGACTCAGAACCAACACAGGAAGATCTAATGCTCCATACAAGACGTGAATAACTATAACCCTCTTCTGTAGAAACAGCAGAGCCACAATCCAGCTGTCTACACACTACAGATGATGACTTCCGGTTCCAGTCAGACCAAAAATCAGCCACTGGTCTCCACTCTCCCTGGTGTTTCATCTCCAGTCTACCAGTACACTTACTGGCTCCTCCCACCAACCTGACATCTGTACAAGACAGTAAACAGAAAAAAAGTCTAATAAATTCATTTTTACAATAATCCCCATAAAAAAATTAGTTTGTATTTCATCTTTTTATCGCATGCTAGAAATGTAAATTTTCTTATAAATGATTTCTGAAAACATACTTTTATGTTAAGGCAATGTTATTAATTTGAACTCCTTATTGCCTTTTCATAAGCATTCTTAAATGTATGTTCCTGTAGCTTTCCTCTAACTATAGTGTTTTGTAAAGCACTGTCAAAATAGTTTTTCATTAATATAATTACCCGAGCAGATGAGTCCAATAGTCTTGTCAGGTGAGCAGGTGTTTCTAGTTGAGTTTGAGGTTCTACAGTCCAGGAGAACAGACTCGTTGCCTTCACACTGGAACTCTTTGGTCCACATTGAAGCATTCACTTCTCCATAGAGCGCCCCCTGGAGAACTGAAGGTGCCCCACAGGCAAGCTCCCTACAGACCACCTCTGCATCCTGCTGGTCAAAGTCATCTTCACACACTGAGACCCATGACTGATTAGACTTCACCTCCACAATGCCTGAACACGAACTAGTCCCATTCACCAACCTCACAGACTCTGGAGAGAGAGAGAGAGGGATTTCCCTCCATTCATAAAATAGTGTTTGCTACAATCATTCAAATAATCAGTCACAAACTACAATAGAATCTTTATTTATTATTTCTAGAGTGACAAACGGACGGACGGACGGACGGACGGACGGACGGACGGACGGACGGACGGACGGACGGACAGACAGACAGACAGACAGACGGACAGACAGACAGAGGGCTGTGAGCTTGTAGATCTGCAATTTTGGCCAAATAAAAGAGTGTAAAACAACCCTGTAGGCTCAGTCAACTCAGTATTAGTTTGTTAACTAATTTACCGTGAACAGCGCCATCTGGTGGGTGGTTCAGAGCGCCATCCATTCATTATAAATGGAGGACACCTTTAGTTTGAAAGCCGAATTGGCCGGAAACTGTGAGTCAGGAAGTAAAAATCTGCTACCACCCAAAACATACTTTTTCTAAGCTAGGATCATATCGTTTAGAGAAATGAGCCGCACATCAAGTGTGTTTTGACACAAAAAAGAAGAATCCGAGATATTAGCGTTCTAAAAACTGTAACTGTGAAATAATGTAGACAACATAAGACAGCGGAATTTCCATTAATTATTTTCACCGCACCGGAACCGGAGTGTTATGAGCGCACACAGGACACAGTTGATCACCACAATCAATTGATATTAAAAACGTTGTGATAAGGCGTCATCAGCGGGGAGGTACTGTACATACGAAAATAGGCATCAAAAGGCGCAATTGGCGATAAATGAGTTAAGAGAGTTTAAATGGATCATTAGTGGGCAGATCTGTTTTATTTTGTACAACTTTATAAAATGAACAGTTGATTTGGGTTTGGTAAACATACTAACTTATTGGTATATATCAGATATGCAGATTAGTTTAATACAAATATTAGTGACATTGTTTGTTACCGCTCATACTTGCTTTATTCCTTATGATTATTGATGACTATTTCTATGTATTTGATGTATTACCTTGCGTTGTGCTTGCTTACTGTAGCCACTCTGGATTAAGAGCGTCTACTAAATGCCTAAATTGTAAATTGTTACCTGAACAGATCACCTTCAGTCTGGAGGAGGAAGTATAAGACTCCATTGTGCCACACTCCCTCAGTGAAGACTCAGAACCAACACAGGAAGATAGAATCCTCCATACAGGTTGATCTGTAGAACTAGAACTCTCTTCTGTAGAAACAGCAGAGCCACAGTCCAGCTGTCTACACACCACAGATGATGACTCCAGGTTCCAGACAGACCTATACCTATCTTCTACTGGTCTCCACTCTCCCTGGTGTTTCATCTCCAGTCCACCAGCACACTTACTGGCTCCTCCCACCAACCTGACATCTGTACACAAGAGTAAACAGAAAACATTTAAATGAAAAGAAAATAAGCATTCATAAGTCATTATAACATAATAATTAAAAGTGGAGTTTGCATTTCATCTTTTTATGTCAAGCTAGTAGGGCTGTCCCCGACTAAGGATTTGTATAGTCGAAATTAATATGAATAAATTTGCTGTTAGTCGACTGATAGTCGACTGAACACCCCCCTGCACCCCCCCCCCCCCCCCCAAAAAAAACAACACATTTGCATTAAGGTTGGGCGATAAGCTCTCAAGGCGCCGCGTCCTGCCTGTTTTTGCAGCGCCGTTCGCTACGCGTTGAGAGCTTGTAGATCCGTCTATTTTTGCAGCGCAGCTGCGCAGCCAGGGTAACAAAATAAAAAATAAGTTACAGGTGGAGATGAAGTGAAGTTGGAACGGACAAGCAGCTGCAAGACAAGCTAACATCACAACCACTGGCTGGTGACAGTGTTGTTAGCCGCAGCAACATGTAGCCTGCCCTGGTAACTTCTCCTCCTCCCCGGAGAACTCTTGCCTCCCCGCACCGTCGGGGAGGCTGATCCACAAGCTCTCAAGGCATCGCGTCCTGCCTGTTTTTGCAGCGCCGTTCGCTACGCGTTGAGAGCTTGTAGATCTGTCTATTTTTGCAGCGCTGGTGTCGGGGTTCGTTCACGTTGTCAATAAAAAAAATAACCTAGATTACAGGCGGAGATGAAGTTCAATCAGTGGGTTGAATCAGTAGCTACGCGCTAAGCTAACGATCCCCGACCCTACACTAACACTAGCAGCCTGTTTTTTATTTTCCCCCCGACTTCACGGGTGGCGCATTGAGATTGTGATGAGACACGAGACAGCAGTGTGCATTCTGTTGTGACTGTATATTATTAAACTGCATGGGTCTGGACTCCGGAGCATAAACAACATGTAGGCTACAGTACAGTAGCCTCCCTCGGCTCGGTCCCTCCCAGCCTTTACTCTGGCTGCCAGAGTGTTCCCCGATGCTGCGGTGCGGGGACTGGGAGCATACCATTATAACGGAGGGGTTTTCCACCCGGCCCAAAAGAAAAAAATCGTCCCGACTGTTTTTTTTTGTTTTTTTTTTAACATCGACTGAGAGGTTGTCAGTCGACTGAGACCCGTTCCGATCGATTAGTCGACTATTTGACTAATCGAGGTCAGCCCTACAAGCTAGAAAGGTCAGTTATCTTATAAATCACTTCAGAAAAAATACTTTTATGTTAAGGCAATTTTATTAATTGTATCACCTTATTGTATTTTTGTGAGATTTGACACTTTTCATCATTTATCTAAATCATGCTGTTCCTGTAAATTTCCTCTAACTATAGTGTTTTGTAAAGCACTGTAAAAAATAAAATGTTTGTCATTATTACTATACCTGAGCAGGTGAGTCCAACAGTCTTGTCAGGTGAGCAGGTGTTTCTAGTTGAGTTTGAGGTTCTACAGTCCAGGAGAACAGACTCGTTGCCTTCACACTGGAACTCTTTGGTCCACATTGAAGCATTCACTTCTCCATAGAGCGCCCCCTGGAGGACTGAAGGAGCTCCACAGCCAAGCTCCCTACAGACCACATCTGCATCCTGCTGGTCAAAGTCACCTTCACACACTGAGACCCATGACTGATTAGACTTCACCTCCACTCTGCCTGAACACACACTAGTCCCATTCACCAACCTCACAGACTCTGGAGAGAGAGAGACAGAGAGAGAGAGAGAGACTCTAATTGACTAATTGCCTGCCAGATATATTTCTGTCTGCATTTAGCCCTCGCCACGGTCTTTTAAGAGTGAGGAAAGATGGCTGTGTAAATTGTCTCGCAAACTTATTTTAAGAGCATCAACATTTAATTAATAAAAGGCAGGCAAGATGGAGTTTCATGTCCACACACACACACACACACACACACACACACACACACACACACACACACACACACACACACACACACACACACACACACACACACACACACACACACACACACACACACACACACAAACGCATACGTAACATGTGGACACACACTCACTATCTCAGCCAGATAGACAGACAGGGACGGTAGAAAGACGGACGGACAGACTGAGTGACAGACGGCGTCACACTGAAGCATTGTTACCTGAACAGATCACCTCCAGTCTGTCACCAGATCCTTCCATCACACAGTCCCTCAGTGAAGATCCAGACACAACGCAAGAGGATGGAACCCTCCAACCTACAGAACCATCACTCCTTTCTATTGAAACAGCAGAGCCACAGTCCAGCTGTCTACACACTGCAGATGATGTATTCAGGTTCCAGTCGGAACTATGATCACCCACATCCACTGGTCTCCACTCTCCCTGGTGTTTTACCTCCAATCTACCTGTACAGTTATTGGCTCCCTCCACCAACCTGATGTCATCAGGCTCTATACAGAGACAAAAATATTACTTTTATTAGGACAGGCCACGAGGCCAGGATGTATCCGTGACGTGCTGTGTGTGTGTGTGTGTGTGTGTGTGTGTGTGTGTGTGTGTGTGTGTGTGTGTGTGTGTGTGTGTGTGTGTGTGTGTGTGTGTGTGTGTGTGTGTGTGTGTACACAGCAAAGGAACCGCTGCAGTGATTGGTGTTAAACTCTACACTTGCACTCGCTCCCAACAGCCTTAGGAAGAACTTACATACAAAACATACATTTTGCTAAAATTCCTACAGAAGTCACACAGAGATTGCATGCATTTATAGAAAGATTATACCTGAGCAGGTGAGTCCAACAGTCTTGTCAGGTGAGCAGGTGTTTCTAGTTGAGTTTGAGGTTCTACAGTCCAGGAGAACAGACTCGTTGCCTTCACACTGGAACTCTTTGGTCCACATTGAAGCATTCACTTCTCCATAGAGCGCCCCCTGGAGGACTGAAGGATCCCCACAGCCAAGCTCCCTACAGACCACCTCTGCATCCTGCTGGTCAATGTCACCTTCACACGCTGAGACCCATGACTGATTAGACTTCACCTCCACTCTGCCTGAACACACACTAGTCCCATTCACCAACCTCACAGACTCTGGAGAGAGAGAGAGAGAGAGAGAGAGAGAGAGAGAGAGAGAGAGAGAGAGAGAGAGAGACAGAGACAGAGACAGAGACATGGGAGAGAGAGGGGAGCATTTCTTGAAAGTTCTTCATGAAAAACAGTGCACGCAGCCGCGCAGCCACACACACACACACACACACACACACACACACACACACACACACACACACACACACACACACACACACACACACACACACACACACACACACACACACACACAGACACACACACACACAGCAACATGTTGTGAGCTTGTAGATCGGCTATTTTGGGCAAAGACAGGGAAAAAGCAACCCACAAGACAGGCCCGGCGGCACGGGGGTGCCAGAGGGGGCCGGGCCAGTTTCATGTATACAGGCTACATATTGTTTTTGAGGGGTGCTAGCCCCTCCTCTGTCCAGCTTTTGGTGTATGTGAACAAACTTTGTCCTACACAAACATTAAATGCCATTGACAATGAATGGACAATTTTGAGTGTTCATGCACAAACATTGCGTAACACAAACATTGATGGGTAGGTAAGGACGCAAATTGTGATTGGCCGGAATGAGATGATGTATGATTATGTATGATGATAAGAGTGCCCCTCACTTCACACAGGTGTGATTTGTACTATATAAAATCACACCCGTGGGAAGTGAGGGGCGCTCTTATCATCATACGCCATCATACATCATCTCATTCTGGCCAATCACAATTTGCGCCCACAATTTTGTCTTCGATGTTTGTGTTTACACAAACCCTCAAAGCTGGACATAGGAAGAAATGTGCCCTCTTGCCATTTTCAACAGCCTCCTCAGTAATTTTCTCCTGGAGCCAGTCAGTATTATTATACCGGTACTAGTATCAGTACTAGTTTAAAGATGGGCTGCCATAGTTTTGTACTTTTTCTGTTTTGTCTGTGTCTATGTCTTCCCTGTGTATATTTGGTTTCTTCCGGAAAGCTGAAAGCCTTTGAGTCAAAAGGCCCAATCAAAATACACCGCTTTAGTGACACATGTAAAAACAACCATAACAGGAGTCTATTGCCGCGGCCATCTTGTTCAAGGCAACTAGGCCGAGCCAAGAGTTACATAGCGACGGAGAAGCTGCTACCGGTGGATATCAATGAGACCAATCTGAATTACTAAAAATAACCAAAACACATTTTTGGTGGGAAATGAGTTGGTGTGGCCACATCAATAATAAAATAGAATGGCCAAATAAAAACACCATTGTAATCCTTTCTGTACTTTTTTTAAATCATGTTTTAGGGGGAGGGAAATTGTTGTACAATTTTATAAAATGAAAGGTTATGTTTGGTAAACATTAACTTTCATGGTATAAATCAGTCATACAGATTAATGAATTTAATAAAAAACTAAAAATCTGCAAAATATTTTAAATATTACTGTTTATGTTTGTTACCTGAACAGATGACCTCCAGTCTGGAGGAGGAAGTAACAGACTGTAACATTGTTCCACACTCCCTCAGTGAAGACTCAGAACCAACACAGGAAGATTTAATCCTCCAAACATCTTGTTGTGTAGAAGTAGAATTACTTCCTGTAGAAACAGCAGACCCACAGTCCAGCTGTCTACACACTACCGATGATGACTTCAAGTTCCAGTCAGACCAATAATCAACTACTGGTCTCCACTCTCCCTGGTGTTTCATCTCCAGTCCACCAGCACACGTACTGGCTCCTCCCACCAACCTGACATCTGTACAAGAGAGTAAACAGCAAAAGAAAAGTCTAATGAACTCATTATAACATATTATTACACGGCTTGGTTGAATGCTTGATTCTGATTGGTCAATCGCTGAATTCAGAGGTGTGTTATTTCTTGATAACGGTTACGGAACACTCCGCTCTATAACAGACCACTCACTGTCTAATCAAAGCCTCAGCCCCTGCTGCGCTGCTTGAAATTGATGTTGTAACCAACATGACAGCCATGTAAACAAACACAAGGGGCCCTATTTTGCGTGTCCTAAGTCAGGTCTTATGACTTAAATTAAGACCTGGAGGTGTGGCCGATGCTGTTTGGCCAGTCAAAATAGCTAAACAGCACTGGCCACGCCTCCATGTCTTAAGTTAAGTCATAAGACCTGGTACGCAAAAAACAATGTCATTTAACTAAACGTTGCTCTCAGGAATGTTTTTGAAAACATTTGAAGCGAGAAATAGACGATGCAGAACCCAATACCCAATTTATACCATTTGATCAACACTCACTTCCTTGTTCCAGAGCCAAATGCATGCGCTCTGTACAGCCAACTTGGAATACTTTCATTACCGTGAGCAAGGAAATACTTTGTTTTGTTGTCACTTGGGTATTTATTAAATGTATTTATGTATAGCCGTGTAATAAGTCTGTCATTGTTTATAAATAAATCTCTGTCTGTAATTTATTTATCAACAATGATACTATCTGATGCTAGATAGGTCAGTTTTCTTATAAATCACTTCTGAAAACAAACTTTTATGTTAAGGCAATTCAAATAATTGTATCTCCTTATTGCCTTTTTATAAGCATTAAATGTTAAAATGTGTAATTTGATACTTTTCATCATGAGTACTACAGATGAAAACAGTTTAAGTCCACACAGTTTAAGTCAGGACAATGAGGCCTTTTCGTGGATTGGTCAGAATAAAAGAATAACAAACATCTGTAGTACTCATTATCGAAACCATGCTATGTTCCTGTAGCTTGTGTAACTATTGTGTTTTGAAAGCACTGCAAAAATAAAGTTTTTCATTATTACTATGATTACCTGAGCAGGTGAGTCCAACAGTCTTCTCAGGTGAGCAGGTGTTTCTAGTTGAGTTTGAGGTTCTGCAGTCCAGGAGAACAGACTCGTTGCCTTCACACTGGAACTCTTTGGTCCACATTGAAGCATTCACTTCTCCATAGAGCGCCCCCTGGAGGACTGAAGGAGCTCCACAGCCAAGCTGCCTACAGACCACCTCTGCATCCTGCTGGTCAAAGTCACCTTCGCACACTGAGACCCATGACTGATTAGACTTCACCTCCACTCTGCCTGAACACACACTAGTCCCATTCACCAACCTCACAGACTCTGGAGAGATAGAGAGAGAGAGAGAGACATGAAAAACAGACATGCAAATATGCACCCATTTGCGCATGTGCGCGCGCACACACACACATTGCATCATGTTGTGAGCTTGTAGATAGACTATTTTGGGCAAAGACATTTAGAAAAGAGGGGGGGGGGGGAAGCAACCCGCGGGACCAGTTGACTCAGCATTAGTTCACTAGTTTAAAGATGGTGTGACATAGTTTTATATTTTTTCTGTTTTGTATGTGTCTATATGAAGTTAATGTGGTTACAATATGGAAATATGTCTTACCTGTGTAATTTTGTTTTCTTCCTGAAAGCTGAAAGCCATTGAGTCAAAAGGCCCAATCGAAATACACCATTTCAGTAAGACACTAAAATCAGCCCTCCCCCTTATCATATATCAGCTGTAGGCGTGGCGAAAGTTCAGGTGGGTGGTGCTAAGGTGAAAACCCCCTGGCACCCCCTTAAAACCGCCTATGCCTCCTAGTATAATCATAATAACTGATGATCATGGGGTTTTTTTTTTGGGGGGGGGGGGGGGGGGGTATTCATGGCACTCTGTCTTTAAGTGTATAATGAGTTCGCACCGCTCTCTTTTGTTGTACAATGTTATAAAATGAATAATTATGTTTGTTTATACATCAGTTATACAGATTAATTTAATAAAACAAAAAATCTTCAAATGAATAAATATTAGCCTACTGTCATTGTTTATTACCTGAACAGATCACCTCCAGTCTGGAGGAGGAAGTCACGGATCTAGACCGTAACATATTGTATGTTAAGCCACACTCCCACAGTGAAGACTCAGAACCAACACAGAAAGATCTAATCCACCATACAGGTTGATCTGTAGAACTAGAACTCCTTCCTGTAGAAACTGCAGAGCCACAGTCCAGCTGTCTACACACTACAGATGATGACTCCATGTTCCAGGCAGCTGGTGGAGACAGACTCCACCAGCTGTCTAAAAAATCAAAACTATTTCCAAAATAATCATCATCATCATCATATTCATGATCCACTGGTCTCCACTCTCCATGGGGTTTCATGATCTCCAGTCTACCAGTACACTTACTGGCTCCTCCCACCAACCTGACATCTGTACAAGAGCGTAAACAGCAAAAAATTAAAATGAATTCATTATAACATAATAATCCTATTAGAATTGTAGTTTGTATTTAATCTCTTTATCTCATGCTAGAAAGGTCAGTTATCTTATGAATCACTTCTGAAAACATACTTTTATGTTAAGACAATTCATTTTATCTCCTTATTGCCTATTTATAAGCATTCTTAGATGTTAAAATGTGTGTTTGGATACTTTTCACCATTTATCTAAACCATTGTCTTGTCTTGAGTTGAAAGAATGTGTAAGCTGTGTGTGTGAGGGGAGAGAGGAGGGGCGGAGGGGGCTGGAATGTCACTGACTGCACTCTGACAGCGTTTCCAGAACTGAGCCGACAGCCGTGGCCGTGTTCTGCTGTCGGCCAGCGTCTTCTCCGTGTTCTGCTGTCGGCCAGCGTCTTCTCCGGGTTTTTAGACAACTGGTGATCCATGGAAAAGAAGCTCCACCCACACGGCTGACTGCCGCGACGGCCAGATTCCCGGAAACGCTTGCCCCCACGGCAGTCAGCCGTGTGGGTGGAGCTTAATTTCCATCCACCAGCTGTCTAAAAACCCAGAAAAGATGCCGACCGACAGCAGGAAAACATCCACGCCTGTCTGGTAGGTTTGGCAACAACGGCTGCGGCTCAATACATCTCCGAAAAAACAGTGTGATTTAGCTTTGTGTTAAATAACACCATAATAAAAAGTCCTCCATTACCGTTTTCATGTCACGCACGCCCTGGAGAACGTTCACGCACCACAAGTGGTGGGAGCACGACAGTTTGGGAAAGCCTGCTCTAACTATCGTGATTTGTTAAAGAACTGCACAAATAAAGTTTTTCATTACTATAATTACCTGAGCAGGTGAGTCCAACAGTCTTGTCAGGTGAGCAGGTGTTTCTAGTTGTGTTTGAGGTTCTACAGTCCAGGAGAACAGACTCGTTGCCTTCACACTGGAACTCTTTGGTCCACATTGAAGCATTCACTTCTCCATAGAGCGCCCCCTGGAGGACTGAAGGATCCCCACAGCCAAGCTCCCTACAGACCACCTCTGCATCCTGCTGGTCAAAGTCACCTTCACACACTGAGACCCACAACTGATTAGACTTCACCTCCACTCTGCCTGAACACACTCTAGTCCCATTCACCAACCTCACAGACTCTGGAGAGAGAGAGAGAGAGAGAGAGAGAGAGAGAGAGAGAGAGAGAGAGAGAGAGAGAGAGAGAGAGAGAGAGAGAGAGAGAGAGAGAGAGAGAGAGAGAGAGAGAGAGAGAGAATAGCATTATTACACAGGCATGCATGCACACTCACGCACAACATATGTATTATGGGCTTGTAGATCGGCTATTTTGTATGTTATAAAATGATAAGTTATGTTTGTGTTTGGTAAACATATTAACTTCATGGTAAAAATCAGTTATGCAGATTCGTTTAATACAAATGTAAATCAGCAGACTAATGTAAATAGGGTTAGGGTTAGTTGTTGAAGTCAATGTTTGTTACCTGAACAGATCACCTCCAGTCTGGAGGAGGAAGTATAAGACTCCATTGTTCCACACTCCCTCAGTGAAGACTCAGAACCAACACAGGAAGATAGAATCCTCCATACAGGTTGATCTGTAGAACTAGAACCCTTTTCTGTAGAAACAGCAGAGCCACAGTCCAGCAGTCTACACACCACAGATGATGACTTCAGGTTCCAGACATAATCATCCACTGGTCTCCACTCTCCCTGGTGTTTCACCTCCAGTCTACCAGTACACTTACTGGCTCCTCCCACCAACCTGACATCTGTACAGAGACAAGAGAGTAAACCGCAAAAAGAGAAAAGAAAAAAGTCACATTTATTCATTATAACATAATAATCAAAATTGTTTGTATTACATTTTTTTTAAATCTCTGGCTAGAAAGGCCAGTTTTCTTATAAATCCCTTCTGAAAACATACTTTTATGTTAAAGGACCACTTCACCACTTTTCAACTTCTCTTCCTATAATTGGTCCTAACTAATGTTCATGATAAAATACCACCATTTTTTCCTACTCAGTCTGTGTCTCATAGGAAGGCTGTGGGCAGTTCAGAAACCCGTCCACCAGTGACATCATCGATGGTGAATCCAAGCTAATAGAAACGGCAGGCTTTCTTTTCCTGAAAAGCTGCAATGCAAAAGTTGAAGCCATCGTCCTCACGATAATAAAAATCTAAATATATTTTAAAACAAATCTGCCTAATGATGATGTCACTGGTGGACGGGTGTCCGAACTGCCCAAAGCCCTCCTATGAGACACAGACTGAGTAGGAAAAAATGGTTTTATCATGAACATTAGTGAGGACCAATTATATGAAGAGATGTTGAAAAGTGGTGAAGTGGTCCTTTAAGGCAGGGGTTCTCAACCTTTTTGGCCGGGGACCCCCGAAAATGCTTTGGCAACGTCTCGGGACCCCCGCCCCGCCCCCTCCCGACCCCCAATATAAATTGACTGCTACAATAACCTTAATAATAGAGACAATACACCATAAATAAATACTGAAACCATCATCATTAGGGAAGGTGTATGCATGTACTATGTGTACTATATGTGTTCTCAACCCCTCGAGTGGTCGCGACCCACGGGTTGAGAACCCCTGCTTTAAGGCATGTAATTAAATTAATTTCAACTCCTTATTTCCTTTTTATAAGGATTCTCAGATGTTAAAATGTGTGATTTGATAATTTTCCATCATGTATCTAAATCATGCTATGGTCCTCTAACTTTCCTCTAACTATTGTGTTTTGTAAAGCACCTTAATTAAAGTTTTTCTTTATTAGGCCTACTATAATATAATTACCTGAGCAGGTGAGTCCAACAGTCTTGTCAGGTGAGCAGGTGTTTCTAATTGAGTTTGAGGTTCTACAGTCCAGGAGAACAGACTCGTTGCCTTCACACTGGAACTCTTTGGTCCACATTGAAGCATTCACTTCTCCATAGAGCGCCCCCTGGAGGACTGAAGGAGCCCCACAGCCAAGCTCCCTACAGACCACCTCTGCATCCTGCTGGTCAAAGTCACCTTCACACACCGAGACCCATGACTGATTAGACTTCACCTCCACTCTGCCTGAACACATAGTAGTCCCATTCACCAACCTCACAGACTCTGCAGTGAAAGAGAGAGAGAGAGAGAGAGAGAGAGAGAGAGAGTGAGACAGAGAGAGAGAGAGACTCCTATTCATAAAAATGTGTTTACAGTACATTCTTTATTTATTATTGTCAAGAGTTATTTATTAGAGTGAATTCTGCTGATACATTTATCAGCATGGCTGAGGGAAGTAGGGGTGCTGGGGGGGCTGTAGCACCCCCTCCCCCCAGGCACAGCCCCCCCTCGAACAGGAGGGGAAGGAAAAAAAAAGATAAATAAATATGCTGTATCACAGTATTGGCACCTTATCCTGGTTAATTGCCTGTGTCAGTTCGTTCATATAACTTGCGTGTGGAGAGGGAAAGTAAAGGCCACGTTTGCGCGTGAAAATGCGCTAAAATAAGCGTGCATGATGCGCGTGCACGCGCATTTTTGCGGCGCGCGCTGCGCGCGCGCACCCCCTACTAGACGCTCAGCCCCTGCGAGTGTAAAGTACTTCCCGCGGGCCTGTTTATCAGCAGAATAATGTAAATATTCCTGTCATTGTTGAACTCATTGTTTGTTACCTGAACAGTTGACCTTCAGTCTGGAGGTGGAAGTATAAGACTCCATTGTTCCACACTCCCTCAGTGTAGACTCAGAACCAACACAGGAAGATAGAATCCTCCATACAGGTTGATCTGTAGAACTAGAACTACTTTCTGCAGAAACAGCAGCGCCACAGTCCAGCTGTCTACACACCACAGATGATGACTCCAGGTTCCAGACAGACCTATACTTATTATCTTCTACTGGTCTCCACTCTCCCTGGTGTTTCATCTCCAGTCCACCAGCACACTTACTGGCTCCTCCCTCCAACCTGACATCTGTACAAGACAGTAAACAGAAAAACGAAAGAAAAAATAAGCATTCATTAGTCATTATAACATACTAATTAAAATTGCCGTTTGAATTTCACCTTTTATCTCAAGCTAGAAATGTCAGTTATCTAATATAAATCACTTCAGAAAACAGAATTTTATGTTAAGGCAATTCTATAGACCAATTATTTGTTTATAAACATTGAGACTGGTCACACAGGTGACATGTTTCATGTAATCAATTCCCAACAGATCCCCAAAACTGTTGTTTTGGTGAGCGCTGCATGGTTTCAGTTCATTCAACCTCCTCTTGTGTCGTTGTGTGTTGGCTAGTAGTGAGGCGCACCCTAGGATCGCGCCGCGGGTGTGACTGATGTGAACTTGGAGGTCTGCTATTCTCGACCGTGCTCTGCGTGCGCGACACCTTTGAGGGACGGAGCATACAGTTGGGTGCCACCGATAATGTCCCTTATCATTTGACCCATTTAGGCCTGACCTCAACATTTTAAAAAATCCTTCTAAATCCTCCAGTTTTCTGAAATAAATATTTTCACGATTTTTCAAAAATAGCAGACCTACAAGCTCGTAGCGCGCCACTCGGTGGCGCGCTATGAGCTTGTAGATCTGCTATTTTTCAATAGCTAAATTATAACAATGTTTAAAACACCAAAAGGGGTTCCCGCCCAAAATGGGTTAACTGTCCTTTTGCGCAGATCACGCAAACCTCAGCAAAAAGAAAAGGACAATATCGATGGCCTCCAACTGTATATATTAGGCTTGATGGGCTGCAGCTGCACATGCACGAGCAAGCTCTGCTGCCCTGATCAAAGAGCGCTCCCTGTGTTCTTATGACAGCGACTGGGGGTCCGCCGTAGTCTGAAAACCCACCTTTTCAGACTCCAGCATGGCCTGTATCACTTACCCTACCCCCTTATAGCACTTTTTGTAGACTTACAGTAGATAGCATTTGATACAGACTTATAGCATGTTATGTAGACAGCACTAGAATCGCATTGTATAGTCAGAGCACTTCATAGTAGGCCTACATATATAGCATAGTATAGTATATTTTGTATAGTTACTTGCGCAAGCAGAGCGTGCAAGTAATAGATTTCGTCCAGAGAGGACGTATAGGGCCTCAGTCCTACTCCTCCTCCCAGCCAACACTCCCCACTCACAGGTAGTACCCAGGTAGTACCCCCCCCCCCCCCCCCCAGAGAGGCCGTATAGGGCCTTAGTCCTACTCCTCCTCCCAGCCAACACTCCCCACTGACAGGTAGTTACCCCCCCCCCCCCCTCCCCCCCAGATAGGACGTATAGGGCCTCGGTCCTACTCCTCCTCCCAGCCAACACTCCCCACTGACAGGTAGTTACCCCCCCACCTCCCCCCCCCCAGAGAGGACTTATAGGGCCTTAGTCCTACTACTCCTCCCAGCCAACACTCCCCACTGACAGGTAGTTACCCCCCCCCCCCCCCCCCCCAGATAGGACGTATAGGGCCTCAGTCCTACTACTCCTCCCAGCCAACACTCCCCCACTGACAGGTAGTTACCCCTATGTTTCATGTGTATGTATGTGATGTATTCATGCTTTTTGTTCTTGCTTAATGTAAGTCACTCTGGATTAAGAGCGTCTGCTAAATCTCTAAATTGTAAATTGTTTTGAGGCCAACTGCTTTGAATTGCTATAATTGATCACAGACAACAGAAACCAAGGATTATATATGTCAAGGGCGAGAGATCAGCAGATCACAATACAAATCCTAATCATCCTTCCTCCACACTAAACCGCCTATGATCATATAACTTTCCTCTAACTATTGTGTTTTGAAAGCACTGTAATTCATTATTACTATGATTACCTGAGCAGGTGAGTCCAACAGTCTTGTCAGGTGAGCAGGTGTTTCTAGTTGAGTTTGAGGTTCTACAGTCCAGGAGAACAGACTCGTTGCCTTCACACTGGAACTCTTTGGTCCACATTGAAGTATTCACTTCTCCATAGAGCGCCCCCTGGAGGACTGAAGGAGCCCCACAGCCAAGCTCCCTACAGACCACCTCTGCATCCTGCTGGTCAAAGTCACCTTCACACACTGAGACCCATGACTGATTAGACTTCACCTCCACTCTGCCTGAACACACACTCGTCCCATTCACCAACTTCACAGACTCTGGAGAGAGAGAGAGAGAGAGAGAGAGAGAGAGAGAGAGAGAGAGAGAGAGAGAGAGAGAGAGAGAGAGAGCGAGAGCGAGAGTGACAGCGAGATAATATAATTCTAGTCTATAATGTATTTAGTTCTATTCCATTAATGTTTTTCATGCAAACATAGACAGACAGACAGACAGACAGAGACAGTGTTATAGAGAACAACTCCAAAGAGGAAGCACACATACATCTCAGGAAATGTTGACGGGTGCTGAACAAAAATATACATACAGAAAGGTAGGATGTCCACACACCGTCTCTTGAGCTCCCAATAAGTTTATTTGACTTTGATTGTTAAACTTTGATTGTTTAACAATCAAAGTTTTTCGACCCTTCCGGGTCTTCGTCAGGAATGAGTATACAACAAAGTAGGCGTGTTATATATTCAATTATACCACAGGTCGTTTCGAGGAAGCAATCTGATTGGTTGAAACAGCCTTCTAGCCGTGGGTTAAACCAGCACCATTCACCACCTAATCAAAACAAAGAATTCAGCTGCTCTGTTTTCCCAGAGCGCTAGCAAACTCGGTGGCTAGGCTAGCTAGTTTCTTGGGACATTTTTGGTCGTAGTGACTACATCTGTCATTAAAAAAAGATATTCTTTCAGCGATTTTCTTAGTTTTAAGGGTAACTGTTGTATAATTGCAATATTACACTCGAGGGTGTGGGTTAACGTGATTATTGCCACTTCAGTGATGCTTGCGGAACTCGACTTCGTCTCGTTCCTCACCGCATCCCTGTCGTGGCAATAATCACGTTAACCCACACCCTCTCGTGTAATATTGCTTAATTATACCACAGGTCGTTTCGAGGAAGCAATCTGATTGGTTGAAACAGCCTTCTAGCCGTGGGTTAAACCAGCACCATTCACCACCTAATCAAAACAAAGAATTCAGCTGCTCTGTTCTCCCAGAGCGCTAGCAAACTCGGTGGCTAGGCTAGCTAGTTTCTTGGGACATTTGTGGTCGTAGTGACTACATCTGTCATTAAAAAATATATTTTTTTCAGCGATTCTCTTAGTTTTAAGGGTAACTGTGGTATAATTGCAATATTACACTCGAGGGTGTTGGTTAACGTGATTATTGCCACTTCAGTGATGCGGTAAGGAAGGAACGAGACTTCGTCTCGTTCCTTCCTTACCGCATCCCTGTCGTGGCAATAATCACGTTAACCCACACCCTCTCGTGTAATATTGCTTAAGTCAACAAGCTGTCTTTGCAATGATGGTAATCAGGGTAATCAAGTGACACACCCACCACGTCTACTAACAGAGGCTAACATACAGGTAGAGCAGAGCAAGTGCAGTAGAAAAATATTTTAAATATGAACCCATTCTGACCTGAGATCAGATCTTCTACATCCTGACAGTTTTCTGAAAAAGCTATGTTTCTATGTCAGTCGTTCTTCGATTTTTCAAAAATAGCAGACCTACAAGCTCGTAGCGCGCCACTCGGTGGCGCGCTACGAGCTTGTAGATCTGCTATTTTTCAATAGCTAAAGCATAACATAATGCTAACACCAAAAGGGGTTCCCGCCCAGAATGGGTTAAAGAGGCACTATGGCCAGTTGTAGAAACAATGAGAAGTCGAGGGTGGGGTGAAACAATGAGAAGTCGAGGGTGGGGTGAAACAATGGTGCATAAATAAGCAATGAAAGTAACAACTAAAAGCCTACAAATGATAATCATGAAATCAAATAATAATATTAGTAAGGTACAGCAATTGCAGTACAAAACTAGAAACGCACTCTGTCGAGCTGCCAACGTGCGCCTTGCCTACGTGTGCTCTATGCCCCAGTAACGTAAAGAGGAAATCGCCACACCTAACGTTGCTTCTATGTTCACTAATGCGAGTACGGAGGGCTCTGTTACTCTTACCTAGGCTATAATATAGCCTAGCTTATATTATAAGCTATAGTCCACACGGGCACTTGATATAAGGTAAACCACAAAAGTTGTGGAACATGTGATATAACACCTCGTATCGCGATCTCTTTACCACTATGGGTAGTTCTGGTGGTGAAACTACACTGCTTTGACCACCAGAACTAAAACCCGGAAGGGTCGAAATGTTGATTCTTCTTGATCTAAACGTATTGGGAGCTCAAGAGACGGTGTGCGGACTGCGGACGTCCTACCTCCTTATTGTTTGTTACCTGAACAGATCAACTCTAGTCTGTCAGTGGATGCCCTAGACAGCATTGTTCCACACTCCCTCAGTGAAGACTCAGAACCAACACAGGAGGAGCTGATACTCCATACATCTTCAAATTTTGAACTATGAGTCTCTTCTGTAGAAACAGCAGAGCCACAGTCCAGCTGACCACACACTACGGATGATGACTTCAGGTTCCAGTCATCACCATTCACTGGTCTCCACTCTCCCTGGTGTTTCATCTCCAGTCTACCAGTACACTTACTGGCTCCTCCCACCAACCTGACATCTGTACAGAGACAAGAGAGTAATGTAAAAAAAGAGAAAGAAAGAAAGAAAGAAAGAAAGAAAGAAAGAAAGAAAGAAAGAAAGAAAGGGGAAAAGTCATATTAATGCATTATAACATCAAACTTTGTATTTCATTTTTTACGTCAGGCTAGACAGGTCAGTTGTCTTGTAAATTACTTCGGAAAACATACTTTTATGTTAAGGCAATTTTATCTCCTCATTGCCTTTTTATGAGCATTCATATTTCATTGAGATTTGATACTGTTTGGGAAGGATTTGATAAGGATTGGTTTAGGCCTACTCCACAGCAATAATTGAGTGAAGCTGCATTAAAGCTGCATTAATTGATTGTTATGCTTAGTGCTTTTTTATTTTTAATGTCTTGAACGTTTTTGTTGTGTTGTATTGTATGTATTGTTAAGTTTAGTGGGTTTTTTTACTGGGAAGTCATGTTTTTTTTACTGGGAAGTCATATTTTGACAGCAGAAACTGCCTGTCAAAATATAAAAAAACACTTTATGTTTGAAATAGACACTCATGCTTTCTAAGGTCTGATTTGGGGCCCTAAGGATGAATACAAAATGAATATCAACATCCCAATACTGTCCAATACTTAGCTAGGGGGTGATATACCTTCAAATGTCTAGGCCTGACTGTAGAGCGCTCACCGACCATGAACACACATGCATTTACAATGCACACTCAATGGTTCGTTTGGCAAAATACTCTGGGAGGTGGATTTATACAGCCCGGACCCAGGAATTTGTATTATTAATCCGTGAATTAATGCAAGTAATTGTTCTTTATACATGCAAGCCCATGTCAACACAAAGCCCAAGACAGCTGTGCAAGGTGAGCTCTTCTCCATATTAAATTGACCAAATATTTTGTACACCCTGGCAAAGCAGAAGATATGATGGTTTTATAGGATATGTCTAAGACTGAAGATATTATGCACACAGAAGTCAAGAGCAATACATTAAATCTGTGTTCTCAAACCGTTTAATTTCAAGGACCCCCATACATTTTGCAGCATAACGTTTTTTGTTATAGAGATGATATCTGAATTTTCAATGTGTGTGAGCAGATATATGCCACGTAGAGTGATTCAGAATATGGTCACCCCCTGCCATAATATTTTTCCTGCACTGTGCACTCACTCATTCACTTGTTGCTGAGTGAGTGAGTGAGTGAGTGAGTGAGTGAGTGAGTGAGTGAGTGAGTGAGTGAGCGAGCGAGCGAGCGAGCGAGCGAGCATAGGGTCCCGCCAAGCACGGACAACACACGGTCAGTGGGCAAAGATAAAGTGTGTGTGTCTCACTCGGATCGCACAGAATCTAGACACGCTTCTAGTTAATTACCTGAGCAGGTGAGTCCAACAGTCTTGTCAGGTGAGCAGGTGTTTCTAGTTGAGTTTGAGGTTCTACAGTCCAGGAGAACAGACTCGTTGCCTTCACACTGGAATTCTTTGGTCCACATTGTAGGATTCACCTCTCCATAGAGCGCCCCCTGGAGGACTGAAGGAGCCCCACAGCCAAGCTGCCTACAGACCACCTCTGCATCCTGCTGGTCAATGTCACCTTCACACACTGAGACCCATGACTGATTAGACTTCACCTCCACTCTGCCTGAACACACACTCGTCCCATTCACCAACCTCACAGACTCTGGAGAGAGAGAGAGAGAGAGAGAGAGAGAGAGAAGCAAAGACAGACAGAAGAAAGACAGACAGACAGACGGAAGAGATGGATCATTAGATAGATAGATAGTTTAGTACTTTACTACTTTTGTACTTTATGGTATGGTATAAATCAGTTATTCAGATTAGTTTAATAAACCTACCAATTAGGAGATTAATGTAAATATTACTGTCATTGTCAAAGTCATTGTTTGTTACCTGAACAGATCACATCCCGTCTGTAGAAGGATTTAACAGACTCCATTGTTCCACACTCCCTCAGTGAAGACTCAGAACCAACACAGGAAGATCTAATCCTCCATACAGGTTGATCTGTAGAACTATAACCCTCTTCTGTAGAAACAGCAGAGCCACAGTCCAGCTGACCACACACTACAGATGAGGACTCCAGGTTCCAGACAGACCTATAACTAACCACTGCTCTCCACTCTCCCTGGTGTTTCATCTCCAGTCTACCAGCACACGTACTGGCTCCTCCCACCAACCTGACATCAGGCTCTGTACAGAGACAAGAGTTAGCAGCAGAACATTACATAATGTAGATTTCCCGGAAATGTCCTACCCTCAACCATACTACAGTTTCATAGAATACATAATACGTTAAATGTCCTACCCTCAATATTCATAGAATACATATAAAACTAGAACTGCACTCTGTCGAGTGTCGAGTGCCTACTTGCTTGTTGCACACAAGTAGGCATAAATGGCACACTAGTGCGCAAGCAGAGCGTGCAAGTACTGTAGACCGCTACACACTTTCAAATCTCAGCCTCTCTGTGAAATAACGTTTGCAGTATTGAATCATTAGGTTTAGCTATTTGCTACGTACCTTGCTTTTGGAGGAAAAAAAGTAGTATTTTGAAGTATGGTAATGATTACTTATGCCTGTTATGGCAGTGGTGTCAGATTACATACATGTATACATAGGGGCATTCAGAGCCGGACTAACAATGGAACTAGGTGGAGCTTAAGCGCCAGGGCCCGAAGCCTGCGGGGCCCTGTGGGAATTGCGCAAAAAAAAAAAAAAAAAAAAAAGTTGGAAAAAAAAAAAAAAAAAGTCAGGTCAAAGTCAAAGTCAAGTAATGACTGTAAATTTACTATGAGATGGATGATTAGTCATGTTATTGTGGTTGTTTATTTAGGTCCAAATCCAATAGATCCCTTCTATTCTCAATTTCTCAGTGATGTCATGACGCAAAGAGAGAGAGAGAGTCGTTAATTAGTTGGACCTGAGCAGCTGTGTTCATTGCTAATTTCAAATTGGAGAGTTGTCTGTTTGTTTGTGCTCGGTCGTCGCCTCGTTGGACACGTTTGTACAAATTACAATGCCCGGCAAGAAACCTGACAGTGGCAGTGCAAAACGAACGAAAAAGGAAGAAAAACTCAAAAGACAAGAGGTGCTTAAAGAAAAAATCCCGAGACTTACAACTTATTTTACCGGCCGAAGAGCAGCTACCGATGCCGAAGGAGGAAGCACTGCTGCTGCTGGTGGCAGCCGCAGTGGGGTGCCTGTCCAGGCGGATATCCAGCAGAACCAGCCCCGACCTCCAACGCCAAGTAAGTGATTTGCATCATTTGCCCATAGGCTATATGAATTTGCAGAACAATAGGTAGGCAAAGATAACTATATTGATAGAACATCTCTCTTTCACCACCACAGCCTCGCCGCGGCTGCTGCCTGCACCAGAGCATGGCCAGCCCGCAGTGGATGTCCGTCTCCACACCCAGGCCGAGCACCGAGGCCTCCGACCCCCAACGCCAAGTAAGTGATTTGCAGCACAAAAATAGTAGGTAGGTTACGTAGGTTTATAGCTATATTGATATAACATCTCTCTTTCACCACCACAGCCTCGCCGAGGCTGCTGCCTGCACCAGAGCATGGCCAGCCCGCAGCGGACCTCTACACCCAGGCCGAGCCCCGAGGCCTCCGACCCCCAACGCCAAGTAAGTGATTTGCAGCACAAAAATAGTAGGTAGGTTACGTAGGTTTATAGCTATATTGATATAACATCTCTCTTTCACCACCACAGCCTCGCCGAGGCTGCTGCCTGCACCAGAGCATGGCCAGCCCGCAGCGGACCTCTACACCCAGGCCGAGCCCCGAGGCCTCCGACCCCCAACGCCAAGTAAGTGATTTTGACATTTATTAGCAGCACAATATACAAAACTAGAGGTAGCTATATTGATATAAATCTCACCCACCACAGCCTCGCCGTTGCCTGCAGTTCAACTGCAACGAAACTATATTCATTAAATATGTTACCATAAAGATTGTATTGTGTGGACTATTGGCAATTTGGCATAACTTTGCGTCACATTTAAGTTTTATAAAACGTTATTTGAATTGAGACTTTAGCCTTATATATTTCTTATTCTTGTTGTCTGACAGCTAAGGCCCAGGAACACTCCGACATCAACAATAACCAGGAACCAGGGCCCGGTGTGGTCGCATCAACTTCATCAACAGTCACAGCAGGACCCCCGGACAGCCAAGATAGTGACATTGAGCCTGAGGAACTACCAGCCATTTCAGCAGATCATCGTGGGATATACAACAAAGACCCTGGATACTGGCCTGATGATATTCCCGAGGACGCGCGACATTATTGGATTAACAAGGGACCAGTTCCATGTCAGAACCGAGATGGAGACTTTACTAAATCCGAAAAACAATATAAACACCAGAAGCGGAGTTTTTCAAAGTCGTTCTTCAACCGTACTCTCACAAATGGTGAGATTGTACCACGTGAGTGGCTTTTATATTCGCCTATTAAAGGCTCCGCTTTTTGTTTTGCTTGTAAGCTGTTTGGGAGGGTCGAAAGTACATTTTCTGGGAGCGATGGCTTTAGTGACTGGCAGCATTCCCTTAGGACAATCAAACAGCACGAAGAATCAGACCAACACAGACAGTGCATGGTAACGTGGTTGTCAAGACAAGCCGATAAGGGTCGTATTGATTTGTCCTTAAAACAACAGTTCAATTCCGAGTGTCGGTATTGGGAGGACGTCTTAAAACGAATTGTTGCCACTGTTAAATTTCTGTCAGAACGTGGCCTGCCCTTCAGAGGGGATACAGAAACGTTTGGCTGTCGACACAATGGAAATTATATGGGCTCCCTTGAGTTAATTGCTCGTTTCGATCCCTTTTTGAGGGAACACATTGCTCGCTTTGGAAACGCTGGGAGGGGAAAGCCTTCATATCTGTCCAGTACAATATGCGATGAATTCATTCAGCTAATGGGTGAAAAGGTGTTATCAGAGGTTGTCGATGAAATTAAACTGGCTAAATACTTTTCCATTAGTGTAGACTCTACACCAGATGTGTCTCATACTGATCAGCTGTCATTTATAATGCGTTACGTGTCTCCAGACGGTGAAATACAAGAACGCTTCCTAGAATTCCTCCCCATAACAAGCCATGAAGGTCTTTCACTTTTCAATGCCGTGATGGGAGTGTTGGGTGAGCTGGGTATAGATATAAAAGACTGTCGTGGCCAGTGCTACGACAATGCGAGTAATATGTCTGGTGTATACAAGGGTGTACAGTCTCGCATCCGTGCAGTAAATCCTCTTGCAGAATGGGTTCCTTGTGCAGCACATTCTCTTAACTTAGTGGGAGTGAGATCTGTAAACTGCTGTATGGAATCGGGTAAATTCTTCAGTCTTGTGCAGTCCGTGTATAATTTCTGTTCTGGATCACCATCACGTTGGCAAATAATCACCAGTAAGCTTGACCGAAATGAGAATAATAGAATTGAACACATCAAATCTCTATCTGACACTAGATGGTCAGCGCATGCATCAGCAACAAATGCTTTGTGTCTCAACTATGGAACCATCCACCAATCATTACTGGAATTGTCTAAAGATCAAAGGCAACATATAAACACCCGAAATGAAGCAGAGGCCATTGCAAATAATATGGCAAAATTGGAGAATGCGATCCTGTGCCAATTTTGGAATTGTGTGTTGTCAAGGATTGATTCAGTAAGTAACCAGTTGCAAGCTGTAGATCTAGATCTAGTAAATGCAGTTGATTTGATTTACTCATTAAAGGGCTTCATTGCGACGCTGAGAGACGACTATACACGATTTGAATCTGCAGCTCTTAGCATGTCTCCTAACGTGTCCAAGACATATAAGCATGACACTGACAGAAAGCGCGTGCGTAAAAGGCATGCTGATGAAACGAGCGAGGCAGAGGCCGAGCCATCTTTAGCAGGCAAGCACAAATTTGTTGTGGATGTATTCAATGTCATAATTGACAGGCTAATAGCAGAACTTGACAGAAGATTTCAATCTTACAAGCTTTTGAGTGATCGCTTTTCTTTTCTTAATAAGATACAAACACTAACTGTAGAAGAACTAACGTCAGCAGCTATGCAATTGCAAAGCAACTATCCAGGAGATATGCACGCTAATTCGGCTGACGACTTTGTGCATTTTAAATGCTTTTGTGAAAGTCAAAATGAGAAAATGTCGGCAAGGCAGTGTCTAAAACTCCTTCGTCAGGATCCTAAGAGGAATTTGTATGGAACATTTCCAAATGTTGACATAGCTCTGCGAATATACCTCACATTGCCCATCACCAATGCATCTGGAGAGCGCTCATTTTCTAAATTGGCCTTAATCAAGGATTGTTTAAGGTCGACAATGGGGCAGGGTAGATTATGCAACCTCTCTCGCATGTCAATGGAGAGTGACATTGTTCGAAAACTGGATTTTGACGATATTGTAAAGGATTTCTCTGCGCGCAAATCCAGGAAGAAGACATTTTAATCTTTTAGACTAAAAGGTCTGGATTTGCTAAGTTTTAGTGTAAATGTTTATTATACTGCACTGCACTGTATTATTAATTTGTGTTAAATTGTTATTTTCTAATCCTGGCCTTTTTGGTCTGATTTTGCTCTGACTTGCACTTTGCAGTAAACACTTTTACAATTCGATTCTGTCTTCTGTGTGTAACAAATATTTATGGGCCTTTTGGTCTTGCACTATTATATGTTGTATTGTGTAACTTCAACTTGATATGCGGTGCAATCAGCTGTTGGACTGAATACATAAGAAAATAAAATGTACAATTACATGAAACTGCATCGTTCTTTTCCCCCCCATCTCATCATTGACAAATTTTCCATGAGTGTTTCTTGTTAACGACTAGTCTGTACTGTACTAATAACCATACAGTAATCTCCTTGTCCTTAATACATTGTAATTTGTAAAATGATGATAGTCACAGTGAGTGCATAGTAGGAGAGAGACTGAAGTTGGAAAGGCTGTGCGCCTGTGCCCAGTGCCTGGCTGCGTCTTGTATGTCAGCGGGCAGCGCAGCAGCAGTGGTGGATAGTGGATACGTCACGTGCGGTGCGCTGAGCGCGCGCATGTTAATTAATTAATTGGCTGAATCACATATAGGGCCCTTTGATTTGATGAAGCGCCAGGGCCTTGACAGGGGTTGATCCGTCACTGGGGGCATTACCTTTAATCCACCCGACACTGAAACATGTCATCGTTACGTCACCATCGATAACCAATTATACCCTGGCATTGGTACATATATTCATCACGTCATATGCTCATATGGCTATATATATATGTATATGTCTATATGTGTATATGTAATTTCTGAGTTGATTAGTGGTATACTGTGGTTACTCGGGTGGTTTGATGCTTATGTCCCTTTAATCCACCCGATACTGAAACATATCATCATTACGTCACCATCGTAAACCAATTATACCCTGGCATTGGTACATATCTTCATCACGTCATGGGACATACGCTTCGTAGCATGACGGAAAACATACCTGAACGGTCTGCTTCCGTATGTACCGTGCCAGCATATGACGTCATATCATATGCTGCTAAGGGACATACGCATCGTAGCACCTGACTGATAACATTACTTGCACGCTCTGCTTGCGCAAGTAAATATGTTAAAGTAACATGTCTTAATTACCCACACAACACCAGGGAGCACCTCTGATCTGGAAACCCCCAAATGTAGTGCCCGGTGTCGAGTCGGTCAGACCCACGGTTGTCCAGAACCGCCACAAAAGGCCTCTGCCCGGGCTCTAGACCTGATCACCCCTATATCTCCATATATGGAGCTGGCCTGTTCTGACATCACAACAGTTCATATTTGGGCATGCCTGACACAGAACTCAATATATAGGAATAATGGGACACAGAGAGACAGATACAGAAATCTCCATATATGGGCATAAAAGGGACACAGACAGATGAGTGGAACGGGTACTCTGACACGGGTACAACAGGTATAGGCCTAGCATAGCCGGGTGGGGCATGGATTTCCAACTTCCATCGTTACCGACTCCGAGTCATACCGTGCTCTACAGCGAAGCACCGGTCTAGTAATCATAAACAGTCCTTTAGCCCAATAGAATCAAACAATAGAACTGTGTTATCCTTCTAGCCCAATAGAATCAAACAATATAACTGTGTTATCCTCCTAGCCCAATAGAATCATACAAAAATCACACCCGTGTGAAGTGAGGAGCGCTCTTATCATCTTACAACATCAATTACAACATCTTTGTTTAAGCAACAGGTGCTAATGTTTGTTTTAGTCCTCAAAACAAACTATTGTCTATGGCATTTTCTTAAAAACAAGCATCGTTGAAAGACAAACATTAAAGCTGTATATAGTATATTGTCATATAAGGCCAATAGAATCATAAACAATAGAATTGTGTTGTCATATTAGGCCAATAGAATCATAAACAATAGAATTGTGTTGTCATATTAGCCCAATAGAATCATAAACAATAGAATTGTGTTGTCATATTAGCCCAATAGAATCATAAACAATAGAATTGTGTTGTCATATTAGGCCAATAGAATCATAAACAATAGAATTGTGTTGTCATATTAGCCCAATAGAATCATAAACAATAGAATTGTGTTGTCATATTAGCCCAATAGAATCATAAACAATAGAATTGTGTTGTCATATTAGGCCAATAGAATCATAAACAATAGAATTGTGTTGTCATATTAGCCCAATAGAATCATAAACAATAGAATTGTGTTGTCATATTAGCCCAATAGAATCATAAACAATAGAATTGTGTTGTCATATTAGCCCAATAGAATCATAAACAATAGAATTGTGTTGTCATATTAGCCCAATAGAATCATAAACAATATAATTGTGTTGTCATATTAGCCCAATAGAATCATAAACAATAGAATTGTGTTGTCAGAATTTAGGTGCTCAAATGAACTCAAACTGAAGCAATTCAGTAAAGGTCAAAACTTCCTCCTGGGGTCATTTTAGGGGCTAAAGGCCTAAATACTCTCCAAGAGTTGGGGAACAACATATCAAGAGAGTGGAGTGGTAGGCCCTTGGATTGACCCAGGACCAGTGAATAAATGTACCCCACTGAAAAATAGCAGATCTACAAGCTCGTAGCGTGGCACTCGGTGCCGCACTACGAGCTTGTAGATCTGCCCAAAGTTGAAGGGCTTCAACCTTGGGTACTGGGTAGCTGAAGTTGAAGCTCTGCCCTTCAACTTTGGGCACTTTTACATGTAGGCTGACCCAAAGTTGAAACAGTTGCAAGGGGGACATCTTTGGGCCTGGGGTCCTCATCGTTGGATATGTTGTTCCCACAACCAAGAAGAGTATTTTACCCTTTACTGGAGGTCCTAGGCCCTAAAATGACCCCATGAGGAAGCGTTGACCTTTACTGAATTGCTTCAGTTTCAGTTCATTTGACCACCTAACTTCAGATTTGGGCATAATTACACCATTGCTTCGGTTTCAGTTCATTTGACAACCTTCTTTCAACTTTGGGCACTTTTACATGTAGGCTGACCCTAAGTTGAAACAGTTGCCAGGGGGACATCTTTGGGCCTGGGGTCCTCATCATTGGATATGTTGTTCCCACAACCGAGAAGAGTATTTTACCCTTTACTGGAGGTCATAGGCCCTAAAATGACCCCATGAGGAAGCGTTGACCTTTACTGAATTGCTTCAGTTTCAGGTAATTTGACCACCTAACTTCAGATTTGGGCACCCTAACATGTGGTCTTTAAGTGGTGGGCCTGTGGTCATCTTAGTGGCTAGGAGGTCCAGTGAAAGGCCTACATACTCTCCCAAGATGGAGGAACAACATTTTACAATCTGGGAACCCTAGGCCTTTGTATGGCTACAGTGCGACTGGTTCAATCCTACCCTAAATCTAGGCCTAAGACGTGACACCTCAAAGTGGGGTACATTGCATCCACTGGTCAATCCAAGGGCCTACCACTCCACTCTCTTGATATGTTCTTTCCCAACTCTTGGAGAGTATGTAGGCCTTTCCCTGGACCTTCTAGCGGCTAAAAGGTCCAGGGAAAGTCCTACATTGTAGGACTAGTAGCATGCCAAAGTTTGTGCTATTGCCATTGAGAATGCATTGGGCGTTTAAGTTAAATAACTCAGAAACTACAAATCATTTCAAAGTAAAAAGTTCCAGCATTTGTCTTCACAGTCAACTGAATTATAAAATGTGTGAATGGAGTTTCTAGGTGAAAGTGATTTTTTACGTGCCATTGAGCCCCATTATAAATTTATCAAATTTGAAAGCACTATATTCCTAAAACTATGAAACATTTCAAAGATTCCATTTCAGGCAAACATGTCCACCGTAAGATGAACCTAAATAGGTTTGAATGGGGTTTCTATAGGTGTAAGTATGTAGGACTAGTAGCATGCCAAAGTTTGTGCTATTGCCATTGAGAATGCATTGGGCGTTTAAGTTAAATAACTCAGAAACTACAAATCATTTCAAAGTAAAAAGTTCCAGCATTTGTCTTTACAGTAAGCTGAATTATAAAATGTGTGAATGGAGTTTCTAGGTGAAAGTGATTTTTAACGTGCCATTGAGCCCCATTATAAATGTATCAAATTTGAAAGCACTATATTCCTAAAACTATGAAACATTTCAAAGATTCCATTTCAGGCAAACATGTCCACCGTAAGATGAACCTAAATAGGTTTGAATGGGGTTTCTATAGGTGTAAGTATGTAGGACTAGTAGCATGCCAAAGTTTGTGCTATTGCCATTGAGAATGCATTGGGCGTTTAAGTTAAATAACTCAGAAACTACAAATCATTTCAAAGTAAAAAGTTCCAGCATTTGTCTTCACAGTAAGCTGAATTATAAAATGTGTGAATGGAGTTTCTAGGTGAAAGTGATTTTTTACATGCCATTGAGCCCCATTATAAATGTATCAAATTTGAAAGCACTATATTTCTAAAACTATGAAACATTTCAAAGATTTCTTTTCAGGCAAACATGTCCATCGTAAGATGAACCTAAATAGGTTTGAATGGGGTTTCTAGGTGTAAGTATGTAGGACTAGTAGCATGCCAAAGTTTGTGCTATTGCCATTGAGAATGCATTGGGCGTTTAAGTTAAATAACTCAGAAACTACAAATCATTTCAAAGTAAAAAGTTCCAGCATGTGTCTCCACAGTAAGCTAAATTATAAAATGTGTGAATAGAGTTTCTAGGTGAAAGTAATTTTTTGACGTGCCATAGAGCTGCCATTGAGCCCCATTATACATTTCTCAAATTTGAAAGCACTATATTTCTAAAACTATGAAACATTTCAAAGATTTATTTTCAGGCAAACATGTCCACCGTAAGATGAACCTAAATAGGTTTGAATGGGGTTTCTAGGTGTAAGTATGTAGGACTAGTAGCATGCCAAAGTTTGTGCTATTGCCATTGAGAATGCATTGGGCGTTTAAGTTAAATATGGGGAGGACATATTTTGACAGCAAACTGCCTGTCATATTTTCTCCCTATTCCAAAGCCCCCCCCCAGGTACATTATATATTGAAACTATTTTCAGCAATGGTACACTTATTTTTTCAGTGGGTAGATCTTGTTGAGCTGGTCATTTTGAAAGTAGATCTCACGTCATAAATGTGTGGGCACCCCTGTTCTAGCCCCTAGGATATGACCTGAGGCCCACCACTTAAAAACCACATGCTACCGTGCCCAAATCTGAATTTAGGTGCTCAAATGAACTCAAACTGAAGCAATTCAGTAAAGGTCAACACTTCCTCCTGGGGTCATTTTAAAAGGCCTAAATACTCTCCAAGAGTTGGGGAACAACATATCAAGAGAGTGGAGTGGTAGGCCCTTGGATTGACCCAGGACCAGTGATAAAATGTACCCCACTGAAAAATAGCAGATCTACAAGCTCGTAGCGTGGCACTCGGTGCCGCACTACGAGTTTGTAGATCTGCCCAAAGTTGAAGGGCTTCAACCTTGGGTACTGGGTAGCTGAAGTTGAAGCTCTGCCCTTCAACTTTGGGCACTTTTACATGTAGGCTGACCCAAAGTTGAAACAGTTGCAAGGGGGACATCTTTGGGCATGGGGTCCTCATCGTTGGATATGTTGTTCCCACAACCACGAAGAGTATTTTACCCTTTACTGGAGGTCCTAGGTCCTAAAATGACCCCATGAGGAAGCGTTGACCTTTACTGAATTGCTTCAGTTTCAGGTAATTTGACCACCTAACTTCAGATTTGGGCACCCTAACATGTGGTCTTTAAGTGGTGGGCCTGTGGTCATCTTAGTGGCTAGGAGGTCCAGTGAAAGGCCTACATACTCTCCCAAGATGGAGGAACTACATTTTACAATCTGGGAACCCTAGGCCTTTGTATGGCTACAGTGCGACTGGTTCAATCCTACCCTAAATCTAGGCCTAAAACGTGACACCTCAAAGTGGGGTACATTGTATCCACTGGTCAATCCAAGGGCCTACCACTCCACTCTCTTGATATGTTCTTTCCCAACTCTTGGAGAGTATGTAGGCCTTTCCCTGGACCTTCTAGCGGCTAGGTACAACACAGGGGACAAGGAAGTATGTTCTGACAGTGGGAGTGTGGAAAGAGTCCAGTCTTATAGGTCCTCATTCACAACGGCGTTTACGCTCATAGCGTTACGTAACGTGAGCGGAGCGTGAGCGGACAGGCATTTACGTGGATTTCCACATTACGTGGGAATTCATGAAGTTGAACGTGAACTTGACGGTGACGTTGTTTGGTCGGAAACTCCGCTATAAGCTGCGCCAGCTCTCATGGTCGTGTACTGCTTGCGTAGATTTATTCAGAAGGCTTTAGTCTTCATGCTGACTCAATTAAAAGTCCCCAAACCTCAGATAAAATATGTAGGCATGTGTCAACATTGGTCAGCACATAAAAAAAATCACACCCGTGTGAACTGAGTGGTGTAAGGTTTTATATAGCATGATCAGCTGTGGTCTGACGTAATGAAATCACACCTGGATGTGATTTCACAACTGGCTGTTTTTGCGCAGAGAAAATGACCACGGTTGCTACGGTCATCCAGTTCACCCGGGTGTGATTTAATTACGTCAGAAATTATTTTGAACATAGCAACCATGGTAATTTTTTTATGCACACAAAAGCCAGTTGTAGGAGTGGTTTACACCACTCAAAAATGATAGCTTATATAAAAGCCAAGTTTCACTTGTATGCCTAAATGCAAGCATTCTAGAGGCAGGTTAGCCTAGAGTCCCATACAGAAACTGCCCCTGCAAGCCCGACACCTTTTTATTTATTTATTAGGATATTTCTAGCATGCGCGATTGCGCTGCTCACTTGACAGCTTTCTACTCGCAGTGCAACGCGCTGTGAGCTTGTAGATCGGCTCTCGCGGACTCGCGCTGCATGTTAAAAAACAAACTCACAATTATTATAAGAACATACACTTATCTGCATTCTGCACTGTACGAATCCAACGTTGTTTAGTGTAGTAATGCCTGCAGTAGGCCTATTGAAATTGTTTTGTTACGGAGCTCCTTTGAGTCACACTGTCGGTGTGTGTGTGTGTGTGTGTGTGTGTGTGTGGACAGTCCAATCTGGGTGAAATTCACATTGGAAAATGAATATAACGGCGAGCCTGGCCCGGACAGAACAGATTATTTCTATGGTTCACAGACATGCCGGTCTGACAGACAGACAGCAGTCACGAGGGCTAATTAGCCCTATACAAATATAGAAGTCCACATTATTGCATCAGCGCGTGCAATTCGGCCAGTCATAGTTTTAAGCCAGTGCACCTTAATTAATTATAATATGGGGAACTTATAGCTAGGCTGTAGGCTACTACATTGATCTCATCATGAGATCAATCAAGTTTGGTGCCAAATGTCCCGTGAATCATTTTAATATGACGACATCATGAAATGAACCTGCACTTAGATCTGACAAAGAGGAGGCTACCCGCCGTATATGGTTGAAAATGTAAATAGCTATAGGCCTATGCCTACGTGTCCATGATCAGAACAAATCCATTCTCCACATGGCATTCAGACAGATGACAGTGAGATGATATTAATCTATTCCCCGCATGAATCAATGCAGCTCTGAAAATATCGGATATATGTTTTACCTCTGCAAAGGTGTGAGTGAGCAATTGTTCAATAGAAAAGAAAAGGCTTTATAATATAATTGCCAAGTATAGGCTAGCTTGCTGCCTTGGTCCCGAACTTAAATAAATAAATGGCCAAGCTGCATTTTATACCGTAAGTCAGCTTGCCATTGCTGTAGCGGTGCGGAGCAGCGTTCACCGTTTTGTAAGCTTGGGAAAATGATTTATATAGTTTAATGGTAGGCTATAGACAATATAAAGAATCACGCACAAATGTAATGGTATATGGATGTAAAAAAAGAGACTGCAGGTGGTGGTCGTCGCTCCGGCGCTTGACATGGTCAGATCATTTTATTTTAATTTCCTGTCCTTTGATGGATTGAGTGTCAGTTTGTACAGTTTGTATGGTCTATAGTGGTATACTTTATACAATGGTGCAAAAACTTGTTTGTGGTCCTGTGGAATTATGAAATTAATAGAGGGCTATATTCATGATATATCTGCACAGCACTGACTGACCGCGGCAGTATAGCCTAATTTCTTTCCAGCAATCATTTTTATTTTAATTTGTGAAACCACTATACTGGAAAATGTCATTATTTTGTTGCATTCCGTCAGGAGGACCTCTATTTCGTTTGAGCTGTAAGGCCTATAGTTCTTTTTTGTTTTTTTTACTGCTGTCTGCTGAGTCATGCTTGACGCCTTTTATGGTGTGAAATGGGGCGTGGATCAATGCAAATGAAGTTATCCGCTGATTTTCCGATCATTTGGCACCCGCTCGCATTCACCTGCGTACCTCACAACATACACCTGCGTACCTGTGGTACACACCGCTCTTTGAATTGCACGGCAAAACAACGTTGCGTGATCGGACGGAATTTCCCGCATCTGTTTACGCTTCCGTTACGCTTCCGTTACACTCGGCGTATTTCTCCTTTGTGAATGAGGACCATAGGGAGCAGGGTAATTTCCGGAGTGTTCACAGGTGTGGAAGGGGCATGGCACTGTTGGGCTGAAGAGGGAGTGGGAACAGGTGTGTGACAAGGACTGAGTAGGAATGGTGGGAGTGGCTGACATGGAAATGCAGATAGGGTAAGAGTCAAACCATGACAATCTCACCAGTAGTCTGAGGATAAAGTTAGTATTAATAAAACATGTTCTCTCACCGCTAGTCTGAGCATCAACCAGTGAATGTGATGCAGGTTGTGTATCTGCAGGGTCAGGCTCAGCTGGAGTAGAAGGACCTAAACACAACACAAATAAATATTAACTCAACTGTTACATTATAATACTATTATAACTAGTAATGGACCCTGACCAGCAGTGGTAGGATAAGATATAGTAATACATCAGGTTCTCACCATATAGCCGATTTAAAGTAAATGTTAAGTTAGTTTCAAGAAACACTTTTTGTTGCTTGTTGTATAACAAATTGCTGCTGGATTCAAATATTCTGCAAACTACTTACATTTCAATACAATCCAAAACCCATTAAATGTCAGATTGTTCTTTTTTCATACTCCATTTAATGATCATTTTTGACTCTGCTAAAGTAATCAAACTGTAATAACAGTTCTGTGTATTTCCACAGTAAACACATCATGACTACACTAAACTAGTCAATAACAGTATTTCCATAGTAAACACATCATGACTACACTAAACTAGTCAATAACAGTATTTCCATAGTAAACACATCATGACTACACTAAACTAGTCAATAACAGTATTTCCATAGTAAACACATCATGACTACACTAAACTAGTCAATAACAGTATTTCCATAGTAAACACATCATGACTAAACTAAACTAGTCAATAACAGTATTTCCATAGTAAACACATCATGACTACACTAAACTAGTCAATAACAGTATTTCCATAGTAAACACATCATGACTAAACTAAACTAGTCAATAACAGTATTTCCATAGTAAACACATCATGACTACACTAAACTAGTCAATAACAGTATTTCCATAGTAAACACATCATGACTAAACTAAACTAGTCAATAACAGTATTTCCATAGTAAACACATCATGACTACACTAAACTAGTCAATAACAGTATTTCCATAGTAAACACATCATGACTACACTAAACTAGTCAATAACAGTATTTCCATAGTAAACACATCATGACTAAACTAAACTAGTCAATAACAGTATTTCCATAGTAAACACATCATGACTAAACTAAACTAGTCAATAACAGTATTTCCATAGTAAACACATCATGACTAAACTAAACTAGTCAATAACAGTATTTCCATAGTAAACACATCATGACTACACTAAACTAGTCAATAACAGTATTTCCATAGTAAACACATCATGACTACACTAAACTAGTCAATAACAGTATTTCCATAGTAAACACATCATGACTAAACTAAACTAGTCAATAACAGTATTTCCATAGTAAACACATCATGACTACACTAAACTAGTCAATAACAGTATTTCCATAGTAAACACATCATGACTACACTAAACTAGTCAATAACAGTATTTCCATAGTAAACACATCATGACTAAACTAAACTAGTCAATAACAGTATTTCCATAGTAAACACATCATGACTAAACTAAACTAGTCAATAACAGTATTTCCATAGTAAACACATCATGACTACACTAAACTAGTCAATAACAGTATTTCCATAGTAAACACATCATGACTACACTAAACTAGTCAATAACAGTATTTCCATAGTAAACACATCATGACTACACTAAACTAGTCAATAACAGTATTTCCATAGTAAACACAGTGTATATTAAAAGAAAATAAAACAAATCAGGCACTTTCCCATAGCCTCGACAACCTTGCAGGCTTATGCGAAGGCTAAAATGATAGCAGTTTATAAAATCATCATCATCAATCATTTAAAACCAACAATCAGTAAAACACAACCATACCTGAACGCCACAACAAGAGGAACAGCACCAGGATTCGACCCATTTCTGTCTGTCCCACTGGAGTCAGATAGATATCGATAGAAAGATTTTCGGAAAGTAGCCTGTCTCTTATATCTGTGCTTTTGATATTGTCATCAGCGTGCACGTGTGTGTGTGTGTGTGTGTGTGTGTGTGTGTGTGTGTGTGTGTGTGTGTGTGTGTGTGTGTGTGTGTGTGTGTGTGTGTGCGTGCGTGCGTGCGTGCGTGCGTGCGTGCGTGCGTGCGTATGGGTGTATGGGTGTATGGGTGTGTGGATGTGGTCACATGAAGTTCTATCACACATTCTGACAGGAAGCTGTTATTAATAAGTATGTCTTCAATCTGACATGGAAATTCCAACACGATTTACAGTAAACACTACATGACTTTCAGTAAACATGCACTACATTACACTTCAATTTATAAAATGTTATATTTTATCATAATGTACTTTTATCTACATATATTTTGCACTAATGACCTGCATGGGGCCTATTTCGCAAAACTTGGATTAGGGATTAAGCCGGGATTTAACAGATATCCTGTTTTAATCTAGCCTGATTATCAGACTGTAGCTTTCTTGAAGCTTCAGTCTGACATTGTCTCCTGTCTGAGCGATTTCAAGGGGGAGGGGATTAGAATTTCCCTCCTTCCTCTGTGTGTTGCGCTGCGTGATGACGCTGAAAACGGGACTCGGCGCTGATTGGTTGTTCGTTAGACCCACCCCCCCACCACCGATTCTCATTGGATAATACATTTTTGTACCGAAGAAATTATAGGTTCACAGCGCAACACCAGACCAAGAGATGCAGTCCACTCAGAGAGTGGGCGGGGTCTTTGGGCTGGATCCAGGCTAGTTTTAATCTGCATTTTGACCTGAGATCAGATTCTAAAAATGTCTTCTACATCCTGACAGTTTTCTGAAAAAGCTGTTTCTGTCAGTCGTTCTTCGATTTTTCAAAAATAGCAGACCTACAAGCTCGTAGCGCGCCACTCGGTGGCGCGCTATGAGCTTGTAGATCTGCTATTTTTCAATAGCTAAAGCATAACATAATGCTTACACCAAAAGGGGTTCCCGCCCAAAATGGTATATCCTGGATCAGCGATTAACCGGTTTCATGAAAGATGGTTAATCTTGCCAGATTAATTTAGCCAGTTAACCTGGATATGTTGAGGCTTGATTTGGTTTCATGAAAGCAATGCCACATTAGTTACCATGAAAACTAATGCTTGCTCTGGACCAGGCTAACAGCCAGTTTTAACCTAATCCTGATGATCACCAATCTGTCAATCTGATCACAAATCAATGATTTTTTCCTACACTTATTGAATTATGTGTTTATGTTGCCTTATATTTTTTAAACATCATGGTATACACATTGCCATCAAAGCACTAACTTGCCCAGGCGGTGGCGTAACCGTCTGGGCACCCGACTGGTAATCCAGTCGCAGTGTGCCGCGGGTTCGACTCCCGAGCCCGACACGGCCTTTACTGCATGTCTTCCCCCATCTCTCTCCCGTTTCCTGTCAGCCTACTGTCTGTCCCTTCAAAAACCAATAAAAGGCGTAAGCCGCAAAAAAATATCTTAAAAAAAAAAAAAAAAAAGCACTAACTTAAGCCCTATATAAAATCAAAGAACGGAAATATATAGGCTGCACAACCTCATCATGACAGCTTGTGAGCTTGTAGATCAGCTACCACTTTAATTCAAATCCCATTCTCTGTGATAATATATTAATTCCGATGTACCATGTGTGTCTGTTTCTCCACTAACCCTAGGCACCAACGGGGCACGCACTAACCGATAGAATAGTGCATGTTTCTCCACTAACCCTAGGCACCAACGGGGCACGCACTAACCCATAGAATAGTGCATGTTTCTCCACTAACCCTAGGCACCAACGGGGCACGCACTAACCCATAGAATAGTGTCTGTTTCTCCACTAACCCTAGGCACCAACGGGGCACGCACTAACCCATAGAATAGTGCATGTTTCTCCACTAACCCTAGGCACCAACGGGGCACGCACTAACCCATAGAATAGTGCATGTTTCTCCACTAACCCTAGGCACCAACGGGGCACGCACTAACCGATAGAATAGTGCATGTTTCTCCACTAACCCTAGGCACCAACGGGGCACGCACTAACCGATAGAATAGTGCATGTTTCTCCACTAACCCTAGGCACCAACGGGGCACGCACTAACCCATAGAATAGTGCATGTTTCTCCACTAACCCTAGGCACCAACGGGGCACGCACTAACCGATAGAATAGTGCATGTTTCTCCACTAACCCTAGGCACCAACGGGGCACGCACTAACCGATAGAATAGTGTCTGTTTCTCCACTAACCCTAGGCACCAACGGGGCACGCACTAACCGATAGAATAGTGCATGTTTCTCCACTAACCCTAGGCACCAACGGGGCACGCACTAACCGATAGAATAGTGCATGTTTCTCCACTAACCCTAGGCACCAACGGGGCACGCACTAACCCATAGAATAGTGTCTGTTTCTCCACTAACCCTAGGCACCAACGGGGCACGCACTAACCGATAGAATAGTGCATGTTTCTCCACTAACCCTAGGCACCAACGGGGCACGCACTAACCGATAGAATAGTGCATGTTTCTCCACTAACCCTAGGCACCAACGGGGCACGCACTAACCGATAGAATAGTGCATGTTTCTCCACTAACCCTAGGCACCAACGGGGCACGCACTAACCCATAGAATAGTGCATGTTTCTCCACTAACCCTAGGCCCCAACGGGGCACGCACTAACCGATAGAATAGTGCATGTTTCTCCACTAACCCTAGGCACCAACGGGGCACGCACTAACCGATAGAATAGTGCATGTTTCTCCACTAACCCTAGGCACCAACGGGGCACGCACTAACCCATAGAATAGTGCATGTTTCTCCACTAACCCTAGGCACCAACGGGGCACGCACTAACCCAGATTTACCATGTGTGTCTGTTTCTCCACTAACCCTAGGCCCCAACGGGGCACGCACTAACCGATAGAATAGTGCATGTTTCTCCACTAACCCTAGGCCCCAACGGGGCACGCACTAACCCATAGAATAGTGCATGTTTCTGCACTAACCCTAGGCCCCAACGGGGCACGCACTAACCCATAGAATAGTGCATGTTTCTCCACTAACCCTAGGCCCCAACGGGGCACGCACTAACCCATAGAATAGTGCATGTTTCTCCACTAACCCTAGGCACCAACGGGGCACGCACTAACCCATAGAATAGTGCATGTTTCTCCACTAACCCTAGGCCCCAACGGGGCACGCACTAACCCATAGAATAGTGCATGTTTCTCCACTAACCCTAGGCCCCAACGGGGCACGCACTAACCGATAGAATAGTGCATGTTTCTCCACTAACCCTAGGCCCCAACGGGGCACGCACTAACCCATAGAATAGTGCATGTTTCTCCACTAACCCTAGGCCCCAACGGGGCACGCACTAACCCATAGAATAGTGCATGTTTCTCCACTAACCCTAGGCACCAACGGGGCACGCACTAACCCATAGAATAGTGCATGTTTCTCCACTAACCCTAGGCACCAACGGGGCACGCACTAACCGATAGAATAGTGCATGTTTCTCCACTAACCCTAGGCCCCAACGGGGCACGCACTAACCCATAGAATAGTGCATGTTTCTCCACTAACCCTAGGCCCCAACGGGGCACGCACTAACCCATAGAATAGTGCATGTTTCTCCACTAACCCTAGGCACCAACGGGGCACGCACTAACCCATAGAATAGTGCATGTTTCTCCACTAACCCTAGGCCCCAACGGGGCACGCACTAACCCATAGAATAGTGCATGTTTCTCCACTAACCCTAGGCACCAACGGGGCACGCACTAACCGATAGAATAGTGCATGTTTCTCCACTAACCCTAGGCACCAACGGGGCACGCACTAACCCATAGAATAGTGCATGTTTCTCCACTAACCCTAGGCCCCAACGGGGCACGCACTAACCCATAGAATAGTGCATGTTTCTCCACTAACCCTAGGCACCAACGGGGCACGCACTAACCCATAGAATAGTGCATGCAAACCACAACATGAGAAATAAACGGAATATGGGAAGGAGTGAAAAGTGAGTACACAGAGATACAATACTCTACTCGAGTAAAAGGCTGAGTAAAAATACCGGTGGGATCCTTTTGAGTTGACCTTTACCTACCATACATACATACATACATACATACATACATACATACATATATATATATATATGCATGTGAAGTATAACAATTATGAACTAAATGTTAATCCTGTACTTAGATTCTCCAGAGAAATAAACGTGTAAATGCTAATGTTAAATGACACCACTATTTACCGGAAGTGGGCGTGGAAAGCGGGCTGTGAGATAGGCCTATTCCTATACCCGCCTATGAGCACTCATCCTGGGAATAGAATCCACCGAAAAAAGCAGATCTACAAAAACATAGGGACTTCATCGTTCATTAACATTAACATGAATTCATGATTAATTTGTGATAAATCATCCTACATGTACATGGTGAAGGTAACTGCAGAACTACTGGGAATGGGATGGAAGGGAAGTCATGCTAAAGTTTTAGTGAATACAAGCACCCTCTAGTGGATAGGGGGTGCAATTCATGAACTACTGGAATCAGGTCCTTATTTGGGCTTGTCAAAAATTCATTCAAAAACATTCAAAGAAATGTCAAAACAAGTTGCTTCGCATTACAGTATATAAAACAGGGCTTACGTGGTTAAACTGCTATGGCAGCAGGCCTATTCAATACAATGTGTACAATATATTCCCTCAGGATGGGAGTTCGAAAAGAAATAAATGATGTATACAACCGGGGACATTTTTAAGTGCACTCACCCCACCCCACCCCACTGACTCATTATGCCCACGCTGATGTAGTGATGTTTCATCCGCACCACCGCCATCCATAATCACACACTATGTTCATCACATTGTAGGCTACCTGTTTATATTCTACTGAAACACAAAACCACAGATTGGACACGTGTTCTGAAAGTAAAGCAGTCTGTCAGTGGTCAGTAAGCTTAGACCCATCCAGTCACATTAGTGGTATCTTTGATTAAGAAATTCCATTCAAACAGATCATTCCTTCCCAGTACTTGTGGCATGGTTCATGCTCCACAGATTGTGCCATACTGTCTACAACCGGGTTCTATGTATTATTACATTGATGCATATATGGCTGAAAACAGATCCAGGGCGTGAGAAGAACACGCTGCAGTGTGTCATAACCCGGCCCGTTGGGCCATGACAAATTGAGGAGGACGAAGTAGCAGTGTTCAAAATAACAATAGTTTATTTACAAAAGGTAAGTAATATTAACTTAATATATAAAGAATGCTTACAGAATGTATGAGATGTGGAAGTCAGTAGGATCAGTGTGGATAGTATGGTGAATGAAATGAAATGAAATGATTACTATATTTACCCAGGGTATCTGGGCTAAGCTCAATAACTTGTTTCCAGCCAGGCCCTGCTCAGTGCTCATAGAACATTTCATCGTAGTGGTTCAATGCCTTGTTCAAGGGCACTTCAGCAGTGGTAATTTTAACGGTAATGGGTGTTGTAGTGTGCAAATCAACCGGTAAAGGGACAAAAACAGAAGGGTGCTGTCATCTGGAGAGGGACACGAATAATGGCTGGCAAGCCCTCTTTTATAGGGTTTCAGGAGCACTGGCCAGGTGCTCCTGATGCACCTAATGAGGAGTCTCAAATGGGCCGACGCCCACATGATCTGTGGGAGAAACACACCCGAAACACACACAGGGCAGTACACCATATACACAGCATAGGCCCTGTAGGCCAGGCCAAGCTAGGGGCCGAGGTAGAGCAGGTCGTCCAATGATCCATGGGTCTGCCGTTCGAATCCCGGCTCCTCCTGTCTACATGTCGAAGTGTCCTTGGGCAAGACACTGAACCCCAAATTGCTCCCGATGTGCTGGTTGGTACCTTGCATGGCTTCCGCCGCAATCGGTGTATGAATGTGTGTGTGAATGGGTGAATGTAATGCACAATCTATGTAAAGCGCCTTGGATAAAGGCGCTATATAAATGCACCATTTACCATTTACCATTTGTAACCATAGACATATCTATGGCCGTAACTGCTAAACCAGGGGTGCCCGCACATTTATGACGTATTCTCAATGGCAATAGCACAAACTTTGGCATGCTACTAGTCCTACATCAGTCCGAGATCTACTTTCAAAATGACCAGCTCAACAAGATCTACCCACTGAAAAAACAAGTGTACTACCATTGCTGAAAATAGTTTAAATATATAATGTACCTGGGGGGGCTTTGGAATAGGGAGGGGGGAGAAATTATGACAGGCAGTTTCTGCTGTCAAAATATGTCCCCCCCCCGTATTTAACTTAAACGCCCAATGCATTCTCAATGGCAATAGCACAAACTTTGGCATGCTACTAGTCCTACACTAAACTATGCAAAACATAACTACCTGCTTCAGAAATTAATTGCATATACTTGTAAGATGTCCTGCATGATGGAGATAAGGTTTTGTGTAACCGCCATATGTACTGATGTTGTTGTTACAGGCTATGTCAAATTAGTGTTGCTTTTTGTGGCAATATTGTGGCTGTGGTTATGACATTTTTATGTCCCTAAATTCAGCTAAAACCTCTTTATTTTATAATCTTCACACCTTGAAAAGCATGTTGGTCTGTATAATATCCAGGTTTGGTTTTCAGCTGAAGTTACTGACTGGTATCAATATTTCTTAAAAAAAAAAAAAAAAAAAAAAGTTGGTCACAAATAAAGAAACAGTGCTCTTGGCAGCCCGGACAGCTGTATTTCAGATAAACTCTTTTAACATTAATGTATACGTATAGTATCAATGTTGGTCTATGCAGAATGTTGGTCACTTCGGCACTTTATTCCCGTCTCCTCATTTGTCTCGTTGCACCTGCAGGGTACTGCAGCCTCACATACTGTAACAGTAATTTTATTAGTGTCGGTCGTTTAGCTGAAAACGTGTAAATAACAGGAAGTGTTGATGGTAATCTCTGTTGCATCTTTTTCGCCAGCCCATAAGTTCTTCCAAGAAGTGAAAGATTTATATCTTCTGATCTTCACACCTTATGACGTGTTGGTTTACCTTCATCTTGGTGTTTTGCTGGGTACTTTATTTTTAGGTGGTTTAATGGTTCTTTAACCCATTTTTGGCGGGAACCCCTTTTGGTGTTAGCATTATGTTATGCTTTAGCTATTGAAAAATAGCAGATCTACAAGCTCAAGAGCTTGTAGGTCTGCTATTTTTGAAAAATCGAAGAACGACTTTCATAGAAACATGGCTTTTTCAGAAAACTGTCAGGATGTAGAAGACATTTTTAGAATCTGATCTCAGATCAAAATGGGTTAAGATGTGTACTGTACAGGTTGGAGCAGACATGGGCATTACCCATTGAAAGGTTACTTGGAATTGTTGGAAATTAGAAAATGAAACGTACTTACAAATTTTACCTCATGCGTGCTTTTGAAGCCTGTTTATTCACTTAACACAATCTGTTTCCTGCTGTGAATTGCGTGTGATTGACAACTTGTTTACCATTGTTTTGGGAAATTTGATTGAATAAGTGACATTTATGTAAGGCAACCTCACTTTTTAATTGCCAAATTATAACATATACTCTTACCAGCTTGTCAAACAATGCCATTTACTGCTTTTTATATAGAAATAAAAAGTATATTATGCAGAATTGAATTGAGTTCAGCCTTTTGGACCAGCCCTCAACAATATTTTGAGTGGTGTAAACCACTCCTACAACTGGCTTTGTTAGTTTACGTGTCTGTCTGTCTGTGCTCAAAAAATGAGAACGGTTGCTATGGTCACCCAGTTCACACGGGTGTGATTTCATTACGTCAGACATTACGTCAGACCACAGCTTATCAGTCTATATAAGACCTTACACCACTCAGTTCACACGGGTGTGATGTTTTGTTTCTCATTTGGCCCCTTGGGAAAAATAATTGCCCACCCCTGGGTTGGAGAGATAAATGTCATTAGGCTACATTGAGTAGGCCTGAAGGAGCAGAAGTGACACTTATGTCTCCAACACTTAGAGATCAGGGGCATGCACAGATATCAAGCAAAAAAAAGAAAAACAAAAAGCCGAAAGGGGGCACTCACACCCCACCAACATGCACCTACATACACCCTGATGTCGTCACATCTCCACTGTCCATAATCACACACACACACACACACACACACACACACACACACACACACACACACACACACACACACACACACACACACACACGCGCACACACACATTGTGTTCATAACATGGGAGCTGTTTTACCTTTCAGTGTCATATCAGTAGTCCTGCACTGACTGAAAGTTGTATCAACGTTGAACCGATAAATGAATGAACAACTTAATAGACACAATAACAACTACATTGGCTCCATAGGAACACATGTTAGACTTACAGTAACATACAAGGTTTCCAGCCAGCAGTGGCTCCATAGGAACACATGTTAGACGTACAGTAACATACAAGGTTTCCAGCCAGCAGTGGCTCCATAGGAACACATGTTAGACGTACAGTAACATACAAGGTTTCCAGCCAGCAGTGGCTCCATAGGAACACATGTTAGACGTACAGTAACATACAAGGTTTCCAGCCAGCAGTGGCTCCATAGGAACACATGTTAGACGTACAGTAACATACAAGGTTTCCAGCCAGCAGTGGCTCCATAGGAACACATGTTAGACGTACAGTAACATACAAGGTTTCCAGCCAGCAGTGGCTCCATAGGAACACATGTTAGACGTACAGTAACATACAAGGTTTCCAGCCAGCAGTGGCTCCATAGGAACACATGTTAGACGTACAGTAACATACAAGGTTTCCAGCCAGCAGTGACCATGTGCTCCTTTCTGTGTGCTTTATTAATGAGCGTGCATGTCTGTGGTTTTGCATACAGTAAATAGGGAGGCTGAGCTGAAAGGAGCAGTGCCGGATTAACACCTCTGAGGGCCCCTGGGCACTGTAGCTCCAAGGGCCCCCCTTCACGCACGCGCAACATTTTTGCTGTTTTGGGGCCGTTTTGAGGCGGTTTTATGCCGTTATATTCGCCTATTTCCAGTCGCCTACCCCACCCCCCCCCCAGAGTGATAGCCAATCTAGCGCATTGTTGCCAACAATAAAACACTAATCTTTTTAGACACCATTTATTTCATTCGGATTAGCAGGGAAATTTTCTGTGGAGCTAAAAAATCGGACCCTGGTGCCCAAGGGCCCCTGGGCACGTTCCCAATGTGCCCATATGGTAGATCCGGCCCTGGAAAGGAGAGAGAGGCCTGCAGGCTGCAGCAGTGTCACGATCAGGAGGACACACTGAGGCAGACTGAGGCACAGAGAACACACTGAGGCTAGGGTGACCATGATCCAAACTGTTCATTTGAGGGACAGGTATCGCTTGTGTGGGACAAATGGGATGGGGGGACCCCGTCCCCCCATCCCACTTGTCCCACACAAGCGATACTGGAGTACCGGGTTAGCAACTTACTACTTGAGTTGCTATTAAATGCCTTGATGTCATATTTGACCATAGGCCTATTGGCTATCATTTATAAACTCCTCTGGTGTCTCACATTTTGTTTTAAAATCATGCTTTTTTATGCTATTTTAACAGGCTTAAAAACACATCTCGCAGGAAGAGACAATGAGAGAGCTTTACAACAGAAGGCCAACTATTAGGGGACTAACTATTAGGGCATTTGAACACTGATGCGAGTCACTGCCAGTCACAATGTGGGACAGGGTCTCAATTTGTGGGACGCCTGAAAAGTCTTGGAAATGAGGGACTGTCCCACACAAAGAGGGACATCTGGTCACCCTAACTGAGGCAGACTGAGGCACAGAGAACAAATTATAGGGTGTGTGAGGAGGTGAGAAATAAAATGTAACCGTGGAAAGAGCCAGACCCCTCAGCAACCCTCTCTCTCTCTCTCTCTCTCTCTCTCTCTGTCCTGGCCTCATCCAGACATATTTCACTGATGAGGCATTTACACGCTTCAGGCATCTCTTTCTCTGTGTGTATCTCTCCCTGTAAAAAAGCTGGCCCTCTGCTTGCTGGGCCAGCTATAGTGCTTTAAACAGCCAGGCCTGATTTGTATACTTTGTCCTGTGTGGTGAATAGCAGATGTACAAGCTCACAACTGCAATTTGTGTGCGCACGCACGCACGCACGCACGCACGCACGCACGCACGCACGCACGCACGCATGCACGTACGCACGCACACACACACACAGTAGGGCAGTAAAGTATAACTATCCAAGTATCTAACTGCATTACTGTTTTGCTTTTTGGTTAATAGATACAAATACAGGGGTTTTCAAGGTTTGGGCCACAAGGGGGCGCCTAGGGTCCAATTTGAAAGGATGGGAGGGGGGGGTCAATGGAATTTCAATTTTAATCAGTACTGCCAGTTTTCCCAATTTACCCTTATCGTTCCAATTTTGGGCAATGTCATTATCGTGAAGCAAATTGTTCAAACAAAACTTTTCAACATTTTCTAGAATAGCAAAAATAGCAGATCTACAAGCTCACAACACTTCGCATATCAGCTATTTCTGCTACAGTACTCTCCTCGAATGTTTTTTTTTGTTTTGATTGATTGATTGATTGAAAAATGTATTAACAGTTTGCAGAATTACAGTACATTTCAAGCACAAACTCAATACAAAGTGTATTTGTTTGTTTGTTTGTTTGTTTGGGAGGGGGGAATTGGTAATACAATTCAAGTATACTCGATCGGAGCCATCCTGGACTCAAAGCCTTTACAAATCACATCAAGAAGGTCTCCAACACTATCAACTTGCAAAGTTTCAAACAAATTAGGCCTTTTCTAACAGTTGGAGGAGCTGCCAGCTGGGCCTACTTTCACTGTATGATCTTCTCTCACATCTGAGCACCACTGACATAGAAACATGGGTTTTTCAGAAAGAAAATAGGATTTAGAAGCCTTTTTTTTAATCGACCTCAGTCCAAACTGGTCTTTAATACACAGATGTGATGACGCACAAGCCGCTAGAATGTATAGGCTAAGAGAGCCATACAGGTATTAAAGGCCTATTTGATTACAAAAGAAAATAATAAATAAAATAAAACAGATAGAGTTCAGACAATCAAACATGAGCGCATTTTTAAATAGGCTAAAATGTAGGTTTCATTAGTTTCTATTAGTTTAACTATCTTGCATTTTGTATCTTGTATTTTAGGTCATTAATTGGCCTTTTTTTCTCTCTTGTTTGTACCCCCTTAGTGTTTACTGTTTATGGTGCTCTTCTTGTATTGTTGCCTGTTTTCTGTTTTGGGGACTACCATCTACGATTGGAAACTAGCATTCTTGTTAAATCCGGTGTATTTTACACAACATTGTTTGTGTTGTGTTCATTAAATATGCGATGTCCCTCCCAAATAAACATAACAAATACAAAAATAATCACTTTCATCACTCCAAAGCTTTTAGTTCTCACTGCTGCTCATCCAGCTGCTACATATTGCTTTGTCTTCTTCTCACACACTGCAGGCTGGTAGGCCTACTTTTAAAATGTCTCCACCATCCATCACTGAGCTGAGGAAAGAGTGGCGGAGTTGAAAAGGTGAGCCAACCCTGACCCACTGCCAACCAACCCCTCCATCACGACACTGACGACAGCATGGGCTTTTGTCAAAAGAGAGGGAGGGATCTTTCTCTCGTATAGCTATGAGTCAAGGATTCTTGAAGAAGCGTGCACGCAGGTGAACATCTGGTTTTTGAGGGCGGTTCTTACGTCCTACCTGGCCGTAACTCGGGTATAGTGCCTGAACTTCACCCTAAAGGCCAGTCCCAATGTAACTCCTTGCAAATGCCATTTGGGGATAATGGTTGCAAGTAGTTGCAAGGAGGTACAGTTTCAAGGAGTATTGCATACTCTTTGACTTTGATTATTTATTTTTTTACTTCACTCTCAAAATGTGGAGCATATTCGAAAACAAATATTTCACCCACTTCTTTACACCTGTAAACATGTGACATGACGATAAAGATGATTGTGATTGTGATTCTGCCCCACGGCCTTCCCCGACTCCCGTCCGCACCCCCAGCCACCCCCCCCCCCCCCCCCCACCCCCCTGCCGCGGTACTGCCGCGCCCCCTCTGCCCTGGTAATGATCAAGTATATCCATTTTTCAATACGTTTATACTTCTACTCCACCACAGAGGCAAATATTGTTGCTACCTAGTCACAAGTTACTTTGTAGATTAAGATTATTATTACAAAATGTACATTAACCAAATAAGACGTATTATACTTTGGATATTGAAAAATAGCAGGTCTACAACCGGTCATAATACAAAGCATTGTGAGCATACATAGACCTTTAATTAATTAACTATATAAATAAATGTGTGAAATAGGACATTCTGAAATTATGAGTACTTTTAAATTGTACTTTGAGTCTATTTTTGATGACAATACATGTGTACATTTGCTCAAGTTATTGAATACAGGACTTTTACAAGTAGCCTATACAGTATTTCTACATTGTGGCTTTGCTACTTTGCTTCTATACTGCTGGTATTTTCCTACTTTAAAATGTTTTATTTATTCCACCACTCTGTTCTTCTACTCACATACCTTTACTTTGGGAAAAGGTTGCTGGGCACAAGTCTTTGTTGAAGTTGACCTGGACACAGTGACGGATGTTTAGTGCATGAAGAATGAAGAGGTTTGCCTCATGAGCCTCATCCCACCTCGCTGTCGGTGTGTGGTTTTGTATCCGTGTTGTTTTTGGCAGCAAATTTTGATTTTAGTTATAGTCTCTCAAATAGTTTTAATTTAGTTTTAGTCACATTTTAGTCACCTGGAATGCTTTAGTGTTAAGTCTAGTTTTAGTCGACTAAATATCATGAGATTTTAGTCGACTACATCTACAGTTGATTTAGTGGACTAAAATGTATTTTGGTGGGCGTTGATGCCGCCGTAATGACTGTTTTTACACTTGCTGAAAATAGCCGATCTACAAGCCCACAACGCGTCACAGCGCGAAGCTTGTAGATCTGCTATTTTCAGCATGCAACAAAAAAAGTAAAATGACATACTGGATCTCGTCCACTAGTCCCTTCCTAACATTTTAGTCTAGTTTTTATTTGTTGACCAAATCGACAGTATATTTAGTCATAGTTTTCAGAGTTTTCATTTAGTTTTTATGTAGTTTGTGTCAGTGAAAAAAGGTAGTCGACGAACATTTTTCGTCATAGTATTAGTCGACGAAAACAACACTGTTTTGTATGTGTGAAGTAAAAGATAAATACTGGTATACTAAACTAATCTGTATATTGACAAGACTATTGGTAGTATTATAGACGAAGCCTCACTGAATATAACATTACATACAGTATTATGTATTACAATGTTAGAAAAACTGCTCTCCCTCCTCATCTCCAAAAAGCATTGGCAGCCAAATGAAATGCATCTGACACAATATTAGATACTGTAGATTTGCAGATAGGTTGCACTACCAGACTGCAGTCTTTAAAGGTCCAGTTGTTAAAAATGACTGGTGGATACTTTTGTCTGAATGTGTGATAGATATAGGGCTCCATTTTCGTCACTGCTAAACCCCTTATCCCTAAACTTCTTTGCCTTTTTTTTTTTACTATTTTGAAAAACATTTTTGAATAGTTCAACTAGCCAATCTACATTGACACGTTGTGAGCTTGTAGACTGGCCATTTTATCTATTCAAAAATGTTTTGCAAAATAGTAAAAAAAAGGTTTAGGGATAAGGGGTTTAGCGGTGACGAAAATGGAGCCCATAATGTCTGACCACGTCCCAGGTCAGACTGCAAGCGTGCAGATGGATGGTATTGGAATGTCAAGATAACAAAAGGTTCTGTTGTAGATCAGTTATTTTTGAGTGACACTTAAGTACTACAGATGGTGCTAATTACTACTGTAGCTGCATTTACGGTCACAGATACATATTCGCCTTCCGTTCACTTGTGATACCAGTGAAGGTATTACAGGGGTTAAGGTGACATGCTTTTATAGTGTTTTGTCTGTTACCAGGGCCGTTTGTTCGTTTATTTATTGTTGAAGTAGAGTAGACAGACTGGTGAGCCACCCACAAAGATCCATTTGCTTGTAATCCAAATACTCTCTCTGCCCATTCTCTCGCTCCCTTGATCGCTCAGCGCTAGCCAGCCTCACCTCACCTTTCTTATGTTGGCCACTGTGGTCGGTGCTTTTTAGAACTGTGCAGTGGTTCAGTGTTACTGTTCGCTCCCCAGTGAAGAGCTGTGTTCCGCTTTATGCCAATGAAAACCATTCAAAATACCTGAGTGAAGCCAGTGAGCTAACTGGCTAAACACTGGAGAGAGTACGAGCTGTCAATCCCCTCCAAGCAACCAAGGAGCGAGAACTGATGCAGGATGAAATGGAGAGCACTGACAAACATTCCCTCAGGCAAATTAAAGCCTATGCAGACAGACAGATTAAACTATCACGAGTTGGAGTTGGGAACCCTTGCGCTCGCTTTATTCACTCAGACATTGTTTCAGAGCCTCAGTACAGCCTCCACTGCCAACGTGAATGGGTCTAATCCTGCTAAGCAATCACCCCTTGACCTTGACCTGCCGACCCAACATGCAGTGACTGGTCAACCACGTGGATCTAAAACTTCAACCGGAGGGTGTCACCCAGGGTTACATGGCACAAAGTTGAACGGATAATTAAATGATTATTATTTGCAGACATATAAACACAGCAGGAGCGAGGTGAATTGAGCGACCGACCTAGTCTAAATCCCGGTCAGTCCCATGTGTCTGTCGGTCGGTCAACTAGACAGCAGTAGTAAGAAGATAATAAAACAATGTGCACAGATTATGCAGTATGCACGTTGGTCATACATTTATTTGTGACACATGGATCACAGTAGCCTACTCTTGAGGAGGCCATGTGCTCTCTCTTGACACAACTCCGTTGTCTGATTATATCTGGTCCACTCCACTCCACTCCATATATTACCTGATTTTGACGGTGTCATGTGCCGAAAATAGCATGACACTGCAATAGTGGTACACTTCTGCTCATCGAAGGGCGGCTGTGGCTCAGGAGTTAGAGCAGGTCGTCCAATGATCCCTGGGTCGGCGGTTCGAATCCCGGCTCCTCCTGTCCACATGTCGAAGTGTCCTTGGGCAAGACACTGAACCCTACATTGCCTCCAATGAGTTTCGTCGGTGTGAGCTTGCCACCATTGGTGTGTGAATGTGGGAAGTGAGGACGCTGGCGTCGACTGTTCGCCGCTTCACCTCCCAATGTATGAATGAATGAACCATTGTAAAGTGCTTTGAGCACTTGGAAAAGCGCTATAAAAATGCAATTCATTATTATTATCTGAAGTGAGATGACCGATCTGAGACCAGGACCAGGTCTGATAGTGAGCTGCATTCATCTGTGGGTACTCTTATCCTTAAGTGACCTGTGAATGTGGAAGACCCACCTTGGAGCAAGGGAATAATAAGATCGTCTTACAGTCAGAGCTGAGTCAGTGCACTCATTCAGATGAATCGGTACAGAATGACTCAGCGTAATTAGCGTAATTAAGTAAAAGGGCAGCCATTTTAGGTCGAAGGTTGCCAGTGGAGTAGGGAGAAGAGCTGATGGTGAAGCATCAATACCATGGTCCCACTATCACTATCAGAGTGCTTAGCTTTACCCCTGGCACCTTGCACAGGAACCTGCACACCCTGGAACCTTGCACAGGAACCAGCTTTACCCCTGGCACCTTGCACAGGAACCAGCTTTACCCCTGGCACCTTGCACAGGAACCAGCTTTACCCCTGGCACCTTGCACAGGAACCTGCACACCCTGGCACCTTGCACAGGAACCTGCTTTACCCCTGGCACCTTGCACAGGAACCTGCACACCCTGGCACCTTGCACAGGAACCTGCACACCCTGACACCTTGCACAGGAACCAGCTTTACCCCTGGCACCTTGCACAGGAACCAGCTTTACCCCTGGCACCTTGCACAGGAACCTGCTTTACCCCTGGAACCTTGCACAGGAACCAGCTTTACCCCTGGAACCTTGCATAGGAACCAGCTTTACCCCTGGCACCTTGCATAGGAACCAGCTTTACCCCTGGAACCTTGCACAGGAACCAGCTTTACCCCTGGCACCTTGCATAGGAACCAGCTTTACCCCTGGCACCTTGCATAGGAACCAGCTTTACCCCTGGAACCTTGCACAGGAACCAGCTTTACCCCTGGCACCTTGCATAGGAACCAGCTTTACCCCTGGAACCTTGCACAGGAACCAGCTTTACCCCTGGCACCTTGCACAGGAACCAGCTTTACCCCTGGAACCTTGCACAGGAACCAGCTTTACCCCTGGAACCTTGCACAGGAACCTGCTTTACCCCTGGAACCTTGCACAGGAACCTGCTTTACCCCTGGAACCTTGCACAGGAACCAGCTTTACCCCTGGAACCTTGCACAGGAACCTGCTTTACCCCTGGAACCTTGCACAGGAACCTGCTTTACCCCTGGCACCTTGCACAGGAACCTGCACGCCCTGGCACCTTGCACAGGAACCTGCACACCCTGGCACCTTGCACAGGAACCAGCTTTACCCCTGGCACCTTGCACAGGAACCAGCTTTACCCCTGGCACCTTGCACAGGAACCAGCTTTACCCCTGGCACCTTGCACAGGAACCAGCTTTACCCCTGGCACCTTGCACAGGAACCAGCTTTACCCCTGGCACCTTGCACAGGAACCAGCTTTACCCCTGGCACCTTGCACAGGAACCTGCACACATACGGACAATGTGCTGTATTTTATACCCCTAAACTCTAACAAGAAACCATCATGCAACGAACCTTGTACAGCCCAGATTCGGCACAAACAAGGGACTCAATTATTTTCGCTCCTATGCCACCAAAATGTGGAACGCCCTACCAACAGTCATTAGGACATGCGAATCCCTTGACTCCTTCAAAACCGCTCTCAAAGGGCACCTACGGATGGCTGCAATTCGAAACTGGCCCCCGTAAAATCTGAATCGCCCCCCACCCCTCCCCCCCTTTTTCCCTCACTGTATGTTTCTTTTCCCTTTTTACCTCCATTATGATGAATTCCTGTTCTGTTCTTTGTCTATATAGAAGTGTCCATTTGTACGTCTCTAAATGTTTTGATGAATTGAACATGGTGGACCCTCTTGTAAACAAGTGTAATGCTTAATTGGGTCGTCCACTCACAGTTAACAGCCTTTGTATTGAGTTTGTGCTTGAAATGTACTGTAATTCTGCAAACTGTTAATAAATATTTCAATCAATCAATCCCCACAGGCCTTTACAGTGAAGTCCTCAGTGTTCATTTACACACCAAGAATGTTTTTTGCTCCCTTATTATTATAGGATTAATTTATAACAAAGTGTTACGAAAATGTTATCGGCCATTATGGACCCCTGCAAATCCATTTGGTTTAATTTGTCCACTCTCTGAGTTACAGACCTGCATGTGGCCTGTGCTGGGTCCATTTTGGTTGCATCTGAATAAAGGAACACTGAGGATTCTACAGAGCATAACCTTAACACGAAGATATTACCATGGCATATGTACAGTACTTGTGAGGACCAGCACCAGTCCCCAGAAAGGTGATCTTCAGCTTTCCTACTCCTTTTGAGGACACAAGTCTTCATAAAGTACTAACACACCGTTTTGCTATTGATTTCCCCCGATTTGTTCCTGTGGAGAGGCTTATACAGTAGATCAAATCCCAACACTAATGCATCATCAATACATGTCTCAGAGTGCCAGGGGGGGCAGCTTATGAAAGTGAGGACCCGTTCTGACACATCAATGAGTCCTTGATCAAGGAGAAGAACAGTGGACCTTGGCATCTGTGGATACAAATGGCCCTGTTATTTACAGATAGCCATTACTCATCATTTTTTACTGCATGCCTCTGCATCTTTCGAGTGAAATGAGGATCCTAAACGCCTCCTGTTATAGGGCGACTTGATACAAAACTGAGACGAGATGTGATAACGCAAAGCATGAATTTGTCTTGTCCACTTGGAGAGTATGAACACAATTCAACTGTGGTAACCAAATCCGCTAGGGATGGACAGGTTTCATGGTTGCCATTTGTCTGTTAGTGGCGTGGGAGACTCGGGGTGGACTGTCTCAGCGGACTCATTTCCTAATGGACTCAGCCGGCCGTCTGCCAAGGAGTGGGCTCGGAATGAACGAATGCCTCCCATTAAACAAAATGGCCGCCAGACGCCAGTAAATCCTGGCCACTCTACTTAAATGAGCAGGGGGGGGTAGGGCGGTTAGGCTCTGACAGTTGGGTGTAGATGGATGGAGAGGTATCGCAACCTCCTAAGACTGAGAGAAATATACAGTGGCTTGCTATCAGTATACTGCAGCCCCTGGAGGGCACCCCCGGCACCGCATAGCCAACATCAAGCGTTACAGAAATGACAAAGCAATTCGTACGACGCCATCGTATTGCAACTCTCAGGCGGAAACGTTGCATGTCGAAAACCATTATTTTCAGGAAAGAAAATAAGAAAAAAAAGAAAGAACCTGTGTTCCAATGGACCCAAACTAGGCTAGTTATTATTCAATCACAAACTGTTTGTGATTGAATAATAATTGAATAACCTTTCATTGGTTCGATATTTATTAAACTCACAGACACACTTTCAAACCACTTTCAATCTGCCATAATAGTATAGCAATGCTTATTGTGAGCGTATACATCGGGTGTTTTCGCTATACCTTTGCACAACACTATCATACAAAATTCAAAATAGGGCAGTTTATGAAAAACATGAAAAATAAATATGTATACACAAGTTTTCTTACTGACCGTGACGATATGCAAACTAATAGGCCACATATTCACATAATATAGTTCAGAGATGCAAATATAAGGCCTTTTTATGGAAGGACTTAATTACCAAAGTACAACACATGAATTGGAAATTGAACTGGTAACTTTAGAAGGCCTGATATAGATTTGGCAGTGCAGTCTCCAAACATGACAACAGAAAGAGAGGGGACATTACTGTGCTTATCAGGGGAAGAGTAGATAGGATATAGCCTATTCTATGGGCCATCCTGGTGTTTCTCATAGTGCACTTCATTATCTTGTCTCCACTCTAGCTTATCTATGACAATCCATTTAGATAAGACCTCTACTATTAACGGTGGAAGCCTGCAGGATTCTACGGGGGGTTGTGTATAGAATAGAAATGGAACTATTGGAAGTGTAGTTAACTGCATATTAATCAAGCCAAGTGGTGAAACAGCTGTTACACAATTATGAATGACAGTGTATGGTATGTCTGACTATTATTACAGTATGTGTTAATTTGTGTGCATGCATGTGCGAGTGCGCTGCCTGTGGTCCTGTGCACATGCATTATTTTGCTCTGTGCATGCTTGCGCATGTGTGCATGCTTATGCGTGAGTTTGCGTGGCACAAGCATGCTTCTGTCTATTGTGTGTCTCAGAGAAACATGGATGCTCAATCAGCATCAAGCACAATGCACCCAGATGGTGGATGTTTGTTGATACCATTGAGACCAACAGGAAACATTGCACCTCTGCTCAAACAGAAGATTACAAGATCTCTATGCTGTCTCTTTTCTCCCCTTTATGTCCTTGCTGTTCTTTCTCGTCTACAGGAATGCAACATCTGTGCACCCATCTTTCTCTATACCAGGCTAAACCGAAGAAAAGAACAAACTTGCCAGACAGACAGACAGACGGAGAAAGACAAGAGAGGGGCGAGAGATGGGGAGAGGCATTGGCATTCCAGTTTACAGCAAGAGGATCAAACCAGGTGTGAGACTATAGCTCTCCTGTTTAGACTTGACATCACAAAGCAGGAGACCATCTGGCAACGCGACAGACAGCTAAACCACAGTCTGTTTGCTGCCGCTGCGGCTGTTGTATCTCCACTATTTGTCTTAGGAAAGTGCTCTGCAGTGGGAGAGAAATGCGACGCAGCACGGCAAACACTTAGGCAAACTTCTCCCGCCCCACCAAACTTGGCTTTTGTTTAGGTCCTCGGCAAGCCTGGAGCATTGCCGGGGGAATCTGTTCCTCTGAATGTAAAATGTTGTGAACTTTCTTGTATTTCTTGTGTTAAGTTGTCTACTACTTCTACTTTGTAACAAAAGAAGCTGGGTACACAATGCCCAACACATATACTGAGAAGTTGAACAATTCCCTTATGTTTTCCTGCAGAGGACTAACAGTCATGTATACTATAGCCTTAACTTAGTGTACAATACAGCATATGGCTCTAGTTGTTTCCACTGGCGTGTGTGAGGCTCTCTTCACGTTTGCCACAGTGTGACAAAAACCAGGCTGCTTAAATGGCCACTCCTATATGGAGATGATTTGCTTAAGCCAGTGATCTAATTTGATGCATTTTTGAGGGATGCTAGCCCCTCCTATATACAGCTTTTGTCCCCACAAAATGTCCGCAACACAAACATTAAATGCCATTGACAATGAAGGGAAAATTTACGTCATCTTGTCACCACACGTCTCATATTTGCCATCGACAATGAAAGGAGCAATTAGGTCAAATGTCCACAACACAAACATTAAATGCCATTGACATTTGACAATGAAGGGAACATTTACGTCATCTTGTTCCCACACGTCTCATATTTGAGAGAAATTAGGTCAAATGTCCGCCAATTGTGGCAACATGCAACAGGCATTCTGATTGGTCATGCCTCAGTCATCTCAGTATGAGATGATGCACGATGATGTACGATGATAAGAGCGCCCCTCACTTCACACGGGTGTGATTATTATTATTATTTTTTTTACATTTTATCTCTGGGACCACAATCTGGAGGTCCCTGGACCTCACGTTGAGAACCAGGGGCTTTAGCTAAACATGTTACTGATGCAAGTCCTTGAAAGCAGATCTGTGAATGCATGTGTGCATAGTAAGTACATACGCATTATTCAAATCTATTATATTCACTGTCTGAGTGCTTTGACACATGGTGACACATCCACTTTGCCTTGGGGGGATACCATAGTGCCATGCAATGAAGCACACACTGTCTGTTCACAGGTGACACATCCACTTTGACTTGGGGGGATCCCATAGTGCCATGCAATGAAGCACACACTGTCTGTTCAAGTGTAAGAGTGGAGGTATCTGGCTATACCGCTACCTACCGCATCATGAGGAGTGCCAGGGCCACTTTCACATGGAGACAGTAGAAGGGGGGAAACTGGACACCGTGTCTGTGGTTGGGGGGCACATACATGGAGACAGTAGAAGGGGGGGAAACTGGACACTGTGTCTGTGGTTGGGGGGCACATACATGGACACTGTGTCTGTGGTTGGGGGGGCACATACATGTGTCTGTGGTTGGGGGGCACATACATGGACACCGTGTCTGTGGTTGGGGGGCACATACATGGACACCGTGTCTGTGGTTGGGGGGCACATACATGCCAAGTGTGCTACTCTGTTCCCAAGCTGATACCCGATAAAGGGTCTAAAGCATGTCCTCTGGAAAAACAGAAGAACTACAGCAGCCTCTTTTGATAACACAGGAATGTTTGTGTGTGCGCATGTGCGTGTGTGTGTGTGTGTGTGTGCGTTCGCGCGTGCATGTGCATGCGTGCAGTGTGTGTGTGTGGTTGGCTTTTCGCTGGTGATGTGTGCAGGAATAGTGGAGGCTGTCTGCAAGCATCTGTGAGAGAGTATTGTTAAAATGTATGGAGCCGAGGCCCGAGTAGAACAACAATGAAATCACTTGGAAGTCAGTCTGGAACAGCAAGGAGAACCCAATGCCAAGACCATGAATAACACTGGCAGGAGTGCTGCATTATTTATGTGCTATGCATCGAGAGATATCACTTACATGTCTCACACAAACATAGGGCTGGGTGGGTTTTTCGATGCTGCATTGCACGGCAATGCTCACAGCAGCAATGAAGCAACGAATACACAGGCGTAAACTGAGTGCTGCTGGCACTCAATGAAACGCAGCCCGCGGCCGGGAGCAGGCCTTTGCATACATTCTGGCTGCTATAGTGTCACATCTCAGGTTACACCTATTTCTCTCCAAAGATGCACATCTGAATAGAGTCGACTGTTTGCAGCTGCAACAAGGTATTATTCTATGAGGCCACCAACCCTCCGCGGAGTAATTGTTATCAAAGTGGAATATAATAACAGTTTAACTTTCCATGCAACACTGTCAGAAATGGGAAAGGCTCCATGTTTTCTTAAGTCTGCATATAGTTGCTGAAACGAGCTTATGAGACCGCAGCACACGCTGAGTGGCTACATGCCAGCCCATGCAGTCTGTGTTCACCATCACGGCCCCGAGTGCAGCTGTAAGCCAACAATGAAACATGGAACTCATACACTGCAATGGTGGAAAGTATATGTAGCCTACATTCACTGTGCTGTACATAAATACTTTTTTGAGGTACTTTAACTATACTGTATTTCCATGTATACATTTATATATTATATAATCTTATACTTATACTACATCAGTTTACTTCACTACAATTATTCGAACAGCTTTAGTTACTATGCACAGTTTTCAGAGGATATTATTACAAAACATATATTAACTGATAAATGATCATGTATTATTATAGGTTAAATACCCATAATTACAATCCCCACTTTTACCGGATGCAACATTAAAGTGAACATGTTAATGCATTATAATTACTATACACAAAGTGGGTCATATGTTGGTTACATTTTGTACACTCTCAGAGTTTAATTAAAAACAGATGAGTTAGTGTAAACACTGACAGGAAAGTGAGACACCCTGCCTGCTGTAACACCCAACCAAATACATTTCCCTGGAACAATTTCAGCACGATTTGTTAGTCAGCTAATAAATTCCAGGGAGGGAATGCAATTCCATGTATTTGCTGCCACCCCCCCCTCCTCTTTCTCACTGTAATTACATCTGCCATCCATGCAGTCTGATTGACAGGAAAGCCTATGTCTTCCCCCAGTCGACTGCTTGTTAAAGCTTGTTTACTTTTGGGGTCCTTTGTGTTGAAATATTTGTGCGATGAGGAGGCCTGTCACAAGACAATTGGTGGTGAGGTGAACATGATAGTTCATGAGTTCTGGGAAGTTTGAAAGCTATAGTCCTGAAAGATGTGCCATGAAGTGACACTGCTTACAGTAAATGGTAAATGGTGCATTTATATAGCACCTTTATCCAAGGCACTTTACATAGATTGTGCATTACATTCACCCATTCACACACACACATTCATACACCGATTGCGGCGGAAGCCATGCAAGGTACCAACCAGCACATCAGGAGCAATTTGGGGTTCAGTGTCTTGCCCAAGGACACTTCGACATGTAGACAGGAGGAGCCGGGATTCGAACCGCCGACCCATGGATCATTGGACGACCTGCTCTACCTCTTGAGCCACAGTCGCCCACTGTCACCGATAGTTGTCGTCCAGTGTACTAGAAAGACAACTGACTTTGATCATCTGCAGTGCAGTTGTTCTTGACGTCTGTAGAAGTCATTTTTTCCCACAGTGAAGGATTTAAGTCTTAAAACCACCATGTACAATTTATATGACAGTGTGTTTATGTACTTTTATAGAGCCCTCATATTGATACCTCCCACTGAGCAATAGTTGGCTATTATGTCTGTCTAAAACCAGACTATAAACTGGTCTACAAATGAAACAGGAAGGCAATTTGGCTCCAACACCCACTTTGAGAACCACTGAAACAATACAGTCATAGACATCATATTCAAATTAAAAATAAACACTGGTTATTACTCCCTCTGCTCTTGTCCAAAAACGAGTCAGTTGTTCTGCATACTGGTGGATTTATTGTGAAGCACTTGAAGCACACAAACCAATCGAACTGATAAACAACAACAAAAAGTACACAAATGCTTAGTATAACATGGCATAAACAATACAGCATATAAGCTAAGCATGAATGAAATAAAGAAATGACAGTACAAAATAACATACAAAACAACATTAACATACCTTACTGGCTGCTCTACAAGCATAAGGGAATGAGATACAGTAGCTGTGCTGAACACAGCGATGCACAAACTTGGGAACTTCTGTCTGCATCACGCTGTCAAACAGACGTGTGCAACCTGTCTACCTGTCTCAGTGATACCAGACTGCCCTCTATAAGGGGTTCCGCATTAGCCAAACAATGGCACTTCCGGCCTGACTTAGACATGCAATGAATAAGACATTATGCGAGCAATAATTAACTTAAATACAAATAAATTGGAATAATTGCAGCAGTTATACTGGTGGTAGGCTAAACAAGAAAGGACTATAGGCCTACTTCCTCCAGCGGAGGGCCACGGCCAGGCGGTCGGGCTCTGACCTGACTGAGACATGTGGTCTGAGGACTAGGGCAGTGAAGGGCACTCTAGATTCGCGCCACTCTCCTCATCATGACACCTGGGCTGGCTGTCATCATGTGTGCTGCACGCAACTTGAGACTGACGGGAGAACTGCGTCAAATTCCGTCAATTGGTGGGTTTTCTTTTCTATATAGGCCTAGCCTGCTATATTTACATTAACATTTGATGTAGCCTACCTTAGGCCTCGTAGGCAGGCAACCAACGTGCCAGTGGGCTATTCGGTTTTTTTTATTAAAGTTTTTCGCTGCCGCCATGCACCCCCACTGAACAGGTCGGTCCGGCCAGGTGCGTACTTATAGCCTACTCATTGGCGTTGCTATGCTAGCATAATATTAGGAACATTATTCCTTTAAATAATGTCTTAATAAAAAATACAGAAAAGTTTGAGGGGTTTTCCATTTAGTTATTACACAATAAAATCCTCAATGGGCCCTTCGCTATAGGCCTACTACATTTCTACAAAATGAACACTGGTGTGTGTTAGGCTAAAACCTAGCCTAAAAGCGAGCAGCTGAAAGGGGTTGACATGCACAAAGCTGATGAAATAGAACGTCAATTAATTGAATTATTAATGGAAGTCTTCTCTAACCGCACCATTTTGTTTATTTTTCCCGCACTTCCACTGAAATGTGCACGCAAAGCATGCAATGACAAAATGCATCATTTCCCTTTGGGTTAACTATATATACTCAGTCTCTGGGCCTACTTCAACACATTTCTGCAGATAATAATATCCGCTCTAGCAAACTGAGCATAACCAAGCCTGTCATTTTCCCAGGAATAGACGGGTAGGGTAGTTAAAATTACAGCTTTTGAGGAACGGAAAATTTACGCACTGTCTGTTTTTAAATAAGGAACTGAATGGTCATATGGTAACGTTTATAGATTTTAAATTTGAACATGGCTTTTAAGAAGAAAAAAAATGGAGGGTGACATTGCAAAGTTTGGCATTACTAGCCTACTTCATAGCATAGTAGGCAAGGCTAGCTATACTTGCTGGTAAATATTCTATGAAGGAATGGGATTCCGATGTCGCATGTGCAATGTTGTGCAGCTATGCTACTACAGGCCACATGTGGATGGATGGAGAGGTCTGTCTGTCCGACGGGGGGCGTTTGGCACCGCTTTCATCCCGAACCGCAGGTCACCCTGCCTTCACTTGTCCAAGTTGTCCCATCAGCAATTCAGATCGCATGCAAATCATCAAGAGCGTCATCCTGAAAGAGCCGTGTGTGCGTGTGTGTGTGTGTGTGTGTGTGAGAGAGAGAGAGAGAGCGAGAGCGAGAGAGAGAGAGAGAGAGAGAGAGAGAGAGAGAGAGAGGCATAGTGAGGAGCGAGAAGAGAGAGGGGGCGAGCGCAATAGCACCAGCGAGAGAGAGAGAGAGAGAGAGAGAGAGAGAGAGAGAGAGAGAGAGAGAGAGAGAGAGCGAGCGAGCGAGCGAGAGAGAGAGAGAGAGCGCAGTGCATTCCTTGAGAGAGAATCCCAGTCTTGTCTCCCAGCCGGCGGCGGAGAAGCAGAGAGCGACTTGAGCTCCTGCAAAGCAGATGCAACAACGAAAGTGATAGATTCTCTTTAGTCGGCAGAGAAGAAGTTGGGATAGATCATTTTAAAATTAAAAGCACAACCAATTTAAAGAGTTTAATCTCGGAGGAGCAATCGCGGCGATTTAATTTGTTCATTTCTGAGAAACTTTTTCGTTTTGTTTCGGTCCGTTTTTACTAGTGTGGGGCCATGACGGGTTCACAACAACGGGGACACTTGTGCCGCGGCTGGGCATTCTTGCTGGCGGTCGCCGTTCTGTGGCAGCCCCGGCGCTGCTCGGGAAGTTGCCCGGAGAAGGACCTGGAGAAACGGGAAGATCAGGCCAACGTAGTGCTGACCGGCACCGTGGAGGAGATCATGAACATGGACCCGGTGCATAACACATACTCCTGCAAGGTAAGAAGGAAGAAGAACGCCGCTCTCACCGATTATTATTAGGAGGAGATTGTCGCTCGCAAAGTTGACAAAGGACAATCTGACGAAAATAGCCGATCCACAAGCTCACGACGCACTGTAGTGAGCTTGTGGATCGGCTATTTTTTTGGAAAGAGACACCGTTGTACGGTGGATTATAGAGCATGCTTTTAACTCTGCAATCATACAGCGTAACGAGGACAATGACACCTGACAATTATGCTGGAAGCCACTTCAGGCGACAGTCGCCCAATTATGCCCTCATTTTGGAGTAGTTAAACCCCATTTTTGCTGAAGCACAGTCACTTTGATGTTCTTATCCAAGCATGCCCCAGGCCGGACCCCCCCCCATCCCATATAGTCAGTCAGAAGCAGTGTGTGTGTGCCACAGATAATATTGTGTCCTGGACAGCAAGCATCAACAATTTTGCCAAAACTTGTCTACAGATCACATTAAAATAATTGATCCATTCATATCTGTAACTCAACTGGCAGTGGTTACTCGAAAGTACCAACACAAAATCCATGTACCGGTAAAGGGCTGTTTCCCCCTACTCACCACTAGTTACATAGTCTATACTAGCCCATTTTGACCTGAGATCAGATTCTAAAAATGTCTTCTACATCCTGACAGTTTTCTGAAAAAGCTATGTTTCTATGTCAGTCGTTCTTCGATTTTTCAAAAATAGCAGACCTACAAGCTCGTATGAGCTTGTAGATCTGCTATTTTTCAAGCATAACATAATGCTAACACCAGAATGGGCTAGTTAGTATACAGAAGTAGTCTCTTGAGAATGGGTACCCAGATTGTTTCAGAAGTGGTTCTCAAACATTTTCATCACAAGGACCACCATATTGATACTTGCTAGACTAGTGTGGACCCCCATTTTAAAATGTTTCGTGACAGGGGAACCGCCATAAGAGAACATTTGTTGTTGTTACATTTAGTACAGCTAGAATTCTAGCTGGTGAAATAGTGAATGTTTTTCTTAGGACCCCCATGAACCCCCCCCCCCCCCCCCAAGAACCACACTTTGAGAAACCACTGATGTAGCCGACAGTATTTATAGCGCAGCTGAGTATATAATAATCACCCTCCAAATAATCTATTAAATGGTAAATGGTGCATTTATATAGCGCCTTTATCCAAGGCGCTTTACATAGATTGTGCATTACATTCACCCATTCACACACACATTCATACACCGACGACGGCAGCGGAAGCCGTGCAAGGCACCAACCAGCACATCGGGAGCAATTAGGGGTTCAGTGTCTTGCTCAAGGACACTTCGACACTAACGCTGGGGGAGCCCGGGTTCGAACTGGCAACCTTGCGGTTCCCATCCAGGCACTCTACCCCTGAGCCACCGCCGCCCCCCCCCCCCCATTGTTGTATCACTGGCCAGTGCTGCACACTCATCTGCATACGGACACTCTGTCAGTATTCTATATTATTTATTGTTTCTCCGTAAATAATGTTAAACTAATTTTACCCCACACACCAGTGTTCATCATCAGGCGCACGCTTCAATGTCACTAATCTTCTGCACGTTTTGACTAGACCGTCATGACAGTGTTATTGCTATATGCCTGAAATCACAACAGTAATAATACCTGCCCATGTCTGTTTCAGTTCGACTCAGCGCTTTGTATAACCTGAAGCTATGTAGCAACGCTGGCAAAAAGCCTTCCACAGAAAGCACATCTCGAGTCATGGGCACACGCATGCACAGCCTTCGGATATCCCTACTAATGGTGAAATAAACTAGTTTTGGGACCGCGTGGGCCGCTCTCCCTTAATGTGTGCTTTGCACCAACTGATGCTCTGTCTCACAAGGGATGAATCAAATAGATTAGAGGCACACGACTCGGAAACCACCTTCAGCCAAAATGAGACGACTCCTAATTGGAAAGTGTCCCATGATGGGAGAGAACATGTCTAGCACTGTTCCTCCCCATACATTCTTAGGTTATTGGTGGTGGCAGGAATATACCTACAATCAGTCAGCAGGTAGGAAACTTCAATGATAAAAAAGGAGAATGAGGTGTCCCTGAGCTAGACTCTTAACCCCTTAACAGCTCTTCCATACAGTCATCTTAGCCATCTGCTGGGTGAAGCTGTAATAGCAACCCTCCCCTGGATTCTGAAAACACTGTAAGTGATCGTGATATAGATTTCCCAAAAAAAGCTGCTAAGTCATACTGTGTCTTCTATGCTTGTCGTGCAGGTGAGGGTGTGGCGCTACCTGAAAGGAAAGGGCCAAGTGAACGGCGACATTCTGCTGGACGGCGGCAACAAGGTGATGATCGGCGGCTTCGGGGACCCCGGGATCTGTGATAACCAGGTTGCCACGGGCGACACTCGCATATTCTTTCTCAACTTGGCCCCGGAGTTCATGTGGCCAGCACACAAGAACGAGCTGATGCTCAACTCGAGCCTGATGAGGATTACCCTGCGCAACCTGGAGTCTGTTGAGAACTGCGTGGAAGGTAGGTTTTTCACCCAAGTTAAGTTGTTGCGAGGTGAAGGCTCTCTCAGGCGTGTAGAAGAGGCTAAAGCCTGATTTATAGCTGAAAATAGCCAATCAAGCTAGTCAAGCTTGATAACAACGCCTTGCAACGCGCTGTGAGCTTGTAGATCAGCTATTTTGGCGTGCAACATTGTCATATGGTGAACAATAAATCAGGCCTAAATATTCTTTCTAAATCTGGCCACTGGTCAGGTTGAAATGGCACCCTGTTGAGAGTCTCCAGAAAGAAAAGAATGGACGATTGTTTATGTATATCTGATTTATTTTTTCTAGTGGTGTAAACCACTCCTACAACTGGCTTTGTTAGTCTGTCTGTCTGTGCAAAAAAAATGAGCATGGTTGATGCTGATTGGTTGATGCTGATTTCATTACGTCAGACATTATGTCGGAACACAGCTGATCAGGCTATATAATACCTTACACCACTCAGTTCACACGGGTGTGATTTATTTTTTTACAGGGACAGTGCACATTAATCAATGTCACTGGAAATGTGCCCGTGTTAGCCAAAGGGCTTATTTTAGCCTGAAGTGTATTCCTTCAGTAGGATTTAGAGCATGAATGCAGCAGTAGCAGAGAGGTTAGAGAAGGGAGTTTCTTTATTGGATGGTGTTGGTTTGGCGCTCTAGACAGGCTGGCAAAGCCTTAGTGGGGAAAGTAAATAAGAACATCTACAGCTACCATTGAGATGCCCTGAGAAGTTGCTTCTGGCTAACAGTGAAATGGGCCCTATTAGTTCTGCTTTGCTGCACATGTAACTGTGTGTAACTGTGTGTGTCTGCTGATGTTATTTGCTGATTTGCCACGATGTGTATGTTTGCATGTCAGTAAGTTCTACAGGATCTAGCCTGCAGAGCCCAGCCTCCAGGTGATAATAATGCCTCTCTTTAAATGCTGGGGATCGTCATATATCAGTGGATGCTGAAATTACATAGCCCCAGGCTCACACAATGTCCAGGTTTCTCAGCATTCCATGAAACGGGGACACCTGAGTCATTTTAGTAGCTTATATATAGTTGCCATGGTGAAGCTTTTGCCAGTGTAGAGGTGGTTGTGCCTCTCTCGAAGATCAAAATGTCTCCAGGGACACGGGTTTGACCTCGCTGAGGGATGACTCCTCCTGACCTTTGTGTTTAGTCACAGAACTGTTTTATGAATGAGGGGGAAGCTCCTTAACACTCTTACACATAACCTGGAGTTTTGAGGTATTTACAGGGGACGCAGTTGTTCCCACACACTTTTCTGTCACAGTTTGCATTTGGGTTTTTTCACACATTTTAGTGGCAGAATCTTGGCTCGGCTATAAAAGAGAGAGAGCAGTGTGAGAGATGACTCGGGGTTCTAAGTTTATCCTAACTACACAGAGGAAGCAGACTTGGACAATGAATGAATAGCTTGGATCCAACTTGTGCTTGAAAACATCTTTAGTTTTGTTGAAGAGTAGGAGAAAGGGGATCATTGTGCTAGTACATTTATTTTAGCCATAGCTACTTAATTTGCTTATTGAACCATTATAGATGCCAAAACTGGAATGCAACATCCCTTTCATTTTTTGGGAGGGGTTAAGAAATCATTTGTTAGGCCATTACATGGAGCCGCGAGCACATAGCCGTGACAAATACATCTCAACATCTGCAACCATATCGGTGCATGCCCCCCACCCCCAATGCCAATGAGCAGTGTTTGTTGCTGTTTGGCTCCAACTGGAGCCTGACAATGCTGGCAGCTGTTCAAAGTTTGAATCTAACACTTAAGCCAGTCCTGGAATTCCAAGGGAAATGTAGCTATGCAGGGCACAGATCGACCTGTCAGAGGCTTTCTGGTGCAATCAGGGCTTCAGAGTTGAGCCCTCCACTGGCTCCACATCCTCTGTGTTTGCCTTCAGTGTGACCTGGGTGGCAGCTGATTCCAATGACTGGAGCTTGTTTGCAGCGTCGGATGGAATTTGGCACACACATAAAATGCCTCTGCTTGCTTGTCCGTCTAGGCACAAAACACTGCTGCTAATCTTTTATTTTGCCTTGTCCCCCCCCCCCCCCACCTTTATTCCTTGTGGTGGAATGGGGAGTTTCTTGGCTTCAGACACCTGATCAAGAACGTCCCATTTTTGTTGTCGAGGAGGCGCCTTGTGTTTTAGGAGGCTCTAGGCCTGGCCTGTTTGGAAGCACAGAATAATTCACCTAACCTGATAGCCCGCTTATAGACATTGTTGCTGATACAAATTAAAAACCTAAGATTCATGGGGTGCGGCATAATGTGCATATCTAGCCCATTTTGACCTGAGATCAGATTCTATAAATGTCTTCTACATCCTGACAGTTTTCTGAAAAAGCTATGTTTCTATGTCAGTCGTTCTTCGATTTTTCAAAAATAGAAGACCTACAAGCTCGTAGCGCGCCACTCGGTGGCGCGCTACGAGCTAGTAGATCTGCTATTTTTCAATAGCTAAAGCATAACATAATGCTAACACCAAAAGGGGTTCCCGCCCCAAAATGGGCTAGTATTGTGGCCAACACCTGAATGCATTGACGAGTCATCGATGGAAAAAACAACACTGTTTGCAGCTCATCTTGTCGTTATCTGCGGCAGAGCTTCGCTCTAGCCCAGGGGTTCCCACACCTTTTCATGTCAAGGACCCCCAAATTGACACTCATTAGCCCGCGGACCCCCATTCGAAAATATACGCCAGGGACCCCCATAAGAGAAGATTTTTACGTCTCTAGCAGTGACTCTTAAATGTTTTTTATTTGTGGCTTTCGCCTTTATTTTATATATTTTATGGAGGGACAGACAGTAGGCTGACAGGAAATGGGGAGAGAGATGGGGGGGGAAGACATGCAGTAAAGGCCGTCGGGATCGGGAGTTGAACCCGCGGCACACTGCCAGACTGGATTACCAGCCAAGGTGCCTGGACCGCTGAGCCACGGCCCAGGCTAGCAGTGACTCTTAACTATTTTAATTTCAAGGACCCCCAGTTTGACATGCATATTAGTCTACAGTACCTACCCCCATTTAATGGCATTTCTATCTCTGGGACCCCCAATTTATATTGTAAAATCAATGTTAATTTAACTCTGAGAGTGTACAAATGGAACCAAATGGACCCTAACGGGTCCATTTGGTTCCATTTGTACACTCAGAGTTACAGATCCATAAGGGTCCATTTGGTTCCAAACTATAATTTAGTTGGGGTCCCCCCTGGAACTCCCTCAGGGACCCCTGGAGGTCCCCGGACCCCACTTTGGGAACCACTGCTCTAGCCTGCAGAAACAATGGAACCCAGCGCAGACTGGGAGCCGGTACAGTTGTGCACTGATCTATGATGAATAATGGCAGGTTCAAGGCGCAGCACTTCCCGTTGAGGCAGAAGTCAGATGAAATCTTTCTCTCTCGACTCAATTGGGTGAAACGGACCTGGATGATGAGGCGGCATTCCCCTGTCTCACCGGAGGAACGCGCTTTGAGGTCTCTCGCTCCGCTGTGCAGAGTTTTAATTAAGACAGTCAAGTCCAATCCCATCCTGGTGCGCGCAGCCACTACCCTGTGGGACGGGACAAGACCGTACCTGCCGCAGCGCTCCATGTACCCTCCTCTCCCTTTTCCGCCTCATTCTTGACATTTTCGATAGCTGGGGATAGAGTGAAGAATGCCTGGCAGAGAGTAGGGCGGGGAGGCACATTGTCGGGGAGGGGGGGGGGGGGGGGCTTTGTGCGAGGCGGGTCACGTAACCATCGCGTTCTTAGAAGGAGAGGGGAAAATAAGATGAGTGATGTCAAAGCAGAGGGTTGGAAAAGAGAGTCCACGCAGGAATCTGTCGGGACAGGTGTGGACACGGAAGAGCTGTTGTTGTGTTTGTCGTGGCACACTTGCGGGGGGTGCGACCAGAGCGGCGTGGAGATAGGTGCCGGGAGGCATCAAGTTTCCTACCCTCTCTCTCTCTCTCTCTCTCTCTCTCTCTCTCTCTCTCCCTCTCTTCGGCTCTCTGGGCGGTCGCACTACGGGCCACTCAGAACTCGTGTGGGATCACTTGGCTCCGGGCTTTCATCTGCCAAAGACAGCCTCTTCCCCAGAGGAGTGTTAACAAGATCTCAGTGAGCACTTGCCTTGCCGGGGAGCTCTTAAAAAACACTGTATGCCATATTTACTGCATCGCAAAAATAAATAAAATAAAAGATAAACAGGAGCGGACCCCCGCCCGCCTCTTCTGTTTTGTAACGTCTTATCTTTGTTTATTTGCTGCTTGCCATTCTGTGGCGCAACTCTGGTACAAAAATGTGCCACGTTCCTCGCATTGTTTAATTGCACATTGCGAGGGCTGATAAGCGGAAGGCCCTCGGCTCTGGATCGCTCTTCCTTTGTTCATTCCTGCAGCTACCGTTCAGTGAAATGTTACCGTATTCTATTGTGCTTCGTGCACGCCTGTCAGATAATGTGTCACAATCAACGAGAGCCATTTGCCATGCCTTTGGAGACACAATGAAGTCTTGGTCTCTCAGAATGAAAGGGGGGGGGGGGGTCAACAGACAGGCCTTGGGGCTCCAGATTTAGTAAAAGAACCGAGAAAATGGAAAATTGTCCTGTGTCTGTTGTTGTCATTTCTGCTTTTCCACAGCTACAATGACTAGGAAGAGAGAGAGAGAGTAAGAGAGACAGAGAGAGAGTAAGAGAGAGAGTAAGAGAGAGACATATCTAAGGCCAAGAAGTGGGGGAGGCAGGGATAGGGAAGTGTTGAGCGTACAGGCAGATCTTATCGGCCTCACTGTGTTTCATCAGGCTCAGCTCCATGCCTGTACAGTTACTCCCTCAAGGCCCCATCGGAGGACGGCAACAAAGGGCTGCTTCTTCCCCGCTGTCCTCATCTCTTCCTCTGACCGAGCCAGTATTAGTCGTTGCGCGCTCATGCACTGCCGCTATTCATGGCTCCTGTTCCGTAAGGATCATCTGCCCGCCAAAAAGGAACTAGGCTTCTAACTGACTAACTCCAACTGTAGAAGAATCAGAATCAACTTTATTGTCAAAAATGTGTTTTTGCGACAGAGCGGTTGGCTTGATTTGCTGCCAGCAGGTGGTCTTAATGATGGGCGAGCTAAGAGCTTGCAGACAGATAGTGCTGTGAAATGCTCCTCAGTCAGGGACGGTGGCAGGATGCATGTGGGTAAGCAAGCATATGGACCCGCACGCACACACACACACACACACACACACACACACACACACACACACACTCCGGAAAATGTTCCACTTTCCTCCTCCCACTGTTTGTGCAAGGAGGAGGCCCCAGGAAGGTGTGTTGGAATTCCCAGCTCCTTACAGGTCCCTCCTACTTACCTGTCTGTTCCCCCATCCCTCCTCCCTCCTACCTACCTGTCCCCCCATCCCTCCTCCCTCCCTGCTCCCCATCCCTCCTACTTACCTGTCTGTCCCCCCATCCCTCCTCCCTCCCTGCTCCCCATCCCTCCTACTTACCTGTCTGTCCCCCCATCCCTCCTCCCTCCCTGCTCCCCATCCCTCCTATTTACCTGTCTGTCCCCCCATCCCTCCTCCCTCCCTGCTCCCCATCCTAGGATCTGAGGAGGTAATGATAGAACGATAAGGGACAATGTAGGGCAGGAGTGGGCAACTTTGACGATGGAGAGGGCCACTATATTATCCACACTCACTCCAGAGGGGCCACAGTGCATGTTTGTCGTAGCAAAAATAGGCGATCTACAAGCTCAAAACGCGTCGCAGCGCGACGCGTTTTGAGCTTGTAGATCGCCTATTTTAGCTTGTAGATCGGCTATTTTTACTATATTTGAATTGAAAACCTGAATAATTTTGACATTTTTTAATTGGAATCCTGAAAAGTTTTTAATGAATTTCAAATGCATTTAGTTATAGTTATGTTAACTTTATAAACTGTTAACATAACTACATTGGACACAAAAAGACAATAACATTTTAATACTATAGTCATTAAGTACTATAGTCATTTAATACTAGTCATGTGAGTTTGGAATTGTAACAGCTGAAATCAATACTTATCAGTATTCTGATATTAACATGCGGGCCGCATTAAGTGAAGGTGTAGACCGCATGTGTCCCCCGGGCCGCCAGTTGCCCACCCCTGACGTAGGGGGAGGGGTGAGCGAGGCTAGTGGTGATGGTGTTGCAAGTCCTACTTTCCTTCTTTTTTCTACACAAATTTCACAGGGTTCGTTGTGACGTTTATCCTGAATCTCCTTGTTCAAAGAACAAAGCCGGACTTGCGTTAAAAGCCTTTTTTGCGACAACAACACAAAAGGGGAGGTGGGGGATTGTTTGTTTTGAGATAGGCCCAGATTGTTTTGTCTGACGGGGTCACTAGCTCAGCTATAAGTTAATCAGTGACTCGACGAGTACTGGGAGATGACTCACATGACGTCAGGTTCCCTGCCAACGTCTGGCAAACGGTTGCCGTCTCAAATACGAAACTCCGCAGCACGGGTTTCCCTTTGGACCGCTACATCTGATAAGCGTGCCACTGTTGCACAATGAAAGGTGATGACCTATAGGGCTGGGCGATGTATGACTTCAAATCAATATCAGGATTATTTCCAACAATAGCAAAAAGTGAAAATAGCAGATTTACAAGATCACAAGGTGTTGCGATGCTACGCGTTGTGAACATTGCGGCTATTTGCACAATAATAAAGTATAATACAGGGTTATGGTTAATCAGACTAATCAATTTAGTTCATTATAAAAATCTATTCGAATTTTTCGATTAACCTACTTAATTACGGACTTAAAATTAAGTCCGTTATAGGTTCTAAATATCAATTTTGATATATTTTAATTTAATTGCCCAGTCCTAATATATTGCCTTTCCCACATTAAAACCGGCTGGTGTAATATAATGCCCAAAAGGGGAGACGGAGGGCATCTTTTATTGTGGCTCTGGAGAGTGTGTGAAAACACTGCCAGCCCCACCCAGCGGACTAAGGTATGGTGGTGGCGGGGTCCTGTGTCTGTCTTCGCCGCGGCTTCATGTGCACAAGAAGCTCTTTGTCTTCAGGGAGTCATGGGGAGTCATGGATCTGAGAAGACTGACTCTGAGGATTGGATTTTTCTCAGGGTACTTGCATTTTGGATTAGTATTGTGTGTGTGTGTGTGTGTGTGTGTGTGTGTGTGTGTGTGTGTGTGTGTGTGTGTGTGTGTGTGTGTGTGTGTGTGTGTGTGTGTGTGTGTGTGTGTGTGTGTGTGTGTGTGTGTGTGTGTGTGTGTGTGTGTGTGTGTGTGTGTGTGTGTGTGTGTGTGTGTGCGTGCGTGCGTTTGCGTGCGTGCGTGCGTGCGTGCGTGCGTGCGTGCGTTTGCGTGCGTGCGTGCGCGCGTGCGTGTCTTAAACCTGATTTATACTTAGTTGCACGTGGGTGGGTGTTACACCTGCACGCAACTATAAGTCTAAATCAAGCCTCACGCCCGTATGTGCAATGTGTATGCGTGTGAAATCCACACATATCTGCAGTGCGCATGTGTGCATGCTTCAGTTAATTCCCAGCATGGCGGTACCCTGCTTTGCCCCCTCTTTGCCAATGCACTCTATCCGGTGAAGTGAATGGGTTTGGATAAAGGGAGCAGAAGACATGCTCACTTGAGTGGACCCGAGTCTTTGATGAAAAGCGGCAGCATGGGCAGAGCAGAGAAGAAATGGGAGAGTTGGACCTGTTTGCCAGCTCGCCCGCGGTCTCCACAGTTATTGCACATTCTACATTTTAATTAAGAATGCTGGAGCGGGGGAACCCTGCCTGGCGTAGCAACGAAGGACTCCCAAAATGAGAAAGCCATGAAAGACAGAGGACAGAGAGAGTGGAATGGCCTTGGCCTGGCTGACAGAGGACAGAGAGAGTGGAATGGCCTTGGCCTGGCTGACAGCAGTGCAACCCACCAGTGTAAACCCCCCTCACGGCGATAAGAATCACTATTGATAGCGTGCTAACGTATAGACGTACATGTAGCCACATGCCTGACACAGCATTACGTGCTCAGACTGTAGACGTCTGTAGGTCGTCTACGCTGTATGTAACACTCGCTGAGATTCACCCGAGTTGAGCAAGTTGCGTCATTTTTTAAAAAGTGTTTAATTTGTGACTTGCTCGATGCGAATTGGAGGATTTATTTTGCCCTTTTCAGAAAAGATGTAAAAACCCCACTGAATGTCATCCATTCTCTGTTGAACTTTACAGTACTCCTTATCTTGCGGCCCCAAGGGCACAACATATCCAAAGGGCCTTAGAAGATGCTTCTTCTGTGATGACTCATGTTGTAGTAGTGGGGCCTGGTCTTGAACTTACCCGTGGGCTGTGCAGGTAGTTGGAAGAACTTATTTCTTCATTGTCCGTGCACATTAATCCAAACCTTTGGAATTGTTTCCAAGTGACTGATCTATGAGTCGGCTTTCAAGTTCAGTCTCGCGGCACCGCGAACAATTCATTCTGTTTTCATTATTCATCCACTAAATGTGTGTTTTGCCAAGTGATTCATGCTCCTGCACATGTCTACGGAAACCTCCTGAACCTGAGAGGAAGGTATCAGATCTTCATTGTCCCATGCAGCTAAATTCATTAGTTGTTTAGGAAGAGGATGCTGGGACTGACCCAGGAGGCTTCTTTACTCTGGCTCTTAGATGTACACTGACCCGGAAGTCTTCATCCTGGATCCGTCTCAGACACAATGGGTCTAGGAGTCTGTGTTGGATACAGGCTCCCTCCAGAGACCTGGACCCGCCACGTCATTCCAGCGCCGAGACGGCATTCCCAAGGCAGGGGCAGCTGTTGTGGCGAGCGCAGCTACTTGCTGTAAAGCAGCCAAAAGCATCAGGGTTACAGGAGAGGGAGTTTCGGTGGGACCCGAGGGGACTGTGCAGCAACTCTAATGTGATTTGTATTTAGGTCAGCTGTCACTCCAAAGCTCTCAGATCAATGGGAAGCAAAACGAGATTCAGGACGAGCTGAAAAAATGCCAAAGCCCTGTTCCCCGCCCCCTTAAAAGTTCTGTTAGTTGTGAGATGCACCAGTGATTTCTTTTTATAAACACCACAGGAAACACAGAGGAGGATGGGGAGAAACTGTTTCTGCTCCACTCTTGAGTTCTTGCAGAATAGCTTTTTATGACACAGGCCAGTGACTCCAAATACATCTGCTTTTAATAGAAACATGGAATATGTCCAACGTTTGCCAAGTCCCCAGTGACAGCGGCAGAGGCAGCTGTCTTGTATTGGGTGTGTCGACTTGGATGTGCATTTCGATATCGTGATGATAACAATATTTAAAGATGGCCTCTCTCTCTCAAGAATTAGCTCCTTTCCCCATGGCTCAATCTTTCCACTCCGACGTGAGGATCTTGCAATCCTCGATTACGGTCGACTGGCTCGGGAACAAGGAAATCCCAGTGGTCCTATTGTGCCGGTGAAGTTCACGGGGTCAAGTTAGGGAATTTACAGCGCGTTCCATTAGCCCCTTCGTTTACTCAATTAACATGGCTTTGTGGACGGGTGTGGGGAAACTTCTGTTTGATGGACGGGTGTGGGGAAACTTCTGTTTGATTTGGAGCAGATGTGAAGGAAAAAAAAGCCCAGGTCATTAATGCATGGAAATGAAGTTGTCTCTCCCCCCCAACACACACACACACACACACACACACACACACACACACACACACACACACACACACACACACACACACACACACACAGTGGCCGCCAAGGTGCAGAGAGAGAGAACAGGAAGAATCCAATTCGGAGGATAATTGCATTCTATCAGAGCCTGGCCTGGAGGTGTGCTGACCTGATCCTGGTACATATTTAAACCCCTCCTGCTGGGTGCGTTTCCTGTTCTCTGGTGATATAATTCCACCTGCAGTGCAGACCACCACCCATACGTCTCTTGAACTCTCCCAGGGCCCTGTTTTGCGAGTGTGGGGCCCAGAGTGTACAAATGGAGTCCATGGAGTTACACATGGATAAAGTAAAACAGAGGATTCTACTTTTTTATTTTTATTTATTTAAAGGAGCATTCAGTGATTTGGAAAAAAAACCCGGTCCACCCGGTAACAAGATGTGCACATGCACACACTCTACAGTGGGGGAAGTACAACAGACCAACAGCACGTGCACCAATGCCCGCCCCACTCGATCATGATTGGAGGAAGGCCCCTCTCATCCTGATTGGATGAAGGCTTTGCCACCCAAAGCCCAAACCGAAACTAGGGTTTTTTGACCACAGGGGCTCACTGGGGACAGGGAGGAACTCCTTATATGGTCAGCACACTTTATAGTAGGGAGGATTATCCAAAAAATAAGAAAAAATAAGTAATATTTGAATTAAGTGAAATCACTGAATATACCTTTAAGTTTATAGTGCATCTCTTTATGAGAGAAGCTTGTGAGTTGAGCAGTCTGTCGGCCTCTTGTAATGGTATCTGTTTTTTGTTCCTCGTTCTCGTTGCTAACAAAGGCTACCCAAATCCTCTAGAATAACAGCCTTGAAATCAGGTGCGTTACCCGATAACAGGGTCACAAGAGTATCTCCTCAAACATCTTCTCTGCATTGTTTAGTTTAGTTTGCTGCTGCATTGGAATGCAGAGTTATGTGTCCGAGTTCAAGTTACAGCTGCAATACTGTTAATAAATTAAACATTATTTTAACCAATGAGTATGATTTAGCTGACTTGCTAATGGGGGCCATTTAAAACAAAGGCGGCTTGCTGTGGTTGGTGTGATTTTGTACACGTTCTGTGTTCACGTTCACGTTCAAGTCTGGTGATGCGAGGTTACTGCCAATGATGGGATGGCTATCTTTTGTTGTTTTTCTTTTTCTTTCTTCCCCATTGTCTTTTTGTTTGTCCTCCACCAACACATCTGTCTCCATCACTTCCTTCCCTCGTCTGTCTGTCTGTCTGTCTGTCTGTCCGTGGATTGACCTTTTACAGGGAACCTGGGGTAAAAATATATTCCGTGTCCAGTGTCCGTTTGTATTTGTTTGCGTCCTCGTCTAGGCGACAGTTAATGAAGTTAATCGATATAAAATATCCATAATAGAAAGATTAATTGAAAAAGAAATCAATAGGCCTGGGCCATGGCTCAGCGGTCCAGGCACCTTGGCTGGTAATCCAGTCTGGCAGTGTGCCGCGGGTTCGACTCCCGATCCCGACGGCCTTTACTGCATGTCTTCCCCCCCATCTCTCTCCCCATTTCCTGTCAGCCTACTGTCTGTCCCTCCATAAAAAAAATATAAAATAAAGGCGAAAGCCGCAAAAAAGAAAAGAAAAAAGAAAAATAAATCAATATAATAATCACCAAGAAGATAATCTATAGTTGCACCTCTATCCTCTTCGCTCGCTTCCTGACGGGCGGGGCCTTGTCCGCCTGTCTTGCCACTTGCTGCTACCAGCACATGTTTCAGTCTGTCAGACAGACATACAACCTGACAGACTGTCTCTAGAATCACATGTGTCAGTCTGTCAGACAGACATACAACCTGACAGACTGTCTCTAGAATCACATGTTTCAGTCTGTCAGACAGACAGACATACAACCTGACAGACTGTCTCTAGAATCTCTCTCTGTTTCAGTCTGTCAGACAGACATACAACCTGACAGACTGTCTCTAGAATCACATGTTTCAGTCTGTCAGACAGACATACATACAACCTGACAGACTGTCTCTAGAATCACATGTTTCAGTCTGTCAGACAGACCTACAACCTGACAGACTGTCTCTAGAATCACATGTTTCAGTCTGTCAGACAGACATACAACCTGACAGACTGTCTCTAGAATCTCTCTCTGTTTGTTGTCTTTGCCTTCCTTCATTCCGAGGGAGGCAGACCTGAGCTGATATATTTGACGCCGCACGCCGCTTTATTAGCCTCCATGACGGTTGGGAGGTTTACGACTCCACTCCAACCTTTTACGACTGTTTGACTTCTCTCTAAATCCCTCGGTGTCGGCGGTCTGTGTGTCCACGCTGCGCACCGCTCTCTGTTTTGTCCCTGTCCTAATCCTTCTTCTCACCATACGACACAATATGAGCTTGTAGATATAGCTATTTTCAAAATCTTTGATTGTCCTTTTACAGGTGACGTCTGAGCGGTGCCTAACCACTCCAATGACTGGCCACGTGTGTATGTCTGAGTCTGAGTGTATGTCTGTCTAAAGTGAGCAGCCTTAAAGTAGGGGTGGGCGATATGGACAAAAGTATTATCACGATATTTTTCAAGCCTTATCACGATACACGATATTATCACGATATTTTTTCGCGCGTTTTTGAGGGGCGCTAGCCCCTCCTATATACGGGTTTAATGTTTGTTTTGAATTCAATGTTTGTTTTAAAAACGCCATTGACAATGAAGAGAAATGAATGTTTGTTTTGTCCCTAACAAACATTAAATCCCATTAACAATAAAGAGAATTTAATGTTTGTTTTGACAGTTTGTTTTACATCATCATTACATCACATCATAGCAATCAGAGCGCCCCTCACTTCACACAGGTGTGATTTACAGTACAATGTAACAAAAAACTAAAATAAATACCATTTAGTAGACCCTCCAGAAAAACGCGGGCAAAAATATTATTATTATTTAATATTGATTATGCGATGGAATATGCAGGATTTTATGTGAATTTATGCAGCAAAATATGATATATAATATAATCACTTTTGAAAAAGTGATTAACCTACACCCTATGGTATTGGTTCTCAAAGTGGGGTCCAGCAGTTCCAGGAGGTCCCCAGCTAAATTTATGAATATCATAAATATCTATTTAACCACTTTAATCATACACATTGGCTACTTGAAAATAGCCGATCTACAAGCTCACACACAATATTTTTTCAGATTGGGGTCCACAGTCAAATACATATTAATTTAGGGGTCCTTGATTGAGTGAGCAGAGCCATGCAAAACGTCTGCCTTTCATGATTTTCAAGGCAAAAAAAGCAAAGCTTTGTCAACACTCTGCCTTAATTTACTGCTCTTCAAGGCAAAAGGAATACCTCATGTCATTCCTTAGATAAGTGAAACTCCGGTTTATGTTGTGGTTTTACTCTCTCTATTAGGGATTTAAAATGTTATGCTTGCAAGTGTTGATCCCATCTGCTTCCATGGAATACTATAACGTTTTGCTGAGTTGGTTTGCTGGATACGTTTTTGAACGTGGCGACTGAGTTTACAAGGAGTAGGCTATCATCAATGGACGCACGTCGCATAAAGTAGGATTCACTTTAAATTGTCATTATGAAAGTTTCTTGAGTTTTGGCGGAGCTACATTATAGACTGAGCAAGGGAGGAGAAGACTGACGGAGTGTACAGCGCAAGTCAGCACACACACACACACACACACACACACACACACACACACACACACACACACACACACACACACACACAGCGTGTGTTTTGCAAACTATGAAGTGGCTGTCGGCGAAACCTTACGGACGGAGAATCCGAAATAGTTCCATACCACTGCTGTACAGTTCTTTTTGGGAACTAGCCCTTCCTCAACCTCCACTCGCTCGACATCTGAGTATAATTGCCTGTCCATTTCTTTCGTCTTTCTTTACACATTATTCTGTGTGCGGAGCGCAGTGTGTAGACAAACTCCTGCAGTGCTTGCTTCCCTCTCTGCTCAGAAGAAAGGGGCGGGGACTTTGGGAGTGCTTAGAACCCACCCGATCTATAAGCAAACAATGCCTTGCATTGCGGTGCAGTAGCGAAGCGTTGTTAGCTTGTAGATTTGTTATTTTTGGTGAACGAAACCGTCGTACTGCAGAAGTATAAATTACACATCATAGAACGTGCATGCGCTGCATCTGATGGAGTGAATTTATCGTGATGGAAACGATAACTCTAAAAAGCCGTATCGTGGAGACGTTGTATCGTCCCGACGATATTTATCGCCATATCGAACACCCCTACCTTAAAGGGCCATTCACACTGATAACTGCAGCCAGCCAGCCGTGTTATTTTTGAAGCTTTTCAAGCTTTTCAACCCCTTTTGGTGTTAGCATTATGTTATGCTTTAGCTATTGAAAAATAGCAGATCTACAAGCTCATAGTGCGCCACCGAGTGGCGCGCTATGAGCTTGTAGGTCTGCTATTTTTGAAAAATCGAAGAACCACTGACATAGAAACATAGCTTTTTCAGAAAACTGTCAGGATGTAGAAGACATTTTTAGAATCTGATCTCAGGTCAAAATGGGTTAAATCGTTTAGTTTTATTAATTGTTGCACCCTTAGATCTACCCCCCATCCTTCTCGCTGCCAAGTTCGACCCCCCCCCCCCACCCCACCCCCCCCCCCCCCGCCTGCTGTCCCCGTTTCTGTTCCCACAGTCGTCTGCCAGAGTGGGCCCACCTGTAATTAGGCTGGAATCCCTGGGCCCATAACGCTGCCACGGTCCTAACAACCAGGTGCAGACCTGCAGACCTGACACCCAGCCACGGTCCTAACAACCAGGGGCAGACCTGCAGACCTGACACCCAGCCACGGTCCTAACAACCAGGTGCAGACCTGCAGACCTGACACCCAGCCTCTGACCTACTTCTATACGTTCTTTCTCTCTGCGTTCCTTCTTTTTCCTTCACTTTTTGTTCCTTACAGAAGTGATCAGCACTTTGAAGATTGAATGCCGTGTTTTGGAAGGTGTGATCGCTTCTTTGCACTCATGGTTCATAGTCTAAAAGGAATGCATGATTAAATTGCCTGTGTGTGTCCTCCGTGCGCGTGTGTGTGTGTGCGTGTGCGTGTGCGTGTGCGTGTGCGTGTGCGTGTGCGTGTGCGTGTGCGTGTGCGTGTGCGTGTGCGTGTGTGTGTGTGTGTGTGTGTGTGCGTGTGTGTGTGTGTGTGGGATTGAGGGATGAATAGACGAGAAAGGAATGTGTGCATGCTGACAAATCCCTGACATGACACTCTTCCTTGCTACTACCTTGTGGAATCTCTCTCTCTCTCTGTTTCAATATCTCTCTCCCCTCGCGGTGCCCCCCACCACCCGCCACCACTCCCCACAACCCTGTCGGCCCCTCGAGGCTGATAGAGATTTGTCCAAGGCCCTTGTTGTGATTTTTTGCCAACAATGGCAAGGAAGTGCTAGCTGTTTCAGAGACAACCAGTCCCCACGCACACACACACACACACACACACACACACACACACACACACACACACACACACACACACACACACACACACACACACAGTGAGTTTTCTTTGACCTATCCATTCTAAATTAGCAATCGCATTTGCAATCAAACTGGCTTTTGCTTGAGATATTTAATATATTTTTTGTGCATTTTTCATTTTCATTTTACATTCTTTCATCAAGTTTGGATAAAACGTGACATATCTGCACTATTGCAGTTTGGCCCACAAATAATAATACAGTTGAATCTGCCCTGCAGTATACTGTATTTAGTTACTGTTGGGTCCGGGGGCTACATTGTCATATGATGCACTTTAACCCAATTTGGGCGGGAACCCCTTTTGGTGTTAGCATTATGTTATGCTTTAGCTATTGAAAAATAGCAGATCTACAAGCTCATAGCGCGCCACCGAGTGGCGCGCTATGAGCTTGTAGGTCTGCTATTTTTGAAAAATCGAAGAACCACTGACATAGTAACATAGCTTTTTCAGAAAACTGTCAGGATGTAGAAGACATTTTTAGAATCTGATCTCAGGTCAAAATGGGTTAAAATAGGGCATTCATTCATTAAAAACATTACAAATTAGACTAGCAGGTGGCATACATGTTTCCTGTGCCCGTTAAGTTTCCCAGAGCTCTGTTTATTTGGCTCAGCGGGGTGTCATAATGTGTTTCCAATGCAAACCAGCTGCCTAGGTCTAGTCACACAAAGCTACGGTAGAAAGGAACCGTAACAGGAAAACGGATATGCTACTTTCTGGAAACCTGGGACTGTACAGTTATACACAGAGCCTACACCTCACTGCCAATGGTGAAGCAATCTCCATCCTCCCCTCTTCTCTTGTGTTTTCAAGCACAACATGCTCTAGAGAGTATTGCTTATAAGTCAGGTGTATCACCCTTATTATTCTTTCAGGGGTGTGACCAATTTCACCATGTCTTTGTGTTCTAGTGCAAAACTATGGTATCGTTTTGTAGTGAAGGGATCTGCAACCACCTCCATAAGTCCATATTACTATGGTCACGTATTGTAGTGAAGGGATCTGCAACCACCTCCATAAGTCCATATTACTATGGTCACGTATTGTAGTGAAGGGATCTGCAACCACCTCCAGAAGTCCATATTACTATGGTTACGTATTGTAGTGAAGGGATCTGCAACCACCTCCATAAGTCCATATTACGGTTACGTATTGTAGTGAAGGGATCTGCAACCACCTCCATAAGTCCATATTAATATGGTTACGTATTGTAGTGAAGGGATCTGCAACCACCTCCATAAGTCCATATTAATATGGTTACGTATTGTAGTGAAGGGATCTGCAACCACCTCCATAAGTCCATATTACTATGGTTACGTATTGTAGTGAAGGGATCTGCAACCACCTCCATAAGTCCATATTACTATGGTTACGTATTGTAGTGAAGGGATCTGCAACCACCTCCATAAGTCCATATTAATATGGTTACGTATTGTAGTGAAGGGATCTGCAACCACCTCCATAAGTCCATATTACTATGGTTACATATTGTAGTGAAGGGATCTGCAACCACCTCCATAAGTCCATATTACTATGGTTACGTATTGTAGTGAAGGGATCTTCAACCACCTCCATAAGTCCATATTATGAATGGGATGTCCAAACCTTAGTTTTGCAAGCCCACTGAGCCACGACAAAACATTTTGTGACACATTTAAAGCACCTCAGTTCCCTTCCTCTGTTGGCACATACTAGGGAGTGATGACGTCACTGTAGCTAAAAGAATAAGCCTGAGTGTAAGATCCTGCCACAGCCCTCTCATCGCTTTCGCTTCATTTGTGTAGTGTTTGGAACTGTGTACTCTGTTGAACCGTGAGGCGGCTCTTGGCATTTTCCAAGGGAAAGTGGAGTGTCGGAGAGAAAGCTTGGCCTCGGGGAACAGGTTCCATCATAGACCCACCAGCCGTTGCCAGAGGTGTGCCCAGATCCGCCTGCTCTCTCCTCTCCTCTGTGGCTTTGCATTCCAAAACCTTTCCCTCACTCCAGAGCCCCCTGGCACTACACAGAAAGCCTAGTTTTATTACCATACCAGTGATACCTGCACGCTTGTCAGCCATTTTGAAACAACCGTCCTCTACCGTGAACGAGATTGTATTTCTCTGAGTGGCTGAGTGGGTTGTAGAAGCGTGCCCTGTGCCACACATTTTTGGAGGGCTCTCAGGGCAATGTACGAGGCCCTCCCGGGTTAGGGCTACGGTGTGGTGGCCGATGTTGTTTGTTAATTTATTACTGTATGAAGGTTTCCATCCTCCGGCGGCCTACTCAGCAAGGCTAGCGCCCCCCCACACACCCCCCCACCCCACCACACCAGCTCAACTACAGCCAGGGACAAGTCGCGGCGTGCGTGGCTGCGTGCTTATTTATGTAAATGACAATTTGTCTTTCACCGGGTGCCGGTAAAATATTTGCCTGATGCAGTACATCCACATGCTCTCTTGTTAAATAAACACTGAGGATTTTACTGTGTGCTACCTAGCACTCGTTGTCAATGTGGCGTCCGGGGGGCCCCCACCCCAGGGGTCCTTGAGGGGGTTCCATGGGGTCCTCAGAATGGAACCAAAAAGACTGTTATGGGTCAATTTGGTTCCATTGGTAAACTCTCAGAGTTAGTTTGACACTGATGATCTTACATTGTAGATTGGGGTGCCAGAGTTTAAAAAAAGGAATTGTATCAAATGGGGGGTCTGTGCTAATGCATATCAAACTGGGGGTCCTTGCAATTGAAAAGGTTGAGAATCACTGACTGTACCTGACGCTATTTTGTCGTAATTATATCCTTTTGTGAGTGAGATGAACTTGAACCTTTCCTCCCAGCACGTACGCACTCATGCACGCACGCACGAACGCACGCACGTACGCACTCATGCACGCACGCACACATACACCGGGGACCGTGGTTTGGCCCCATGCAGTCAGAGTGAGGTATAGGGACAAGGCCTCCCGCTTCCACACATTCCAGTAAATCAAGTGAAAGCGGGAAAAGCCGTAAGTCAACCTTCAGTTGGCCTTTACCTGCGGGGCTACAGGGAGCCGCGAAGGGGTTAGAGGTTCAGGGGTGACCGGTGGGTCAAATACACACAAAACCTTTTTTATTTTATATTTATATTGCCATTGGTTGTTGTGTGTTCCTGTAGATGGGCTTCTGAACAGGGCTGAAGGCTTCTGAACAGGGCTGAAGTGGTAAATACCGTCTTTAGGGTTAGGGTTAGGGTTAGAGCTTCTGAACAGGGCTGAAGGCTTCTGAACAGGGCTAAAGTGGTAAATACCGTCTTTAGGGTTAGGGTTAGAGCTTCTGAACAGGGCTGAAGTGGTAAATACCGTCTTTAGGGTTAGGGTTAGAGCTTCTGAACAGGGCTGAAGGCTTCTGAACAGGGCTGAAGTGGTAAATACCGTCTTTAGGGTTAGGGTTAGGGTTAGAGCTTCTGAACAGGGCTGAAGGCTTCTGAACAGGGCTGAAGTGGTAAATACCGTCTTTAGGGTTAGGGTTAGGGTTAGAGCTTCTGAACAGGGCTGAAGGCTTCTGAACAGGGCTGAAGTGGTAAATACCGTCTTTAGGGTTAGGGTTAGGGTTAGAGCTTCTGAACAGGGCTGAAGGCTTCTGAACAGGGCTGAAGTGGTAAATACCGTCTTTAGGGTTAGGGTTAGGGTTAGAGCTTCTGAACAGGGCTGAAGGCTTCTGAACAGGGCTGAAGTGGTAAATACCGTCTTTAGGGTTAGGGTTAGGGTTAGAGCTTCTGAACAGGGCTGAAGGCTTCTGAACAGGGCTGAAGTGGTAAATACCGTCTTTAGGGTTAGGGTTAGAGCTTCTGAACAGGGCTGAAGTGGTAAATACCGTCTTTATGGTTAGGGTTAGGGTTAGAGCTTCTGAACAGGGCTGAAGGCTTCTGAACAGGGCTGAAGTGGTAAATACCGTCTTTAGGGTTAGGGTTAGAGCTTCTGAACAGGGCTGAAGTGGTAAATACCGTCTTTAGGGTTAGGGTTAGAGCTTCTGAACAGGGCTGAAGTGGTAAATACCGTCTTTAGCTTAATGTGCTAAGCTGATGACTAGGCCAGTCGCGTGTAAATGGAACAAAACTAAATCCACATTAAGTGCATGTGCGCTCTCTCAATTTGAAGTACTTTCAGCCCCCCACCCCCCCTCCCCCTCCTCCTCTCCTCATCTTTTCATTACCCACTTTTGGGGCTAAAGAGGCACTTTTCCCGTTCCAGCCAGATCGCCTTTCTTTGTCTCCGAGTGCCTGTCTGTCCCTCTCTCTTCGTCTCTGTCCCTCGCTCGCTTCCTCCCTCCCTCTCCCTCCCTCTGTCTCTCTCTGTCTCTCTCTTTGCTCCCCCATCTCTCTCTCTCTCTCTCTCTCTCTCTCTCCCAGTCTTTGCAGATTGAACTGGCTAGCAGAATGCTGCTGGAATGTTGATCAGAGCTGATTTACATTGAGACAATGGCAGGAGGTTCAAGCCATCTCTCCTTCTTTTCTCTTCCTCAAGCTGCCGTCCCCTCCACCACTTTGGTCTCTGTGCCAGGGGTCCCGCTCCTCCTTTCCTATTTATTTATTTTTTCTGGAAGATGGGTGTCTTTAGAGAAAGGAGGACAGCGAAATGGGGGGAGGGGATGAAGGGAACGGTTCTTCTTCTCACCATTAGACTGGACTGAATGGCTCTGGACTTCATCTGTACTCAACGCAGCCTTCTCAATGATGAACTCCTTACACGCACGCACGCACGCACGCACACACGCACACACACGTGCACGTACACACACACACACACACACAAACAAACACTGTGAAGTTAAAGACTTAAACAGGCGGTTGAGGGACATAGACGGTCTTCTTTCACCATGTCTGCACGTGTCTACATTGTACATACCTGTCAACCCTCCCATAGTCCCCCAGACTCTGCCGTATTTCACAGTTCTTTCCCCAACGTCCTCCCGTCTAAATATTTCCCTGTAGGTAGACGAGCAGAGTATGACGCGAGTTGTTTATTGATGATTAAGCCTACAACAATTTTTTGTATTGTTAAATGTTGCCTTTTTGTTTGTCTTTTAACCCATTTTGGGCGGGAACCCCTTTTGGTGTTAGCATTATGTTATGCTTTAGCTATTGAAAAATAGCAGATCTACAAGCTCATAGTGCGCCACCGAGTGGCGCGCTACGAGCTTGTAGGTCTGCTATTTTTGAAAAATCGAAGAACCACTGACATAGAAACATAGCTTTTTCAGAAAACTGTCAGGATGTAGAAGACTTTTTTAGAATCTGATCTCAGGTCAAAATGGGTACATAAAATACCCATAAAATACATAAATGTCTACCATTCGTCTATACCAATGTTAATTCTGCGTACGGGTACGTGTGTAATTTTGGGAAAACAAATCAACAGCCGTTAATGAACACTTATGATGGATAGAGGACTTCCACACGTCCTGTCACATAAAACTGCCTAAACATAAACTGCAGGGTGCCTGGGACGTGTGGACACGTCTTAACCCATTTAGACCTAAGTTCGATTCTACAAATGTCTTCTAAAACATGCGACGGGTATGTAGTTACGGGTAACCGGATGGAAAATGATCCGTTCCTGACACCCCCTTGTTGGCGTTCAGCAACTGTATAATATTCACACTCAATCTGTCGTCACCCCAGTTACTCTAGGCAACGAAACAAAAAACAACTGTGTGTAATGTGTTATTTCAAACATATTGAATGCCCCTAGCTTTATAATTGCGCTCAGAGAATCATATGTGTGTGTGGTAGAACGAGCCATAAATTAGGCTGTCACAGGTGATACTTACCTAACCCATTTTGGGCGGGAACCCCTTTTGGTGTTAGCATTATGTTGTGCTTTAGCTATTGAAAAATAGCAGATCTACAAGCTCATAGCGCGCCACCGAGTGGCGCGCTACGAGCTTGTAGGTCTGCTATTTTTGAAAAATCGAAGAACGACTGACATAGAAACATAGCTTTTTTTCAGAAAACTGTCAGGATGTAGAAGACATTTTTAGAATCTGATCTCAGGTCAAAATGGGCTAAATCACCTCGTAATTACCCGCCGTCACTCGTCGACACCTGATGCGTGCGGGCCAGCCGACATCACCCTCCCAAACGAAAACGATAACAACATGGGTGGATGGAAATGTGGGCAGCCGTCATCAATCGACATGGCGGCGTGTGAGGGGAGTGGATGGATGGATGGATGGGGGGCCTCATTGCACCACTTGGGTCCCGGTCGTATGTGAGCTTTACGGCGGGTGCATTACCCGCAGTCGGTGAGGCGTGCTGCGGGTGTTCTCAGATTCGCTCGCTTTAGTTCCCGCTGTCAGTCTGCAACGAGATTGCGCCGTGCATACCCGCGGACGACACTCCCACGGCCCTGATGAGCGCCGCTGGTCCAGCGAGGCTCCGACGGACGTTTGTTATCAGAGCGTGAACTTTGTCGTGAAGCCATGTGTTCCCGCGGGGCATTTGTTTTTTGTTCGGGGGGGTTAATTATGGAGATTCACAAGAGTTGATATAGACTCTCACTGGAACCTGGGTCCATAGTGTGTGTGTGTGTGTGTGTGTGTGTGTGTGTGTGTGTGTGTGTGCACGTGTGCGTGGTGTGCACGCGTGTGTGGTGTGAATGCGTGTATCCACGTGAAATAGCTTTTTCTCAGAGACGCCAGCCAGGGCAGGACCCCTCCTGCTCCTGAGAATGAATGAGCCAATGGCTTTTTAATCTCTCCTCTTTGTCACCGCTTGCTTGGGTGAATTAAATAACATCCAACAATGTGCCAGCTTTTCTTCTTTTCCATCCACGTTCACCTCGCGTAGAAGTCACTGAATGAAACGCCTTCCATGGCCCTGGTCACGTCTGCACAGTAAAATCCTCCTTGTTAATTTACGCGTTTGTTCCTTATTTTAGAGTCATGTGTGTGAGCGTGTTAATCCATGAATTTGCTGCCATTTGGTTGGTTACATTTGTACACTATAAAAAATGTAATTAACCCAATTTGGGCGGGAACCCCTTTTGGTGTTAGCATTATGTTATGCTTTAGCTATTGAAAAATAGCAGATCTATAAGCTCTTAGCTTGTAGGTCTGCTATTTTTGAAAAATCGAAGAACGACTGACATAGAAACATAGCTTTTTAAAAAAACTGGCAGGATGTAGAAGACATTTTTAGAATCTGATCTCAGGTCAAAATGGGTTAAGAGGGTATTATTAATGTGTACAGAGTAACACAGGGCTCTGTCAGAAGTCCCATATATATCTTTTTACATTGCCTTTCATAGTTTTAACTCTGGCCCGAGTGCCGCGTGCATGGTGTGTTTGTGTGAAAAATGAGCCTAATGGCATCGGAGCAGCTTGTAAATCATCACCCCCTGGACACGTCCACTCCCATTCACGTCTGCGCCGACAAAGGCGAGCGTTAGTAGACGAGGGCCCGGTTCTTGGACAAGGGGGGCAGGAGAGAGGGGGCGCAACCCTTTGTTGTTGACTTCTATCTTTCTCTTTTAAAGGTGGCCCCGACCACCTGTCCTCCATCATGGCTGACAATGACACAAAGGCAAGGGAGAGGGCCAGCTCATCGCACACAACACACACACCTATAGGGCCCGGGGCTCCTTGGGGGGGGGGGGAGAAACGCTATGTGGCCCGTCTCTCCTTTCTGTGCTGCCGTGTGACCTCGGACGCTCAACGAGTCTGGGCGGGGAGGGCGATGGGGTGGGACATGGAAAGAATAGAGCGATTAGCCCCCCACACCCCCCCAACCCCTCGACTTGAGCAGGAACCTCAAGTTCAGGGAAGGAGAGAGGAGGACAGCGCGGGCAGGAGGGGATTAAGGGAGAAGGGACCGTGGTGGCTCTCTGAAGAATCAGGGTATTGTTGCGGGCCTGCTCATCAAAGCGTAAAGAGGCAGGGGAGGGGGGAGGAGGGGGAGAGAGACAGACAGACAGAGGAAGGCGAGACAGGGAGAGAAGCACAGTCCCTTCCTGTGCCCTCTCTCTCTCTCTCTCTCAGAGCAGTGCATTACTCTGTACCCCGTGTCGTAGGCCAAACTCCCGTTCCACATTCTCTTCTTCTTTATCTTCTGTGAAAAGGTTTAAGCTGCGTAGCACGCACGCACGCACGCACGCGCATGCACGCACATGCACACGCACGCACACACGCACACACGCACGCACGCACGCACGCAAACGCACACACACACATTCTCTCTCATTCGCTCTCACACCCATGCACTCTCACATGTGTGCAGTGCGAGTTAGTTTATGTAACCTAGAATAAAGGGGACAAAGTGACGTCCCCCGCTGAGCTCCTTGCACACTTGACTCAATTAGTTGTCCTGGGAACCCAAGTTGTTTTCTCCTCATGCGGAGGAGGCCCAGGCCAGTGGCTCCCTGTCCCTGAGCCCACCGGGACCATCCAGGACCAAGGACCCCCCCCTTACACACACTCCTCATGCGAGGCCCAGGCGAGTGGCTCCCTGTCCCTGAGCCCACCGGGAACCCAAGTTGTTTTCTCCTCATGCGGAGGAGGCCCAGGCGAGTGGCTCCCTGTCCCTGAGCCCACCGGGACCATCCAGGACCAAGGACCCCCCCTTACACACACTCCTCATGCGAGGCCCAGGCGAGTGGCTCCCTGTCCCTGAGCCCACCGGGAACCCAAGTTGTTTTCTCCTCATGCGGAGGAGGCCCAGGCCCAGGCTCCCTGTCCCTGAGCCCACCGGGAACCCAAGTTGTTTTCTCCTCATGCGGAGGAGGCCCAGGCCCAGGCTCCCTGTCCCTGAGCCCACCGGGAACCCAAGTTGTTTTCTCCTCATGCGGAGGAGGCCCAGGCCCAGGCTCCCTGTCCCTGAGCCCACCGGGAACCCAAGTTGGTTTCTCCTCATGCGAGGCCCAGGCCCAGGCTCCCTGTCCCTGAGCCCACCGGGAACCCAAGTTGTTTTCTCCTCATGCGGAGGAGGCCCAGGCCCAGGCTCCCTGTCCCTGAGCCCACCGGGAACCCAAGTTGTTTTCTCCTCATGCGGAGGAGGCCCAGGCCCAGGCTCCCTGTCCCTGAGCCCACCGGGAACCCAAGTTGTTTTCTCCTCATGCGAGGCCCAGGCCCAGGCTCCCTGTCCCTGAGCCCACCGGGAACCCAAGTTGTTTTCTCCTCATGCGAGGCCCAGGCGAGTGGCTCCCTGTCCCTGAGCCCACCGGGACCATCCAGGACCAAGGAGCCTAAAGGACCCCCCCTTACACACACACACACACACAAATATCCCACACCTATGACCCCATACCCCTCAGCCCTGACCTCCCACCTCATTCTGTGCTGTGATTCTGGGTCAGGGGCAGAGCCGGGTTCTTGTGTCGGCAGATTATTCACGGGGATTTCGTTCTAAACGAGGCCGAGGTTATTGCGCCTCGGACCCGGGGTCTTTCAGAAGTCACTGCCACGGCTTTGAGCTGTGTCATTGTTCCGTTTCGCTTTTGTGGCTCTGCATACCTTGGGGGGGGGGGTGTTTGTGTGTGTGTGTGTGTGTGTGTGCTGCATGTGTTTCCACTGGGGAGTAAAAAGGCGTGCTGGAGGAGGAAGTTTGTTAATCCCAGAGTGGGACTATACAGTCGGTCTCTCTACAGAATGCTATCACCATGAGTCACTGCATGTGTCTCAGCAAGGCGTGTGCTTGGTTATGTCAAGCGTGTGGCCGGACAGAGGAGCGCTGGCCGGACCGTGGCGGATGTGCAGAGCGACAGACCTCGTGTCACACTGGACTGGGACTATCGGAGCCGACTGCCTCCCAGTCCAGTGTGACAACCCCGGTTGGAAGTGGCAACCCCGGTTGGGGGTGGGACGGCGGAGGCACGCGGCCAACTGAGTGAGTGAGGAAAGCGGAAACCACAAGTATGACACTACCCAGTTAGCACAAGTTAGCACTATCTTCCCACATTCTCCCCCGAAGCCCCAGAGGAAGGAATCAACAAGCTGCATGCTTTCCAAGGCCTGCATGGTTTACCTTCTTTGCTCTGGCCCAGCACGCGTGTGCTCTCTCTCTCTCTGTGCTGTGTGTGTGTGTGTGTGTGTGTGTGTGTGCACGCGCACGCGTGTGTGTGCTCTATCTCTCTCTCTGTGCTGTGTGTGTGTGTGTGTGTGTGTGTGTGTGTGTGTGTGTGTGTGTGTGTGTGTGTGTGTGTGTGTGTGTGTGTGTGTGTGTGTGTGTGTGTGTGTGTGTGTGTGTGTGTGTGTGTGTGTGTGTGTGTGTGTGTGTGTGTGCGTGCACGCGCGTGTTCTATCTCTCTCTGTGCTGTGTGTGTGTGTACGCGCATGTTTGTTTGTATGTGTATTGGTTGTGTGAGCACAGCCACTAAGCAGAGCTGTAAACGCCTGTATGCACAGACACTATCCCTCTTTGATGTTAGGACCATAAGTTTGCTCAACGTTTGGAGCAGTGACACAGGAGAAGGACAGTGGTTGACCAAACCTCACTGACTTCTGGGGCTGGAGAGTGAATACACTGTAGTCTGGGGCTGGAGAGTGAATACACTGTAATCTGGGGCTGGAGAGTGAATACACTGTAGTCTGGGGCTGGAGAGTGAATACACTGTAGTCTGGGGCTGGAGGGTGAATACACTGTAGTCTGGGGCTGGAGAGTGAATACACTGTAGTCTGGGGCTGGAGAGTGAATACACTGTAGTCTGGGGCTGGAGAGTGAATACACTGTAGTCTGTCTGCTTTGTGTTGTTGAGGACACTTCTCTGTGGGTGGCAGGATCTGTATGTGTGTGTGTGTGGACCTGCCTGCCTGTCCAAAACAAACTCTCTCTCTCTCTCTCTCTCTCTCTCTCTCTCTCTCTCTCTCTCTCTCTCTCTCTCTCTGTATTCATGTCTCTCTTCATTTCAATTCAAAAGGGCTTTATTGTTCACATTGCCAAAGCAAGTAGTGTGAAATATAACGATCAAAAATAAGAAATGTATATACAATTCAAGATAGGCCTACTAAAATAAAGAAATGTATATACAATTCAAGATAGGCCTACTAAAATAAAGAAATGTATATACAATTCAAGATAGGCCTACTAAAATAAAGAAATGTATATACAATTCAAGATAGGCCTACTAAAATAAAGACATGTATAAGCAGAGCTGTGTTCAAAAATAGACACAAACCTGAAAATGTTAGCAATTTTTCAAATGGTACTGTATAGGGCGGCTGTCCCTCTGTCCCTCTGTCTCTCTCCTTTTCTCTCCTCCTCCTGCCTCTCTCCCTGAGCTGTCCTTCAGGTAGCCCTGTAGGCCATTCAAGTCATCTGCAGACATCGTTAAGCTGATGCAATGACTGTCAACCTCTCCCGGGGGTGTTTTGTGCCGAGCAGTTTAAGCAGTATCTTGTGTCCTTTTCCCCACGTAGGTTTCATTTCATCTACCCGACCATGTGACGACGCAGCCCATTTAACATTCCACATTTATTGAGCGAGCGCTGAGGACATGTGTGTGTGTGTGTCCTACTCCGTAAGACGATCTAAAAATAAAATAAAATAAATATATCTTACCTCCCAGACCACCGCCGAACACAAAACAGTGAAATGAGTCAAATCACTCGCTTTTCTCCCTCCTCGTGAGGCCTTCAGAGCCTGGGTGTGTGTGGGGATATTAGCTGGTGGTGGTGATGAAGGGGGGTTGTTAGTTAGTAAGTGCAGACTCCTGGCGGTTGCCTTGTTGGGTCCTGGCTGGGGGGCGGGGGTGGGGTGGGCAGAGTGTAGAGTAGGATAGTATAGCAACACGCTTTGATCTCGCCGCAAAGCGGGTGCCTATGGGCTATAGTTCCAAACATTGCTCCTATGGCTGGAACTATCCCATTGAGATATGTGACTAAATTTGACTGAGGGACTGCCATTGGATTTTTTTTTAGAATTTTCGTTTTCCCATGTCATATGAAAGCAGGGAATCATAGCTTCAAATTGACATATTGGTTGTTCAGTTTGACCCACCAGTTTTTGAGATGTGGCTTATAGAGTAATGTCTTGCAGAAAACAGCGAGTTGAGAAAACGGGCTTGAAAGGTTCACTTCTGTGGTCTCTAACATTACACCTAGCTACATGTTTGGGCATTTATTTCATATTATTTACATGTCGATTTCAGACACTTATTTCAGACATGCTCTAGTATGTGAAGAGTCTGCCTGTGCTATTTACTCGTTTTGATTTTTTTTTTAAAGTTTTTCTCCTCTGGTGAAAAGCTGTAATTTGCACGATGGCAGTCTCTCAGTCAAATCTGGTCACATATATAGAATGAGCACGTCTGCATTCCATTGTTACAATGGGAGTCAACGCTAGTGTCGCCACTCTCCTACTAGATTACTCTGGGGGTGGGGAGCCTTGCCCGTTTGTGTCTCAGTCCCAACTCCCTAATGACCAGGTCACGTAAAGTTAGCCGCTCCGTGCAGGGGGCATTGTGGCTTTTTATATTTATTTTGATATCACGAGAGTCACGATGACCATGGCACAGGGGCTTTGCTGGTTGTGTCCCTACTGAGGACAAATCCAGTGATGTAAATAGGTTTTCAATGTAATGAGTCCCACGATGCAGGGATGGTCTTTTTAGATGAGTCCCAGGATGCAGGGATGGCCTTTTAGATGAGTCCCAGGATGCAGGGATGGTCTTTTAGATGAGTCCCAGGATGCAGGGATGGCCTTTTAGATGAGTCCCAGGATGCAGGGATGATCTTTTAGATGAGTCCCAGGATGCAGGGATGATCTTTTAGATGAGTCCCAGGGACATTTTATGAGTCCCACTTCAACGACGTTAGGAGTCATATTTTGCCATTTTTACATATTGCAGCATTTAACTCCCATTTCATTTTATATGGTTATAATGTGGTAAACTATTCATGTAGAAAACGGAAGAAGAAATGATTATTATAACTAAAGCTAGCAAAATAAACTAGAATAAAAAACAGTACAGTAGTACAGTAGTGCATCCCGTGGATGCAGAGGTCGTTGTTTTATTGCGTCCCTCAACTATAAACTGTGTTTTGGGATGCAAAATGCACCCTATTTTAATCTCTGCAAATCGACTGTGGGACACAAGGAAAAGTGTGAACTGCTGTGGTTCTCAAAGTGAGGTCCACCGGTCCACCGGTTCCACACAGGGTTCCTTGTTCCAAATTGACCCGTACAGATTTGTAACTGTGAGGGAGTACAAATGGAACCAAATGGACCCGTTCCTTACGGGTCAATTTGGTTCCATTTATACCCTTGGGGTTATGGGGGTCCTTGGAATTAAAATGTTTGCGAACCACAGGACTGTACTGTATTCACCACCAGACCACAGTCATATCTTCCCAGAGCTGTGAAGCAAGGCAGAGGCCGGGTGTAATTTAGATATTTGCCCTATCGATCCGTCCTCAGTTTGATATATGGAAGTAGAAGCAGATCCACTATGCGGCGTACTTTAGTTTCCCATCTCTTAAGGACATGGAAGTTGCAATGCTGTCCACCAGCCAGGGCTTTAACCCATTCTGACCTGAGATCAGATTCTAAAAATGTCTTCTACATCCTGACAGTTTTCTGAAAAAGCTATGTTTCTATGTCAGTGGTTCTTCGCTTTTTCAAAAATAGCAGACCTACAAGCTCGTAGCGCGCCACTCGGTGGCGCGCTACGAGCTTGTAGGTCTGCTATTTTTCAATAGCTAAAGCATAACATAATGCTAACACCAAAAGGGGTTCCCGCCCAAAATGGGTTAATGCAAAACAGTAAATTCAGCCACTGAGCGGGATATTTAGCCAAGTGCTGCATGCTCTTCTTGAAGGATGGGACGCTTGGACTTGTTCCTCACTGCTTGCAGGAATGCACTCAGTGCCTCTGCATGACAAACGTTTTTTTTTTTTTTTTTGCCGAGGACTGTGTGAGTGTCCTCGTATGTCAGAGCTAATCTGGTTAAAGGGACATTTATGGGACAGAAACGCACGAGCGCCGGTCCCCGTGTTCTGGCAGTGGGCCAGCCTGAGGGCTTAACTGGCTCTATATAAGAGAACACTCAGACATATTGATTTGGAGGTTTGATAAAATGCCTTCATATTCTTTTTTTGAAGTTACTCAATGTCCCTTGATGCGAGCAGCTGTTTGAACATTCCAGAGCCAGTGCGGTGGCGAGGGTTAAATCAGTGCCATTGCTCCACATTAGCATTCAGCTGCCAGCCCCGCGGGCTAAGTGCTTCAGTACCTGCTTGGTTGCTAAGGAATTGGCACTTAGGTAATGAAATGCCCATCGCTGACAGGGGCACTAGATTGTGCTGAGACTGAAACCGGGGTGGGTGGTGGTGGTGGTAGTGCGTGTGTGTGTGGGGGGGAGGGGGGTGTTAGAGGTGGGGACGGATCCACATGAACATTATGCACATACCAGGGAGTTGGCATGAGAAGCTCTAAATGAATTTTAGCTGCAAATCCAGCTAACTGGAAGAACTCCATCACCTGAGGAAGCGTTTGCTAACAACCGTGTTGCTGTCTCCAAGAAAAAGAAAACTTTACTACCTTAAACATTATTTAGAAGGGTTGTTCGAGGTCTCTATTTTGGCACATTAATTCCTGCCGAATCCCCAAAAACAAACCCAAAGGTTCTGATTGTATGTCACTTCTCCGTTACACAGAAAATGGCTTAATTTATATTAAGCCATTTTTTCATGTCATATGAAAGCAGGGAATCATGACATATTGGTTGTTCAGTTTGACCCACCAGTTTTGGAGATATGGCTTATAGAGTAATATCTTGCAGAAAACAGCGAGTTGAGAAAACAGGCTTGAAAGGTTCACTTCTGTGGTCTCTAACATTACACCTAGCTACATGTTTAAGCATTTATTTAATATTTACATGTCGATTTCAGCTCTGATATTTATTTCAGGCATGCTCTAGTATGTGAAGAGTCTGCCTGTGCTATTAACTCACTTTGGATCAAATTTAAATAAATTCAGTTTTTCCTCCTCTGGTGAAAAGCTGGAGGTTGCACGATGGCAGGTCATCAGTCAAATCTGGTCACATTTGGTTCCAATTGTTATATTACACTATGTAGTTTCGGACACTACATTTTAATAAGATGTATTTTCACCTTTTGTTTTGTCTCATATGGTCCAGCGTGATCTGAATATAATACTTGTTGGTGGCATCATGCCACTGCCAGGAAGCCTTTTGAAACGTTGACATTCATTTGCTGTTTTTCCACTCTTCTCTCTCTCTCTCTCACGTCCTTCTTCCTCTGTTTACTTAAGCTCCCCTTTCCTCCTCCTCTAAGCTGTTGTTGCCTCTACCTGACTGAATGCCCCACCCTCGGCTGAACCTCTATTGATGGTCACCAAGTATGGAGAGCTTCCTCATCCCCTGGGCTCCGTTACATACAGGCTTCCCCTAATCCTCCACCTTTGCCCTCACCTTAACACAGGGGTTCTCAAAGGGGGGGGGGGGGGGGTCTGGGCCGATGCAGGGGGTCCCCAGTTAAATTATTGATAGTTAGGAAGCAACATGGTCCCTCACAGATTTGTAACTCAGAGTGTACACATGGAACCAAATGGACCCCTACAGGTCCGTTTGGTTCCATTCACTCTCAGAGTTATGGGGGTCAGTGGTCTACTCTGCATGCATACTAAACGACCCCCTGTTCTCAGAATCTCTGCCTGTGTGTTGACGTGACCTCACATGGCGTGTGTGTGTGTGTGTGTGTGTGTGTGTGTGTGTGTGTGTGTGTGTGTGTGTGTGTGTGTGTGTGTGTGTGTGTGTGTGTGTGTGTGTGTGTGTGTGTGTGTGTGTGTGTGTGTGTGTGTGTGTGTGTGTGTGTGTGTGTGTGTGTGTGTGTGTGTGTGTGTGTGTGTGTGTGTGTGTGTGTGTGTGCGCGTGCGTGCGTGCGTGCGTGCGTAGCATAGTTTCACTTCATAAACTTTAGTCTGCCACAAGAATGACAATTGCTGTTGCTTCTTGGGTTTTATTATTAACCACATCGCTGGATGACTGAAGATGACGAGGCAGAGATCCCTCAATGTGTAACAGCTCAAGTTAACAATGAAACCCGAGGAGGCCATTTAGTTGAGTATTTGCGCCTCTGTTGACTTTTGGACATTTCTGGAATTCCTTCCCCATTCATGTTTTGTGTGTATGGCTTCACGCGTCAGCGCACCACTACTGGCCTCGTTCAGCACTACAGTGTTTCAATAAAAGGAGAGAACACACCAATATGGAATAAGCAAATGTTTATTGGAAAGATTTTGGCAGCAGTTTAGCAAAATGGCAAAGGCAAAATTATGGCAGAGCATTATTTTGGCGATTAGACTCCAATTGCATTTATTGAATAAGATTAGCTTTTAATAGGGAGAACCCCCCCATCGGAGCATTGAAGTCTAGACGCTGGTGGTGGCAGCTGAGCAGATGAACCTCCGTCCTTCTCAACACCAGATGACAAGGTGGAGTTGGGGATGTCCTTCTCAACACCAGATGACAAGGTGGAGTTGGGGATGGAGGTGGGTTGCAGATGAACCTCCTTCCTTCTCAACACCAGATGACAAGGTGGAGTTGGGGATGGAGGTGGGTTGCTTGCTGCAAACTGAAAAGAGAAGGCAAAGTGTCAGAGGCAGAGATATTTAAAGGCGGAGTCCAATCACCTGATTGGCTGCTGCCAAGTGCTAGGATTTGAGAACAGATAATGATGAGCAATGATAGTGCTGAAAGGCCGAATGAAAGTGTTGGTTAAGCGGATAGCGGAGCGGTCTTGATACCAGAAGGTCGCCAGTTCGAATCAGCGGTCCGACACGTTAAAATTACCACCGCTGAAGTGCCCTTGAACAAGGCATTGAACCACTACGATGAAATGTGTTCTATGAGCAGGGCCTGGCTGGAAACAAGTTCTTGAGCTTAGCCCAGATACCCTGGGTAAATATAGTAATCATTTCATTTCATTTCATTTCATTTCATCTTCCTTATTGAACAAGCTACATATCCTGCATTCAGCTGAAATGAACACATTTAATTCGGGGTCACCTACCGTGTCGTCCAATTCTTCTGGTTTCTGTTTGTGCCGATCGCTCACTTGTCCGTTATCTTTTCCCACTCCATCCATCATCAACCGCTTATCCGTAGTCGGGTCGTAGGGGGAAAGAGCTTCACCAGAGAGCTCCAGACTTCCCTCTCCAGAGCAACATTAGTAACTCCCTCCTGGGGGATCCCGAGGCGTTCCAAGGCCAGTGAGTCGATGTAATCCCTCCATCTTATCCTTGGTCTGCCCCAGGGTCTCCTCCCAGTGGGACGTACATCGAGGACCTCCTATAGGGAGACACTCGAGAGGCATCCTAACCAGATGCCACCTAAGCTGGCTCCTTTCCGTACGGCTACCATTTGAACCCTCACATGTTCTGATGAATTGAAAATGGAGGACCCTTATGTAAACAAGTCTTTGTGCCTTTTCTGGTTCTATCCTCAAGTAGCAGTCTTTGTATTGACCTGTACTTTCGTTTGAAACGTACCCATTCTGCATACTGTGAAATAAAAAAAATCTATAAATCAATCAATGTCCCTAGTTTGGGCAAATAAAAATCGAAAAGCGAAACATTTTCTATGAAGCCCACATTTATAATGCATTATGAGGGCATTCATAGTGCATTATAATGCTTAATGTTTTAGAAAATAAAATTGAAAACAGAATGTTTAGCAGATCTACAAGCTCACAATGCTCACGACGCACACAATGTGACGTGTTGAACTTTTAGATCGTCCGTTCTTATGTATCTTATATATAGTACGTATAGGGCTTAAGTGGGTAATACCGTAATGTAATGCCACACAATAGAGCGTCGCAGTCCCGCCTCCTACCCTGGACCAGGAAATGATTCTCCGTTCATTTTCCTCATAGACATTTCAGAAAGTATTTATTTAAAGACGTTTACGCCGTGGACAAAGCCAACTCGAGTTGCACAACACAAACAATATTTTGGACCAAACAAATAATTACAAAGAAGAAAAACAACAAAAAAAGTGTTGTAACCTGCCGTTTTTTTCTTCTTTCTAATTATTTGTTGGCTTTGTCCACGGCGTAAACGTCTTTAAATAAATACTTTCTGAAATGTCTATGAGGAAAATGAACGGAGAATCATTTCCTGGTCCAGGGTAGGGGGCGGGACTGCGACGCTCTATAGGGGTTCCTGGTAATAGTACTTGTCTTTCATGGTCTGCTTTATGGATATCATTTCTGTTTTTAAAACCTTGACGTGTTTTCAAATCACGGCTACCACCTCAAGTTTGATCAATGCCGTTCTTTCTTTAGACCTCTTAATGCCGCCCTACCTTCCCCGGCCCGTATGGAGCCATGGACACTTTTGTTCTCTGGAACATCAAATGCGTTGGAGAGTTGTTGCGCGCGGCACTAAATTGCTACCTGCATCGCAGGGGTCTTAAGAAAAAGCTGTCTTGTGGACACAGGTGCTTTCAGAGGCATCAGGGGATGAATGGCACGACAGAGCAAGTAAATAAAGAGAGAGACAGACAGAGATTTCAAAAGGGGCATTCTGAGTTCTCAGAGGTGGGAGACAAGAGGCAGGGTGGGGTGGGGTGGGCGTGGGAGGGAGGGAGGGCGGCGGGGGTGCGGCAGAAAAGGATGCCCACCCAATTATTGCCTCTTGCTCACCTGTTCCGTGTGGGGAGTCACATACAAAAGCCTGGGGCGGGTCTGAATAGGTGGAGGGGAGTTGAAATGAGCAGGTAAACACAAGAGCATTAGCAATGTCATCTGTGTCCTAAGAATAGAAGATGAAGTAGCAGTGATGTGCAAGTTGTCACATATTGCCTCCATCCATCCATCCATCTTTAACCGCTTATCCGTAGTCGGGTCGCGGGGGCAACAGCTCCACCAGAGTGCTCCAGACTTCCCTCTCCACAGCAACATTAGTGACTTCCTCCTGGGGGATTCCGAGACGTTCCAAGGCCAGTGAGTCGATGTGTTTCCTCCAACTGCGCCTTGGTCTGCCCCGGGGTCTCCACCCAGTGGGACGTGCGTCGAGGACCTCCCTAGGGAGGCGCCCGAGAGGCATCCTAACCAGATGCCCGAACCACCTCAGCTGGCTCCTTTCCAGGCGAAGGAGCAGCGGTTCTACTCCGAGTCTCTCTCGTGTGACTGAACTTCTCACCCTATCTCTAAGGGAGATGCCAGGCAGCCACCCGTCGAAGAAAACTCATTTCGGCCGCTTGTATTCGCGACCTTGACCCGACTGTGGCTCAGGAGGTAGAGCAGGTCGTCCAATGATCCATGGGTCGGCGGTTCGAATCCATATCGTCTGATTCAGTCAATAATGCTCTCCTGTTTAACCCATTCTGGGCGGGAACCCCTTTTGGTGTTAGCATTATGTTATGCTTTAGCTATTGAAAAATAGCAGATCTACAAGCTCGTAGCGCGCCACCAAGTGGCGCGCTACGAGCTTGTAGGTCTGCTATTTTTGAAAAGTCGAAGAACGACTGACATAGAAACATAGCTTTTTCTGAAAACTGTCAGGATGTAGAAGACATTTTTTAGAATCTGATCTCAGGTCAGAATGGGTTTTATGAGATTTACCAAGTGCTTTACTGCAACAAAACCAGGTCATTTATGACACTGCCCATATAGTCACAGTCAGTGTGTTAAAAAACTAATCTTGCAGAGCCTCAGTCTTCTTGCAGGCCTAATTTTGTGTTGTGTAAATACATCCAGAGGGCCAATTGTGTGTTTCCTTAACTGCCAAATAGGCAAGTCATTACTGTGCAAACATGGCTTCATTCAAACTGATTGCCTGAGTTGGACCCGAATAGCTGTGGCTGATCGATGGAGCTGCAGACCCCTTAGTTAGTAAACCCTTGGCGTGACCACCTGCGTTCATTTTCCGTCGCCGGCATGAATGTGTTTACTCACTCCGCACTAGGCAGGTGGTGTTTGAATTGAGGCTATTGCGATAACTCGCCATGATTGAAGGTCGGAAACCCGAGAGCAGTGACTCAGTGTTTACTCATTTGGTATTTTGTCACTTGCCTGGTGATAAGAAGCAGGGAGGGCCTCACGGAGAGGTGAACAGCCTCTTCATTAACCCATTTAGGCCTGACGTCGAAATTTAAAAAATGTCTTCAAAATCCTGACAGTTTTCTGAAAAACCTTATGTTTCTGTATCAGTGGTGCTCAATATTTCATGTCAAGAACCCCAAAAATTATATGTAATATGCCTCCGCCCCCCCATCTGAAAATATGTTCTTCCAGGGACCTCACAGAAGCAAAGATATGAGTTAAAATGTTCACTCTGTAAGTCTGTAATAATAATATATTCAAAGATTTGAGGCACATTTTCACAAATTTTCAAAAATAGCTCACTCTGTAAGTCTGTAATAATATATATTCAAAGATTTGAGGCACATTTTCACACATTTTAAAAAATAGCAGACCTACAAGTTCATAGCGCGGCACTCGGTGCCGCGCTATGAGCTTGTAGATCTGCTATTTTTCAATAGTTAAAACACCAAAAAGGGTTCCCGCCCAAAACGGATTAAGGTGGGTTGCTAATGATTTACAGGGTTTACTGAAATGCGCTCAACAGTTAGTGAGCCGAGACAAGGAAGGAGCAGAGGGAGTATTGCGCCATTTATAGGTGCTTTTATGACAGACCCTGAACCCACCCATGGACCGAATACTGTAGAAACTATGGTAATGGTGCCCCCCCCACCGCTGGGTGTTTTCCCCCATCAGGATACTGCTGGTTTCCTAATAACCAGAGAGAACGTCATTACACACACGTCCCCTGCATAGATAACCATCTTTCTGCACAATGTGAAAAGTCATTTTCAGGGTAATTGCCCTGAAATGAAAGCCACTATTGCATGATAACTGACTTGGATCTCACAAAGGCAGGTTTTGAACTTGAAACACAAGCCTCTTGACATCTGGCTATATTAGCCTATTTCGCATAATTTCAAAATTGGATCTTTTGGGGATTAGTGTCGGTCGGTCTGGCCTTCCGTCCTTGGTTTGGCCCATCATTGTGGCTGGGCCACCTCAGCAGTGGAGGGAGGAGGGTCCGTCCTTATGGTTTGGCCCATCATTGTGGCTGCATGGGCCACCTCAGCAGTGGAGGGAGGAGGGTCCGTCCTTATGGTTTGGCCCATCATTGTGGCTGGGCCACCTCAGCAGTGGAGGGAGGAGGGTCCGTCCTTATGGTTTGGCCCATCATTGTGGCTGGGCCACCTCAGCAGTGGAGGGAGGAGGGTCCGTCCTTATGGTTTGGCCCATCATTGTGGCTGGGCCACCTCAGCAGTGGAGGGAGGAGGGTCCGTCCTTATGGTTTGGCCCACCATTGTGGCTGGGCCACCTCAGCAGTGGAGGGAGGAGGGTCCGTCCTTATGGTTTGGCCCATCATTGTGGCTGGGCCACCTCAGCAGTGGAGGGAGGAGGGTCCGTCCTTATGGTTTGGCCCATCATTGTGGCTGGGCCACCTCAGCAGTGGAGGGAGGAGGGTCCGTCCTTATGGTTTGGCCCATCATTGTGGCTGGGCCACCTCAGCAGTGGAGGGAGGAGGGTCCGTCCTTATGGTTTGGCCCATCATTGTGGCTGGGCCACCTCAGCAGTGGAGGGAGGAGGGTCCGTCCTTATGGTTTGGCCCATCATTGTGGCTGGGCCACCTCAGCAGTGGAGGGAGGAGGGTCCGTCCTTATGGTTTGGCCCATCATTGTGGCTGGGCCACCTCAGCAGTGGAGGGAGGAGGGTCCGTCCTTATGGTTTGGCCCATCATTGTGGCTGGGCCACCTCAGCAGTGGAGGGAGGAGGGTCCGTCCTTATGGTTTGGCCCATCATTGTGGCTGGGCCACCTCAGCAGTGGAGGGAGGAGGGTCCGTCCTTATGGTTTGGCCCATCATTGTGGCTGGGCCACCTCAGCAGTGGAGGGAGGAGGGTCCGTCCTTATGGTTTGGCCCATCATTGTGGCTGGGCCACCTCAGCAGTGGAGGGAGGAGGGTCCGTCCTTATGGTTTGGCCCATCATTGTGGCTGGGCCACCTCAGCAGTGGAGGGAGGAGGGTCCGTCCTTATGGTTTGGCCCATCATTGTGGCTGGGCCACCTCAGCAGTGGAGGGAGGAGGGTCCGTCCTTATGGTTTGGCCCATCATTGTGGCTGGGCCACCTCAGCAGTGGAGGGAGGAGGGTCCGTCCTTATGGTTTGGCCCATCATTGTGGCTGGGCCACCTCAGCAGTGGAGGGAGGAGGGTCCGTCCTTATGGTTTGGCCCATCATTGTGGCTGGGCCACCTCAGCAGTGGAGGGAGGAGGGTCCGTCCTTATGGTTTGGCCCATCATTGTGGCTGGGCCACCTCAGCAGTGGAGGGAGGAGGGTCCGTCCTTATGGTTTGGCCCATCATTGTGGCTGGGCCACCTCAGCAGTGGAGGGAGGAGGGTCCGTCCTTATGGTTTGGCCCATCATTGTGGCTGGGCCACCTCAGCAGTGGAGGGAGGAGGGTCCGTCCTTATGGTTTGGCCCATCATTGTGGCTGGGCCACCTCAGCAGTGGAGGGAGGAGGGTCCGTCCTTATGGTTTGGCCCATCATTGTGGCTGGGCCACCTCAGCAGTGGAGGGAGGAGGGCTCCGTCCTTATGGTTTGGCCCATCATTGTGGCTGGGCCACCTCAGCAGTGGAGGGAGGAGGGTCCGTCCTTATGGTTTGGCCCATCATTGTGGCTGGGCCACCTCAGCAGTGGAGGGAGGAGGGTCCGTCCTTATGGTTTGGCCCATCATTGTGGCTGGGCCACCTCAGCAGTGGAGGGAGGAGGGTCCGTCCTTATGGTTTGGCCCATCATTGTGGCTGGGCCACCTCAGCAGTGGAGGGAGGAGGGTCCGTCCTTATGGTTTGGCCCATCATTGTGGCTGGGCCACCTCAGCAGTGGAGGGAGGAGGGTCCGTCCTTATACTGGTTTGGCCCATCATTGTGGCTGGGCCACCTCAGCAGTGGAGGGAGGAGGGTCCGTCCTTATGGTTTGGCCCATCATTGTGGCTGGGCCACCTCAGCAGTGGAGGGAGGAGGGTCCGTCCTTATACTGGTTTGGCCCATCATTGTGGCTGGGCCACCTCAGCAGTGGAGGGAGGAGGGTCCGTCCTTATGGTTTGGCCCATCATTGTGGCTGGGCCACCTCAGCAGTGGAGGGAGGAGGGTCCGTCCTTATGGTTTGGCCCATCATTGTGGCTGGGCCACCTCAGCAGTGGAGGGAGGGAGGGTCCGTCCTTATGGTTTGGCCCATCATTGTGGCTGGGCCACCTCAGCAGTGGAGGGAGGAGGGTCCGTCCTTATGGTTTGGCCCATCATTGTGGCTGGGCCACCTCAGCAGTGGAGGGAGGAGGGTCCGTCCTTATGGTTTGGCCCATCATTGTGGCTGGGCCACCTCAGCAGTGGAGGGAGGAGGGTCCGTCCTTATGGTTTGGCCCATCATTGTGGCTGGGCCACCTCAGCAGTGGAGGGAGGAGGGTCCGTCCTTATACTGGTTTGGCCCATCATTGTGGCTGGGCCACCTCAGCAGTGGAGGGAGGAGGGTCCGTCCTTATGGTTTGGCCCATCATTGTGGCTGGGCCACCTCAGCAGTGGAGGGAGGAGGGTCCGTCCTTATGGTTTGGCCCATCATTGTGGCTGGGCCACCTCAGCAGTGGAGGGAGGAGGGTCCGTCCTTATGGTTTGGCCCATCATTGTGGCTGGGCCACCTCAGCAGTGGAGGGAGGAGGGTCCGTCCTTATGGTTTGGCCCATCATTGTGGCTGCATGGGCCACCTCAGCAGTGGAGGGAGGAGGGTCCGTCCTTATGGTTTGGCCCACCATTGTGGCTGGGCCACCTCAGCAGTGGAGGGAGGAGGGTCCGTCCTTATGGTTTGGCCCATCGTTGTGGCTGGGCCACCTCAGCAGTGGAGGGAGGAGGGTCCGTCCTTATGGTTTGGCCCTTCATTGTGGCTGGGCCACCTCAGCAGTGGAGGGAGGAGGGTCCGTCCTTATGGTTTGGCCCTTCATTGTGGCTGGGCCACCTCAGCAATGGAGGGAGGAGGGTCCGTCCTTATGGTTTGGCCCATCATTGTGGCTGGGCCACCTCAGCAGTGGAGGGAGGAGGGTCCGTCCTTATGGTTTGGCCCATCATTGTGGCTGGGCCACCTCAGCAATGGAGGGAGGAGGGTCCGTCCTTATGGTTTGGCCCATCATTGTGGCTGGGCCACCTCAGCAGTGGAGGTAGGAGGGTCCGTCCTTATGGTTTGGCCCATCATTGTGGCTGGGCCACCTCAGCAATGGAGGGAGGAGGGTCCGTCCTTATGGTTTGGCCCATCATTGTGGCTGGGCCACCTCAGCAGTGGAGGGAGGAGGGTCCGTCCTTATGGTTTGGCCCATCATTGTGGCTGGGCCACCTCAGCAATGGAGGGAGGAGGGTCCGTCCTTATGGTTTGGCCCATCATTGTGGCTGGGCCACCTCAGCAGTGGAGGGAGGAGGGTCCGTCCTTATGGTTTGGCCCATCATTGTGGCTGGGCCACCTCAGCAGTGGAGGGAGGAGGGTCCGTCCTTATGGTTTGGCCCATCATTGTGGCTGGGCCACCTCAGCAGTGGAGGGAGGAGGGTCCGTCCTTATGGTTTGGCCCATCATTGTGGCTGGGCCACCTCAGCAGTGGAGGGAGGAGGGTCCGTCCTTATGGTTTGGCCCATCGTTGTGGCTGGGCCACCTCAGCAGTGGAGGGAGGAGGGTCCGTCCTTATGGTTTGGCCCATCATTGTGGCTGGGCCACCTCAGCAGTGGAGGGAGGAGGGTCCGTCCTTATGGTTTGGCCCATCATTGTGGCTGGGCCACCTCAGCAGTGGAGGGAGGAGGGTCCGTCCTTATGGTTTGGCCCATCATTGTGGCTGGGCCACCTCAGCAGTGGAGGGAGGAGGGTCCGTCCTTATGGTTTGGCCCATCATTGTGGCTGCATGGGCCACCTCAGCAGTGGAGGGAGGAGGGTCCGTCCTTATGGTTTGGCCCACCGTTGTGGCTGGGCCACCTCAGCAGTGGAGGGAGGAGGGTCCGTCCTTATGGTTTGGCCCATCATTGTGGCTGCATGGGCCACCTCAGCAGTGGAGGGAGGAGGGTCCGTCCTTATGGTTTGGCCCATCATTGTGGCTGCATGGGCCACCTCAGCAGTGGAGGGAGGAGGGTCCGTCCTTATGGTTTGGCCCATCATTGTGGCTGGGCCACCTCAGCAGTGGAGGGAGGGAGGGTCCGTCCTTATACTTTCCCAGGCCCTCATAACATAAAGCAGTTCCAGAACTGCTCTCCGCTGCACAGTAATGAGCATCTGCTCGGCCCAGAGTTCAACCGCGGGGGTTGCTGCCTGAAACCAAAGCAATGGAGTGTCACAGCAGCAGCAGCAGCACTGGAGCGTAGCCCAGATAGTAGAGTATAGACCGCTGGCCAACAAGCCCCTGGACCACTGAGAGACTTTTCAATATGCCCTCAAAGAGAAACTAAACTGTAAAGTTATTTGAACATTTGTTACTTATTTCCCTGAGTCACATCTAACTTGGAGTGTACAAAATGTAACCAAATGGACCCTTAACCCATTTTGACCTAATTTCTCAGATTTCTGTTTCTATGTCAGTCGTTCTTCGATTTAAAAAAAAATAGCAGACCTACAAGCTCATAGCGCGGCACTCGGTGCCGCGCTATGAGCTTGTAGATCTGCTATTTTTCAATAGTTAAAACACCAAAAAGGGTTCCCGCCCAAAACGGATTAAGGTGGGTTGCTAATGATTTACAGGGTTTACTGAAATGCGCTCAACAGTTAGTGAGCCGAGACAAGGAAGGAGCAGAGGGAGTATTGCGCCATTTATAGGTGCTTTTATGACAGACCCTGAACCCACCCATGGACCGAATACTGTAGAAACTATGGTAATGGTGCCCCCCCCACCGCTGGGTGTTTTCCCCCATCAGGATACTGCTGGTTTCCTAATAACCAGAGAGAACGTCATTACACACACGTCCCCTGCATAGATAACCATCTTTCTGCACAATGTGAAAAGTCATTTTCAGGGTAATTGCCCTGAAATGAAAGCCACTATTGCATGATAACTGACTTGGATCTCACAAAGGCAGGTTTTGAACTTGAAACACAAGCCTCTTGACATCTGGCTATATTAGCCTATTTCGCATAATTTCAAAATTGGATCTTTTGGGGATTAGTGTCGGTCGGTCTGGCCTTCCGTCCTTGGTTTGGCCCATCATTGTGGCTGGGCCACCTCAGCAGTGGAGGGAGGAGGGTCCGTCCTTATGGTTTGGCCCATCATTGTGGCTGCATGGGCCACCTCAGCAGTGGAGGGAGGAGGGTCCGTCCTTATGGTTTGGCCCATCATTGTGGCTGGGCCACCTCAGCAGTGGAGGGAGGAGGGTCCGTCCTTATGGTTTGGCCCATCATTGTGGCTGGGCCACCTCAGCAGTGGAGGGAGGAGGGTCCGTCCTTATGGTTTGGCCCATCATTGTGGCTGGGCCACCTCAGCAGTGGAGGGAGGAGGGTCCGTCCTTATGGTTTGGCCCACCATTGTGGCTGGGCCACCTCAGCAGTGGAGGGAGGAGGGTCCGTCCTTATGGTTTGGCCCATCATTGTGGCTGGGCCACCTCAGCAGTGGAGGGAGGAGGGTCCGTCCTTATGGTTTGGCCCATCATTGTGGCTGGGCCACCTCAGCAGTGGAGGGAGGAGGGTCCGTCCTTATGGTTTGGCCCATCATTGTGGCTGGGCCACCTCAGCAGTGGAGGGAGGAGGGTCCGTCCTTATGGTTTGGCCCATCATTGTGGCTGGGCCACCTCAGCAGTGGAGGGAGGAGGGTCCGTCCTTATGGTTTGGCCCATCATTGTGGCTGGGCCACCTCAGCAGTGGAGGGAGGAGGGTCCGTCCTTATGGTTTGGCCCATCATTGTGGCTGGGCCACCTCAGCAGTGGAGGGAGGAGGGTCCGTCCTTATGGTTTGGCCCATCATTGTGGCTGGGCCACCTCAGCAGTGGAGGGAGGAGGGTCCGTCCTTATGGTTTGGCCCATCATTGTGGCTGGGCCACCTCAGCAGTGGAGGGAGGAGGGTCCGTCCTTATGGTTTGGCCCATCATTGTGGCTGGGCCACCTCAGCAGTGGAGGGAGGAGGGTCCGTCCTTATGGTTTGGCCCATCATTGTGGCTGGGCCACCTCAGCAGTGGAGGGAGGAGGGTCCGTCCTTATGGTTTGGCCCATCATTGTGGCTGGGCCACCTCAGCAGTGGAGGGAGGAGGGTCCGTCCTTATGGTTTGGCCCATCATTGTGGCTGGGCCACCTCAGCAGTGGAGGGAGGAGGGTCCGTCCTTATGGTTTGGCCCATCATTGTGGCTGGGCCACCTCAGCAGTGGAGGGAGGAGGGTCCGTCCTTATGGTTTGGCCCATCATTGTGGCTGGGCCACCTCAGCAGTGGAGGGAGGAGGGTCCGTCCTTATGGTTTGGCCCATCATTGTGGCTGGGCCACCTCAGCAGTGGAGGGAGGAGGGTCCGTCCTTATGGTTTGGCCCATCATTGTGGCTGGGCCACCTCAGCAGTGGAGGGAGGAGGGTCCGTCCTTATGGTTTGGCCCATCATTGTGGCTGGGCCACCTCAGCAGTGGAGGGAGGAGGGTCCGTCCTTATGGTTTGGCCCATCATTGTGGCTGGGCCACCTCAGCAGTGGAGGGAGGAGGGTCCGTCCTTATGGTTTGGCCCATCATTGTGGCTGGGCCACCTCAGCAGTGGAGGGAGGAGGGTCCGTCCTTATGGTTTGGCCCATCATTGTGGCTGGGCCACCTCAGCAGTGGAGGGAGGAGGGCTCCGTCCTTATGGTTTGGCCCATCATTGTGGCTGGGCCACCTCAGCAGTGGAGGGAGGAGGGTCCGTCCTTATGGTTTGGCCCATCATTGTGGCTGGGCCACCTCAGCAGTGGAGGGAGGAGGGTCCGTCCTTATGGTTTGGCCCATCATTGTGGCTGGGCCACCTCAGCAGTGGAGGGAGGAGGGTCCGTCCTTATGGTTTGGCCCATCATTGTGGCTGGGCCACCTCAGCAGTGGAGGGAGGAGGGTCCGTCCTTATGGTTTGGCCCATCATTGTGGCTGGGCCACCTCAGCAGTGGAGGGAGGAGGGTCCGTCCTTATACTGGTTTGGCCCATCATTGTGGCTGGGCCACCTCAGCAGTGGAGGGAGGAGGGTCCGTCCTTATGGTTTGGCCCATCATTGTGGCTGGGCCACCTCAGCAGTGGAGGGAGGAGGGTCCGTCCTTATACTGGTTTGGCCCATCATTGTGGCTGGGCCACCTCAGCAGTGGAGGGAGGAGGGTCCGTCCTTATGGTTTGGCCCATCATTGTGGCTGGGCCACCTCAGCAGTGGAGGGAGGAGGGTCCGTCCTTATGGTTTGGCCCATCATTGTGGCTGGGCCACCTCAGCAGTGGAGGGAGGGAGGGTCCGTCCTTATGGTTTGGCCCATCATTGTGGCTGGGCCACCTCAGCAGTGGAGGGAGGAGGGTCCGTCCTTATGGTTTGGCCCATCATTGTGGCTGGGCCACCTCAGCAGTGGAGGGAGGAGGGTCCGTCCTTATGGTTTGGCCCATCATTGTGGCTGGGCCACCTCAGCAGTGGAGGGAGGAGGGTCCGTCCTTATGGTTTGGCCCATCATTGTGGCTGGGCCACCTCAGCAGTGGAGGGAGGAGGGTCCGTCCTTATACTGGTTTGGCCCATCATTGTGGCTGGGCCACCTCAGCAGTGGAGGGAGGAGGGTCCGTCCTTATGGTTTGGCCCATCATTGTGGCTGGGCCACCTCAGCAGTGGAGGGAGGAGGGTCCGTCCTTATGGTTTGGCCCATCATTGTGGCTGGGCCACCTCAGCAGTGGAGGGAGGAGGGTCCGTCCTTATGGTTTGGCCCATCATTGTGGCTGGGCCACCTCAGCAGTGGAGGGAGGAGGGTCCGTCCTTATGGTTTGGCCCATCATTGTGGCTGCATGGGCCACCTCAGCAGTGGAGGGAGGAGGGTCCGTCCTTATGGTTTGGCCCACCATTGTGGCTGGGCCACCTCAGCAGTGGAGGGAGGAGGGTCCGTCCTTATGGTTTGGCCCATCGTTGTGGCTGGGCCACCTCAGCAGTGGAGGGAGGAGGGTCCGTCCTTATGGTTTGGCCCTTCATTGTGGCTGGGCCACCTCAGCAGTGGAGGGAGGAGGGTCCGTCCTTATGGTTTGGCCCTTCATTGTGGCTGGGCCACCTCAGCAATGGAGGGAGGAGGGTCCGTCCTTATGGTTTGGCCCATCATTGTGGCTGGGCCACCTCAGCAGTGGAGGGAGGAGGGTCCGTCCTTATGGTTTGGCCCATCATTGTGGCTGGGCCACCTCAGCAATGGAGGGAGGAGGGTCCGTCCTTATGGTTTGGCCCATCATTGTGGCTGGGCCACCTCAGCAGTGGAGGTAGGAGGGTCCGTCCTTATGGTTTGGCCCATCATTGTGGCTGGGCCACCTCAGCAATGGAGGGAGGAGGGTCCGTCCTTATGGTTTGGCCCATCATTGTGGCTGGGCCACCTCAGCAGTGGAGGGAGGAGGGTCCGTCCTTATGGTTTGGCCCATCATTGTGGCTGGGCCACCTCAGCAATGGAGGGAGGAGGGTCCGTCCTTATGGTTTGGCCCATCATTGTGGCTGGGCCACCTCAGCAGTGGAGGGAGGAGGGTCCGTCCTTATGGTTTGGCCCATCATTGTGGCTGGGCCACCTCAGCAGTGGAGGGAGGAGGGTCCGTCCTTATGGTTTGGCCCATCATTGTGGCTGGGCCACCTCAGCAGTGGAGGGAGGAGGGTCCGTCCTTATGGTTTGGCCCATCATTGTGGCTGGGCCACCTCAGCAGTGGAGGGAGGAGGGTCCGTCCTTATGGTTTGGCCCATCGTTGTGGCTGGGCCACCTCAGCAGTGGAGGGAGGAGGGTCCGTCCTTATGGTTTGGCCCATCATTGTGGCTGGGCCACCTCAGCAGTGGAGGGAGGAGGGTCCGTCCTTATGGTTTGGCCCATCATTGTGGCTGGGCCACCTCAGCAGTGGAGGGAGGAGGGTCCGTCCTTATGGTTTGGCCCATCATTGTGGCTGGGCCACCTCAGCAGTGGAGGGAGGAGGGTCCGTCCTTATGGTTTGGCCCATCATTGTGGCTGCATGGGCCACCTCAGCAGTGGAGGGAGGAGGGTCCGTCCTTATGGTTTGGCCCACCGTTGTGGCTGGGCCACCTCAGCAGTGGAGGGAGGAGGGTCCGTCCTTATGGTTTGGCCCATCATTGTGGCTGCATGGGCCACCTCAGCAGTGGAGGGAGGAGGGTCCGTCCTTATGGTTTGGCCCATCATTGTGGCTGCATGGGCCACCTCAGCAGTGGAGGGAGGAGGGTCCGTCCTTATGGTTTGGCCCATCATTGTGGCTGGGCCACCTCAGCAGTGGAGGGAGGGAGGGTCCGTCCTTATACTTTCCCAGGCCCTCATAACATAAAGCAGTTCCAGAACTGCTCTCCGCTGCACAGTAATGAGCATCTGCTCGGCCCAGAGTTCAACCGCGGGGGTTGCTGCCTGAAACCAAAGCAATGGAGTGTCACAGCAGCAGCAGCAGCACTGGAGCGTAGCCCAGATAGTAGAGTATAGACCGCTGGCCAACAAGCCCCTGGACCACTGAGAGACTTTTCAATATGCCCTCAAAGAGAAACTAAACTGTAAAGTTATTTGAACATTTGTTACTTATTTCCCTGAGTCACATCTAACTTGGAGTGTACAAAATGTAACCAAATGGACCCTTAACCCATTTTGACCTAATTTCTCAGATTTCTGTTTCTATGTCAGTCGTTCTTCGATTTAAAAAAAAATAGCAGACCTACAAGCTCGTAGCGCGCCACTCGGTGGCGTGCTATGAGCTTGTAGATCTGCTATTTTTCAATAGCTAAAGCATAACATAATGCTAACACCAAAAGGGGTTCCCGGGACTTCCCGCCCAAAATGGGTTAAAGGTACAATTGTACTCTCTCTGAGTTACAAATGGAAATGAACACTTGGCTCCTTTCAGTTTAGTCCAGTTGTTTTTTTGCTAGATTGAGCTGATTTACGTAGCATCGCCTCAGATGAAACTTTAGACTATCCTTGTTCTTGATAAATTGCTTTATTGCACTTTGGGGAGCTGTGGGACCGTTTTTAATTTGGATACAGTTATTGCTTATTATCCTTATCTTTATTATTATGTTTTCATTCAGCTTTCACTCAGAATCTCATGACTTTAATTCACCACATCTAGGCTTCTAGTCTAAAACATTATCGTATGTCATGACTTTCTACCTTGATGGAGAATGATCCCTTTAACCCCATTCTGGACGGGAACCCCTTTTGGTGTTTTAACTAAGCATTATGTTATACTTTAGCTATTGAAAAATAGCAGATCTACAAGCTCGTAGCGCGTCACTCGGTGGCGCGCTACGAGCTCGTAGATCTGCTATTTTTTGAAAAATCTTGAAAATGCAGCACAAATCGTTGAATATATATTTTTTCAGAAGACTTTTTTTTTTATTTCGACGTCAGGCTAGATCTTGAGGTGCTTATTTATCATTCACTAAAAAGTCAATCAGTAAATATGAAATTATATTATATATAACAAATATTAAATAAGCTTCAGCCCTCCAAGATTATGCAGGGGGAAGACATTTCAAAACAGCTGATCGTGCAGTAAACTGAAATTGAAATGCTCAATTGTCACTTTCTTGGCTTTCCCTCTGAACATTTATATAATGTAAAACTACATTTGTGTCATAATTGTACTTATGAATGTGAAGTCATAGCTGCATGACATATGGTGGTTGATTTGCTACTATATTTTGTTATCATGTCCTGATTTTGATCATTTTCAAAATAACTGGTCTGGAAAGCATCATTTCAAATGGCTGGCGCGACATCGCTGGGCTTTGATGCTCGGATCCAGACATTTACAACTTGGAATGTAAAACATAATTCATCCGTTCTTGCAGGAGTATAAGTATAAGAACCCCCTTGGATATGCCAGATGTCAACGATCATGGGAATCGTCTAATGTGTTTAAGTAGCTCTGGGTGCTCCGATGACTGGTATTCATCACAGAAACCAAAACCTCCTCATGTCTGTTGCTTAATGCCTTAATGACACACATACTTCATGCCAGGGCCTTATAGAGACTAGCGTCAGATCACAATGTCTGGCAGGGATGTTACGCCTCCGGTGCCTGTAAATATTACAAAATCGCAGGATCCTGCAAGTTCCGGTCTTAGTCAATGACCCCGACCCCCCCCCCCCCCCCACCCCCCCCACCCATCCACTGACTCCCACACAAACATAATCATCACCTTCTCTACTGCCTGGCCCTGTGTAACCATGGACATCACCATTTGGAATCCCCCCCCCCCCCCACCAAGACCTATTAACCTTTGCCTCTCAGGATCCTGCTCTTGACAGCGGGCGCATACTGGCTTCAGTGTTGTATTGATCAGACAGATGTGTTGTGTTTATAGTGAACTGAAGAATCAAATGCACTTGCCTGTTCGGGCAACCTGAAAGCAAACTACACTTGCCCCAACGTTTTATTTACTTGCCACGGGCAGTCGGGCAACCGTTAGTGTCAACCCCTGCCTCTCACTGCTAAAATTCTCATTTGTGCTTTTTCCATATGTCATCGGTGAGCGCTGCGGACGTAGGTCGAGCCATACATGAGCCTTAACTCCTATACTGAAACGTTTTGGCTACCTGCCCGTCTCTGTGGGAGAAGCAGACCAGGAGTGGAAGCTCCTGGAGAGTGTCTAGGTGCCGCAGGCGGCCACTTCTCTGTGGGGAGAAGCAGACCAGGAGTGGAAGCTCCTGGAGAGTGTCTAGATGCCGCAGGCGGCCACTTCTCTGTGGGGAGAAGCAGACCAGGAGTGGAAGCTCCTGGAGAGTGTCTAGATGCCGCAGGCGGCCACTTCTCTGTGGGGAGAAGCAGACCAGGAGTGGAAGCTCCTGGAGAGTGTCTAGATGCCGCAGGCGGCCACTTCTCTGTGGGGAGAAGCAGACCAGGAGTGGAAGCTCCTGGAGAGTGTCTAGATGCCGCAGGCGGCCACTTCTCTGTGGGGAGAAGCAGACCAGGAGTGGAAGCTCCTGGAGAGTGTCTAGGTGCCGCAGGCGGCCACTTCTCTGTGGGGAGAAGCAGACCAGGAGTGGAAGCTCCTGGAGAGTGTCTAGATGCCGCAGGCGGCCACTTCTCTGTGGGGAGAAGCAGACCAGGAGTGGAAGCTCCTGGAGAGTGTCTAGATGCCGCAGGCGGCCACTTCTCTGTGGGGAGAAGCAGACCAGGAGTGGAAGCTCCTGGAGAGTGTCTAGGTGCCGCAGGCGGCCACTTCTCTGTGGGGAGAAGCAGACCAGGAGTGGAAGCTCCTGGAGAGTGTCTAGATGCCGCAGGCGGCCACTTCTCTGTGGGGAGAAGCAGACCAGGAGTGGAAGCTCCTGGAGAGTGTCTAGGTGCCGCAGGCGGCCACTTCTCTGTGGGGAGAAGCAGACCAGGAGTGGAAGCTCCTGGAGAGTGTCTAGGTGCCGCAGGCGGCCACTTCTCTGTGGGGAGAAGCAGACCAGGAGTGGAAGCTCCTGGAGAGTGTCTAGATGCCGCAGGCGGCCACTTCTCTGTGGGGAGAAGCAGACCAGGAGTGGAAGCTCCTGGAGAGTGTCTAGATGCCGCAGGCGGCCACTTCTCTGTGGGGAGAAGCAGACCAGGAGTGGAAGCTCCTGGAGAGTGTCTAGATGCCGCAGGCGGCCACTTCTCTGTGGGGAGAAGCAGACCAGGAGTGGAAGCTCCTGGAGAGTGTCTAGATGCCGCAGGCGGCCACTTCTCTGTGGGGAGAAGCAGACCAGGAGTGGAAGCTCCTGGAGAGTGTCTAGATGCCGCAGGCGGCCACTTCTCTGTGGGGAGAAGCAGACCAGGAGTGGAAGCTCCTGGAGAGTGTCTAGATGCCGCAGGCGGCCACTTCTCTGTGGGGAGAAGCAGACCAGGAGTGGAAGCTCCTGGAGAGTGTCTAGATGCCGCAGGCGGCCACTTCTCTGTGGGGAGAAGCAGACCAGGAGTGGAAGCTCCTGGAGAGTGTCTAGATGCCGCAGGCGGCCACTTCCCATGGTTATGTGTTCGTGAATACCGGGTGCTCAGCTGGTGTCAATTCCTTTGGCCTTGGGGGCCACAACATGATGCCTCTTTACTCCAGAGGCTGCCAGTGGATGCTCTGTAGAGACATGAGCCAAGTTGGGGCCGGCAGCCATCGCCGCTAATATGAAGCAGAGTCTTTAACCCATTTGGACCTGACGTCGACATTTTAAAAATGTCTTTTCTGGAAAAAAAACATGTTTCTATGTCAGTTGTTCTCAAACATATTCATGTCTAGGAACCCCAAATATATATGACATTGGCCGCCGACCCCCATCTGAAAATATGTAGTTCCAGGGACCCTCTCAGTAGCAAAGATTTGAGTTAAAAACTCGCTCTGAAAGAACTTATATTCAAAGATTTCAGGCACATTTTCACGATTTTTCAATAGCTAAATTGTAACAATGTTTAAAACACCAAAAGGGGTTCCCGCCCAAAATGGGTTAAACATCTGGTCCCAATTGATACAAAATAAAACCGCAGCACACAGAGGAAATGTTGTATTTCCAGCTTATGAAAACGGTCGGCAGCAGCAGGTACCTGTCAAACTGTTGGTTTTTCATCTGAGCTGCGTTTATTACGGTACGCTAGCTGTGCCGCTGTGAAGGACAGACAGCTGTTTTTTTATTTATTTATTTTGTTTGCTTTGCTTATAGGTTTTCCTATAGCCATATGTTTCTTATCGTGTACACACACAGCGAAATCCGTAATTTAACTCTGACAGTCTAAGGTTTTGATCGCAATGAATCAATTCCACATCCACTCATTCTCATTTAGCCAACGTATGTGACAAAGGTTTTGATCGCAATAAATCAATTCCACATCCACTCATTCTCCTTTAGCCAACGTATGTGACAAAGGTTTTGATCGCAATAAATCAATTCCACATCTACTCATTCTCCTTTAGCCAACGTATGTGACAAAGGTTTTGATCGCAATAAATCAATTCCACATCTACTCATTCTCCTTTAGCCAACGTATGTGACAAAGGTTTTGATCGCAATAAATCAATTCCACATCTACTCATTCTCCTTTAGCCAACGTATGTGACAAAGGTTTTGATCGCAATAAATCAATTCCACATCTACTCATTCTCCTTTAGCCAACGTATGTGACAAAGGTTTTGATCGCAATGAATCAATTCCACATCCACTCATTCTCCTTTAGCCAACGTATGTGACAAACTGACAATTTACTATTTAGTTATTTAGCAGACTCTTATCCAGAGCGGCTTACAGGTGCAAGATCAGAGTTAATGGCATGAACCATAGTCAACAAACAACATCGTAAATTGTCTCGCAAATAAATCAATTTAACCCCCTTATGGCCACTGACGTAATTGACGTAATGAATCAAATCCCTTATGGCCACTGACGTAATTGACGTAATCGTTTAATATTTAATATAACAAAATGTAGCAATTTATGGCATAATGGTGACGTTACCCCCACTATCAGGACTGGGTATAATACTATAGGATTGCCGTGTGAGAATGAGATGTAGTGTGTATATCACAGATTTTTTCTATTGGCATTAAAATGACGAATTAAACATATGAATAGTGCAGGCAGAAGGCACAATCCACTGTTAATTAGGCTGGCCATAAACCAGTTAAGATTAACCTGGACAGTGTGGCTTGCGATGGCTTTTTGCTGTTCAAAATGGGCTCTATTGCCATTATCTGTGCTGTGCTATCTCTTGACTGGCGTCCCCTGTTTGCAGTGGGTGTAGTGGTCACTGAGCCCAGGGTTCTCCTGCTTACGGCTAAGGGGTGAATAGGTCAGATAAGAGAGGATAGTGTGCAAGGTGAAACTCTGAGAGAGAGAAAAAATAAGCTATCCCTTGTACTTGTTTTATCTGTCTTGTTTCCCTCTATTCTATAGGAGTGTCGTTGTGGGAACACTTTTTGAAAGTCATTACACTTTGTTCATAACCAAAACCTACATTCTACACGCTTCTCCTAAATTGTTCATTATTATTCATCCCCTTTGTGTTAACTTTTATACATCGTTATCTAATTCAATTCAACGGCAACAGCTTGTTAATTAAACACACGAGAAGAACAAAATGTAATGCCTGTTGCACTCTGTGGGAATCATTCTGAGCCTGAAACCACGGTTCCAAAAGTGCAGAGGCATGTGTAATCACGCCGATCGTAGTGACACTCTGGCACACAGACACAATGCTATATTCATAATAGAAATTAGTGCTCAAACAGGCATCTGGGACGCGCTTCTTCAGATGACATGAGACATGAACGCTAAGTCTGGCTTGTCTGATAGTTCCTGGCAGGAACTCACAGTCCTCACATGGACTTTCTCTTGTCTCTTTCGTGTGTTCTGCGGGGAAGGGCTTGTGCTCGAGTTTAATTAGTGGGATTCAATAAAGGAGCACATCTAGGATTAGTCCTCTGTTGCATAGCCTAAGGGCTCACTAGGATCTTGTCACATCTTGACAAAAACAAACAGATTTAAACTGAAAAACGTCAAGCTACAAGTACATGTGACGATCTTTAAATAGACGCTTGTCCTTGCTTCAACAAAGAGAATACTGTGCGTTGATTGTATATATACATAGAATTTTATTTGGATTTATGTTTTGCGCTTTAAGTCTTGCTTTTGTGGATTAGGAATCCAATATTATAAAAAATAAAGATGACTTGACATGATGTGACTTTGATGATAAGGCCTGGCAGGCTGATAAAACATGGAGACAATTATCTCCATATAAGGGTAAATCCTTGAATTTTAATGTCACTAATGGTCTTGGACCCCAAATAGGACAAATACCGGAGGAGCAGAGACTGTCTGGTTTATATAACTCCACTGCTGTAACCTGTCAAGTAGTAAATGCTGTCGTTATGCAGCAGTCAAACATGGTAACACAAAAGATGTGGTTCCTTTTGCTAAACAACTCGAACTGACAAGGGCTTTTACTGTGAACAGACGGAAGAGAAAGTTTGAGCTTCTTCAACCTCTTTATTGGTTTGAGGCCTTTCTGAGCGATCGAAGACAGCAGATCCTAATAGTCATATTCACACGGCTCTTGCATCTCCGAGGCATTCATAATAAGGCCGCATCGTTTTTTTAAACATATTTATTATGTAGGCCACAGAACGAATTCCCGGCAGATTCCTCAAGCCTTTTAACCCGTCCTGTACGGGAACCCTTTTGGTGTTTTAACTAAGCATTATGTTATACTTTAGCTATTGAAAAATAGCAGATCTACAAGCTCGTAGCGCGCCACCGAGTGGCGCGCTACGAGCTTGTAGGTCTGCTATTTTTGAAAAATCGTGAAAATCAGATCTTTGAATATATATTCTTTCAGAATATTTTTGTTTTTATTTCGACGTCGGGCCTAAATGGGTTAACTCGTTAAAGTGATCCTCGTCGTCTCCACTGCCTTCTCATACTGACACAATCTAACCCAAACTGACAGATTAGATTATAGAGGCACAGGTTCTGTGTTTCATTGTGTCTGACACGAGGATTAGTGCCATTTTACATGCTTGACTCCATCTGAGCACTTTTGAATTTAATCCCCCCTCATTAGAATACCTAATGAGGGACCAAATCTGCCTGATTCTCACGCATGACGTCGGTCAGAAGCCGCTGCATAATTGCCGCTGTCGGCTCTAAATTGCACCTGAGATTTCATTAGCATGAGCAAGTAGTAGCCGCGTTACCGTGTATAGCAGGGATTTTATACGACTTTGCTCGGAAGTGGGGAAAAAAGGAAGAAAAATCATGTACGAGATGTGTCTAACAGATCTCAACAACTTGCACCAAGTTGTTCCAATCTTTCGCATGTCAGGCATATATATATATATATATATATATATATATATATATATATATATGAATTAATAGCAAATATATTACATCACTGCATCATTACAACAGAGTATGATAGGACTTAACCCATTGGGCGGGAACCCCTTTTGGTGTTAGCATTATGTTATGCTTTAGCTATTGAAAAATAGCAGATCTACAAGCTCATAGCGTGCCACCGAGTGGCGCGCTACGAGCTTGTAGGTCTGCTATTTTAAAAAAAATCGAAGAACGACTGACATAGAAACATAGCTTTTTCAGAAAACTGTCAGGATGTAGAAGACATTTTTAGAATCTGATCTCAGGTCAAAATGGGTTAAATAGCAAATATATTACATCACTGCATCATTACAACAAAGTATGTAGGACTTAAGCAGTTCAACTCCTTACATACTGGCCTGCCCTAGTCTGAGCAAAAGGCATGCTGTTATTGGTAACAACGGCAGGCCAAACAGTGGCTATTCAACTTTAGACAACAGCGCCCTGCATCTTCTTCCTTTCCAACCCGTTTCAAGAGCACCTTGGCAACCATGTGAACAAAAACCAGCTCTGTGTGTGTGTGTGTGTGTGTGTGTGTGTGTGTGTGTGTGTGTGTGTGTGTGTGTGTGTGTGTGTGTGTGTGTGTGTGTGTGTGTGTGTGTGTGTGTGTGTGTGTGTGTGTGTGTGTGTGTGTGTGTGTGTGTGTGTGTGTGTGTGTGTGTGTGTGGTCCCGTCCCAATCGTAAAGAGAGGGGGAAAACAAAGCACTTTGTGAGCACACACAGGCGGCTTTGAGCAGGTCAAGCATTTCTCCGGAAAGGTTGAACGTGCTTGTTTGTCGCGAGAGACAGGCCAGCGGAACGCTGTCACAGAGGTTGTGTGTGTGTGGTATTTTCTATGACATGGTCTTGGATAAAGTTTGTGTTGTCTTGTTGGCTGCGTGAGTCATGTTTGACCTTTTGGGCACAAGCTAGTCTGGAGAATTATGGCCGATTCATACTCCTATTTTACCGCTGTTTCGGCGCTGTAGTGCCGAAATGATTTCGGCTCGTCAGAAATGTTCAGTAGCACCAAAGAGCCGACTTTAGGACGGTACGCGCCCCCCCCCGAACCTCAAATGACGTCACATTGTAGGCTCTACAGCGCCGAACCGACTTTTATTCGGCTCTAAAATAGTATGAATCTGCCCTTATGCTTCACCAGGTGCTGCTCTGAAACACGTCGATAGCCAATCTTATCAAATCCTGATTATGTTGATTTCCCATCGGAAGGTTCAGCTGACGAAGGACGCAATTTCATGGAAGTTGCCTATTAAGACTTTTTTTTCCTTTTTCGTTAACCCTAACAGGGTGACTTTGACCTTTTTAAAAGAGAAGATGCCGCAATCCACCGGATACTTTCCTGCTGTACTGATGAAAATCAATATGGCCCGATCGTTTAAGCTGCGTAGTCAATGCTCAACCCCCTCCCCCCACCACCTCCACCACACACACACACACACACACACACACACACACACACACACACACACACACACACACACACACACACACTACACACACCCCTCCTCCCGGCCTGCACTGTAACTAATGCACTCTCGCATTAGCTTTAGCTCCTTAGCAATGGAGAAGTGACTCGCTGTGAGCGCCGGCCTCCTTTGCTATTCAGAAGAAGAATGGGCCCGTCAGCGATGCCCAGGGAGACGACTTCATCTCTCTGACGGTAATTAGATCACAGCCTCGCCGCTCGCCGAGGAGCCAGAGAAAAGCTCTCCCAGCAAAACGGATGAATCACTGTCGCTCCCTTTGCCTGGTATTGGGGGGGTGGCAGAGGTGTGTGCGTGCGTGCGTGCGTGCGTGTGTTTATGTATGTTTTTGTGTGTGGGGTGCATGCGTGCGTGTGTGTGTGTGTGCGTGCGTGCGTGCGTGTGTTTATGTATGTTTGTGTGTGTGGGGTGCATGCGTGCGTGCGTGTGTGTGTGCGTGCGTGCGTGTGTTTATGTATGTTTGTGTGTGTGGGGTGCATGCGTGCGTGTGTGTGTGTGTGTGTGCGTGCGTGCGAGTGTTTATGTATGTTTGTGTGTGTGGGGTGCATGCGTGCGTGTGTGTGTGCGTGCGTGCGTGCGTGCGAGTGTTTATGTATGTTTGTGTGTGTGGGATGTAGGGTGTTGCAGGAGGGGGTGAGAGTGTGGGGATAGGGCACTTTCAATTCTTTTGCCATCAATGCGTCTTTTCAAAAGTGTCTTTTGGTCTCCATAGGTGTCGTAAAAGAAAATGTTAACTTTGTTTCGGTTCATTACTTTGGGATGTGGGAGGTGCAGGAAATTGCCTGTGTTTATATCAGGACGGGGGTGGTACAAACCCGTGCAGTTCCACAATCACTTCCCCCGACAAATGATCAATAGTATCCCGGGCTATTTGACCCAACACTTCTGTGTCAAGTAGAGCCCAGTCTGAGAACCCATCGTCAAAAAGTAAGTAGAGCCCAACCGATGCCAGATTTCTGCGTCTGATACCGATCCAAATTTTGGATCAAAGTCTAGGACTCCCAATGTCCTCCCATTACATGGTTTCGACCATTATTGTGACAGTCAAAAATATTTGATATTGTTATAATTTTACTCAATTTGAAAAACTGATTTCATTGTGCTTGTAATAGGCTAATAACGCCTAAAATAATGCCCAAAATACGGACGGAAGGTTAATCGAGACATACGTACTCACTGCCTGCATACTTTGCTGATACAAGTCTAATGTGCACAGTGCATCTGTCTGGCCAATATATCAGTCTGGCTCCAGTGTCAAGAGTTAGGGAAATATTTGGCAGCAGTTAATCGAAAAACAAAAATGACTCATACAAGAGGATGAATTGAATGAAGCAGAAGTTGCCCGGTATTTGAATCCCAGACGCGGAAATCAGAGTGGGACTGACTTTACAGACACTGTGTGGGCAACAGACCCGACTAAGGGGGAAACCCAGAGTCCTGCGTGCGGCTGGCTGGTCTCTAGTTTCATGCACACATGGCCACGAAGCCGCCGCTAGAAAATCCCCAAGACCACCATCGCTAACACGATTGACATGCCTCCTTCAAAACCTAATCCTAATTGCCGGAGTATGAGCGAGTCTCTTCCAAACACAGGATTTTCGAGGCGGCAGACGTTTGCGGAGGCATTGCGCGACGCACCAGATCAGAACAGGTGTCTGAAGCGCCTGCCCCCCCCCCCCCCCCCCCCATGCCCTGCACCCCCACCCCTCCCCTGTGCCCTTCTTTCTGCCAGTATTTCAGCTTCCTCACACAATACCGGCCTTATTGAGCAGAATACCTGTGTCAGGGTGCCTCTGCGGCCCGAGTTCCATTGGAACAATGGAATCCTTTCTCATTCCTCCCCTCCGTGTGCCACTCCTCCCTTCTTCTCCTTCACCCTCTGTTTCCCACTGAGAGCCCTGAAGGCAGGCTTTCTGTACACACACACATTCACTGAGAGCGCTCAGCCTCGCCGTGATTCATTTAATGTAGGCAAGGGTCAATGTCATTCAACCCCATTTAGGATTATAGGCCTGAGGCCCATTCTAAAAATGCCTTCTAAATCCTGAGTTTTCTGAAAAATGTATTCAAAGATTACAAAAAAGTATGTTTCTACCAGTATGCAGTATACTGTAGGCTACATAGCAACAACTACCCCAAAAGGTATTCCCGTCTTGAAAGGTAACAAAAATCACACCTGTGTGAAGTGAGGGGCGCTCTTCATCATGACGTAAAATAAACACTACATTCTTATTTGCTCAGACACTATGACGTAAAATTCTCCATTCATTGTCAATGGGAATTTAATGGTTGTTTAAGACGAAGTTTGTGGACGGTAAGAAAAAGCTGGATGTAGGAGGGGCTAGCGCCCCCTCACAACCCCAAAAGGGGTTCCTGTCCTACATGGGTTAACAGATTTATACTGTGTTGTACACCGGTATCACTCAATGAAAATAGCTGACGTTAAAGCTCACAACATGCATTGTGAACTTGATTATGGTTTTTGAGGGGCCCCTCTTATGCCCAGCGTTGTGTGTCACGAATGTGATGATTTGATTGGCTGAACACAGAATGTGATGCATGATGATGTATGATGATAACAGCGCCACTCACTTCACACGAGTGTGATTTTATTTTTCTTTATACCAGAATATTTGTTAGTATGTTCTATATAATGACATGCCTAAAATTGGGATGCCAGGTTGAAAGCGTTCAATCAAGTTCAACTTCATTGTCACATCACAAGGTTTTGCTTTGTACTATCAAGAAAAGCATTGTGAGGTTAAAAATAGAGAATAAAATGGTAAATGGTAAATGGTGCATTTATATAGCGCCTTTATCCAAGGCGCTTTACATAGATTGTGCATTACATTCACCCATTCATACACCGATTGCGGCGGAAGCCATGCAAGGTACCAACCAGCACATCGGGAGCAATTTGGGGTTCAGTGTCTTGCCCAAGGACACTTCGACATGTAGACAGGAGGAGCCGGGATTCGAACCGCCGACCCATGGATCATTGGACGACCTGCTCTACCTCCTGAGCCACAGTCGCCGAGAAAGAAACAAAATAATGAAAGTCATAAAACAAGAAGGCTCAATGTCAATATACAAGGTCAAATTTAAATTAGGTGCATGGTCAAAATAGAAATAAAATGTGTGCTTCTTGTGCACGTAGTAGACGTAACATTTGCAGCAGATATACAGTATAATCACAGTCTCTTGTGCAGATGAGAGACATCCTCGCATTGCAGACATCAAGCACGTAAGCTTGACGTTGTTTTGTCACAACTTAAACTTGTAACTGTAACCGCTGTTGACCTTTTGAAGTGGCAGGCGATACATACAGGGCTGCACCGTGGTTTCGTAAACTAGAAGAAGAAGTGTGCATAATATTGTAACATTCAGCATTATGCAGCCCATTGCAAAACAACATGCATTATGAACCAAGGCTGTTTCCCCCTCCTCCCTCCCT